>NC_139231.1:44747183-45347183 GCF_977018435.1 Lepisma saccharinum | reverse complement strand
TTCAAATGTTTTGTCAATAGCTTCATTTGTGTTGTTTATGTTGCCTTGGAGATTGCGCGACAACAATAAAATTGAATTAACTCGTGAACATTTTCGTGCGATGATTTTGTACGATTTTCGACGTGGATTATCAAGACAAGAGTGCATCGATCAACTTACTTCCACATTTGGCGATGACGCCCCATCCTTTGCCACTGTGAAACGCTGGTATAACGAATTTAATCGTGGCCGCCATTCGCGAAGGTCGTCCAAAATCAGTTGTTGTTCGAGAAAACATTGATGCTGTGCAAAACCTAATACTGCAAGATCGTCATGTGACATACTGTGAGATTGAGGCAACCATAGGCATTAGTTCCACCAGCATATATAAAATATTACATGATCATTTAGCTGTGAGAAAGGTATGTTCTCGTTGGATCCCACACAATTTGACAAAAACTCCAAAAGACGCTCGCGTCAATTGGTGCAAACAAATGGTCAATAAATACAATCGTGGTGCTTCAAAAGACGTATATAAGATTGTAACAGGTGACGAATCATGGATATATGCATATGAGCCGGAACGTAAACAGCAGTCGACTGTATGGGTGTTTCAAGATGAACCCAATCCAACAAAAGTTGTTCGCGCTCGAAGCACATCGAAACAAATGGTCGCCTGTTTTTTCGGGAAAACTGGTCATGTGGCAACTGTGCCTTTAGAGGAACGTAGAAATGTCAACTCTGAATGGTACACAACAATTTGTTTGCCAGAGGTCTTCGGTCAAATACGGAAAACAAACAAACGCCGTCGGATCATTCTTCATCAAGACAATGCCAGCTGTCACACATCTCGTCTAACAACCGACTTTATGAACAGTCAAAAAATCGAATTGATGGGTCATCTGCCGTACAGTCCTGATTTGGCACCCAATGACTTCTTCTTGTTCCCGAATGTCAAGAATAAATTGCGTGGACAACGATTTTCGTCGGTGGAAGAGGCCGTTGATGCGTTCAAAAACCATATTATGGAGGTGTCTCAAGAAGATTGGAAAAACTGCTTTGACAAATGGTTCGAACGAATGCAACAGTGTATTGACCATAAAGGAGAATACTTCGAAAAACAATAAAGCAGTTTTCAATGCCAAATTCCTGTTTTTTCATTGTTAGGCTCAAAATATAAATAGTGACCCTCGTACAAGTGACTTTTGAAACAACACTGAAGTCACACGAAGCAATGTCCTCTTGTATCGTTTCGTGCACTCTCTGCAACAAAGAAGACCATTTGAGTGTGCCTATGGATGGTGAATAATAGTTCTTGTTTTTTATGGTGTAGAAATATCAAGATCAACGAAAATCCAGAATTGTTTGACGGATTTCAGAGTAAGATGCAGTAAAAAAATTGCAAAGTTGTAAAGTCAAGAAAGTTCAACACTCTATTGATATGATATTGGAAATAATGGAATGTCCATGAATTTATTGGTTCGTAAAGGAAATTTCATGTTGTTTCATTGAATTCTTTGTAGAAAATTGTGGAAATTGAGAGACACAAGTGGAAATTGGAGTTATTTTATTGGATTCGTCGTGGAAAGTTGTGGAAATTGAGACACACAAGTGGAAATTTGTCTGAGAAAATCAGATTATTTCTTGTCTCAGTAAGGACATTGAGTGAAGCCGGGGATTTTTGTTTCGGTAAAGAAAATCTTTAACGAGTAAATGCGATGGTAAGCGTAAATTTGGAAATTTCTTGACTCTCGTAGTGGAAATTTCAGGAAAGAATCATTGAAATAGACATTGGTGATGGAAATCTATTGAATCGGTAAATAAATGCAAACATAGTTAGAGAGAGAGAGTTCGTGGTCTTTCCCATGGCAAGTCAGGTAGTTCTGAGGGAATCTTTAAAACTTTCATTGATAATGGAAAGTCAATGATTTTGATTACTTCTTTAAGGAAATTCAGAGTCAGTGAACCCTACATTGCTGATTAAAAGTCTGGCGTGGATTGATTCGCTAAGGGAATTCAGACATTCGTCAAGTAAATTTGGTGATTTGATTGCGTAAGTCAGGGGATTATTTTACTCTATAAGAAAATTAAATTGACGAAATTTAGGGTTGGTGGTGAGACTAGAAGGAGACCAGGCCTTTCGGGACTTGACAAGACAAGGCCAAGAACGAGACAGACCTATGTAAAATCGAGACGAGGCCGAGACATTAAACAATTACCTGAGGCAAACTTTACCTTATTATGCCACCTCTTTAGACATACCAAGTAGATATCTACCTGATTATTTACAGATAATTCATATATTTTCTTTATGGTGATTACAAAATCAGACCATTACCCGTGGCGGAGTGGTTAGCACATCGTGCTACAACGCCAGGGCTCCCTGGTTCGAATCCTGGCCTGGGCATGGATGTTTGTGAGTGTCCATTCCTCAATTTCATCATGTCGTCGCTCATCTCCATCTTCGCTAATTAGCCAAAAGTGGCACAAAAAGCGAAGTAAAATAAATCAAATCAAAAAAAATCAGACCATCAGTTGAGTCTGTGCAGTGTGGTTACATATACATGCAGGATAAAAGTATGTTTTCTCAAGCAGTGAAACGTCATAAGGAGGCAACTTTTCTTGATAACTTTTCTCTGCTCGGTTCAAGAGAAGCTGTTTCCTTTAATGACTTCTATACGCTGCAAAAGTTTGCGCGTTGAATGCTGTATACGTGGTTTATACTGGAGTGCTGCAGTGAGAGGATTTCGCTCGGACGACGCGAGATAGCATTCGGAATCGAGATCTTCTTCGTTCGAGCAAATAACGCTCGGTACACGCTCGAAACCCAGTAGTACACTTATACCAGTAATTTGTCTGTGGTAGTGGGCCCTCAAATATGGATCGTGAAGTGAAAGACGCAGTAAAATTGAAACTTAAGTAAACATAGTCATTATCTCCCATGTTAAAAATATAGTTTAGTCCATCTTACCAATACATGAAAATAAAATAGAGGATTGTGGGCTGAAACTGCCAGGATATATATGTGTTTACGATTATCTTCACATTAAAATGACATTCCATTGTAAACGCTCGAGCGTGGCAGACTCGAACGAGTGGATGTGGTCACATGCAATACTCTAGTTTATACTACTTATACGTACATTTCTAGTCTCAGGGTGTGAATGAAACTTACCCCACGAGAACGAGACCGAGACCAAGGCACTGCCAATTCTCGTCTTGTCTTGATAGTACCATTCCCAGCGAAATCTATATTAGTTATGGAAGGTTGTGAAACGTATTGAGGGAATTAGTGAAAACTACATTGGTAATGGCAATGAAAAGTCAACTGTCTGATTGTTACGGACATTCAGACAAGAAGTCGGGGAATTTACCGTCTCGTTGATGAAATTCAGAGCGCGCCAGTGAATTGAAATTTATATCTCCGTTTTGGAAATTCACCGATGGTGAAACAAGCACGGAAAGTTTGGAAATTGGCAGTACACGTTCAAAAAAGCAGTGCAAAAAAAGAAATTACCCATATTCCTCTGTATTTAGATATCCTTGTCTAGCCGTCGTCTTCCAGACACAATCTGTTGCCCGACCCTGTGGCCGAGTGGTTAGCACATCGCGCTGCGACGCCAAGGGTCCCGGGTTCGAATCCTGGTCGGGCTTGGTTGTTTGTGAATGTCCATTCATCACTTTCATCATTTCATCATCCATCCCCATCTTCGCAATTTAGCCAAGAGGCACAAAAAAAACGCGAAGTAAAATAAACTAAATCAATCAATCAATCAGACACAATCTGTTGCATAATCGTTTGTTAAATCCTTCGCTTTGGAATGTTTGCTGAAACGTTGCCATGATCACCTTTCTGGAACGCACGTGTCATGCAGACAGATCAATACTTGGCAAGTGATGCAGTGGGTGGAGTATATTGTGAATATTATTGATATTTCGTTCTGATATCCCAAGCTGACTTATGTTCAGATAGGCTAATCGAGACTGGACCTACAGTTTAAAGTTGGATCCGAACCATTATGTCCATCCACCAGATATCGAACTCCTATTCAAAGCATTTATAATAGAATATTCAAGTATATTCTAGTACTTAATGCTTTAGTCATGAAAACCAATAAAACTAAATTCAATTAGAAGGATTTTTAAGGATTTATTTCCAGGAAGTCATTGAAATTACTAACATAATGAATGTACAGTCGACGTGTTGTGTTCTTGAGCCCCTGGGCTGGAGCCTACGTGAAACCTTCCTTTTCATCTAACTCTCAGCTAATCCTCAGGGGGAAAAATACGACTTCAAATATAACTAATGAATAATATCAAATCACTAATTAATCAATTCGCCATTCAGCAGTTCTATTTTGTTTCCACTGTTCGGTCTCTGTTAATCGAACCATGAATATTAATAATGAGCTGAAGAGAGAGATGATGGGACAAAAACACATCTGTGCCCCACCCAGGAATCGAACCTAGAACCACTAGAGTAGGGGGTCTGGGATAGACATTCCTCCAGAGAGAACGGCTCGGTTATTTAATTAACTTCGCTTTTCTATCCGTTAGGCTAATCACAGCGAGGAGGATTAATGATAATTAGACGAAATTAACAGGGTGGTCATAAAATTATTTTACCACCTCAATAATTCATTATGTTGTGGCAATACAAGATGAACAATGTTGTGTTTTGAAAAGTATTGCTACTCTGTTATTTCATTCAGTACAATTCGGCGTGTGCTCCATTTGTGGACAAAATTGATGGTATATGTCACGAGTCGGGATCCGCGATCGGACACATTGAGTCTTTTGCCATTTTTAATCAGTTACTACGTATCGTGCAAAAGGAAAGGAATGGCAGAACACTTTACGAAAGAACACTGCTATCCCTATTATTTGCAACGAAATAATTTATTGAAATGGTGTGCCGTGAGTTTATGTACACCCTGTATACAGCTTGGGATCTGTCAAAAGACGAACATGTTTCTGCACATGATGCAAGTAATCGACTGGGTTGATATGTACAGCTATAGCACTACACACACACACACACACACACAGCGGAATAATTCATAGCAGCACCCGTGAAAATTCTCACGCTCGTCGCTACATGCCTCTTCTCCATTCTTGGCCTTCCCTACACGTTGTCCTCCGTGACGGCTGTCCCTCGGGGCGGCATCACAAAGGGGTTTCGCCAAGCTGTGCTGAATTACGATTGGCACCCATTGTTTTCTCCCAGCACATGGTTCAACGTGAAATTATTTTTTTACGGAACCGAATCAGACTGCACGCTTCCAATGTTTATTATCAATTCATTAATATTGTTATTATTATTATTCCATGCACAGTTAAAAAGACTAGAAAATAGATACATAACAGCACGTGTTTCTTATATACATTTCGTGTGGTTGAGAGCCTCCCCGATGGCATGGTGGTAACGTCGTCGCCTTGTAATCAAGGGGTCCCGGGTTCGATACCCGGTGGAGACACATAGTGGTTCGGATCCCACCTTGAACTGTAGGTCCAGTCCCGGGTAGCCTTACTGTGCATAAAGTGGACTTAAATCACCAATCCAATCAATCGTGTGGTTAAGGTTCCTAAAATAAAATTTAAGCTGTTCTCCTAGTTTTAAAAAATGCAAAATCAATCAGTGTAACCTTGCTGGAAACAAAAAATAATGTGCTGAGTCATTATGTAAATCGCAGTATTTCTTACCAACGATAAACCGGCTTGACCTTTGGCCAACGCCAGCGAAGGCGTTTTGGAAATTTGTTTTCCTTTAGAAAAATCGCTATAATGTTCTGAAAAAATCTGAAAAACTGCATCTGCTTAGAATTCTTTCTAGAGCATTCACATGAATTTTGGTGTGATTTGTTTTCGCTGTTGTATAGGTATTTGCAATAGTTGAATAGGCTTACGTGGCCAAGAAACTATTGTTCGTTTACCGCTAATAGTCGTTCTATATACAGGGTGTTCATAAAGTCCCGGTGCCATTACAAAATAACATAGCTCGGAAACTGCATGCAATACAAGAACAATACTGGCTGTTGATTGCAAAATGTCTATTATAACACTGATAATGACGGTTTGTTTGTTGGTCCAACGATGTTCGAAGTATTGTGAATAGGCATTTCCCTGGCAGGTGGATAGGCCGTGATGGACCTATTCAGTGGCCACCGCGCTCTCCTTATATCACAGCCTTGGATTTATTCTTCTGGGGGTATGTCAAAGATTGTGTTTACCGCACTTCTGTTCCAGATGTTGTTACTCTTCGAAGAAGAATAACTGAGAGTATCCTAAACTTCTGGGGCGTGTATGAGCAGAAGTGGGTTCCGCCTTGATGTTCTGAGAGCAAGAGGGTCGCACATTGAGGTGTATGGCATATAAACGTGGAGAGTTGTAGATCATTTTGCAACCAACAGCATTGTTCTTTGCATGTAGTTTCCGAGCTATGTTTTTTGTAATGGTACCGGGACTTTATGAACACCCTGTACTTTCAAGTTAATAATAATGATATATTAGTATTGCAGTTGTCAAAATTTCACAAATGAGATAAGACAACATTCGATCAGAACACACACACACACATATTCACGTCTCAAAAAACAATAATGTGTTAGGAAAGCGAAAATCTACAGATTAGTCAATAACCACTCCGTGAAATTCCAACATTGCGTAATCGGCTAGAATTGACATCATAACACATGATCAGTATTCGGTGTTAATCTTAACATTTTAAATGTCCACCTACTCAATAAAGGGTATTCGTAACAAGGCCCTGGGTTCGAATCGTCTCAATTAGTCAAAAGTAGCAGAAAAGCCACTGAAAATAACAAAAAAATTCAAAAACAGAAAGTTACCAACGATATAAACATCACACTCATCGCAAGCTCTGGTGGAATCTATGCTTGTAGCTGACTCACTATTTTTTCTTTGCCCGTCGGGAGAGACCTTCAACGACGGCCCGAGAGGACAAGACGAGGCACTCCTCTTGTTTTGCGGCCTTGAAATAACCCTGCAAGCATTTCGCTCCCTTTAAAGAAGATCTGGGCATTCCTTGCCCAGCTAATTCCATCTTCGTGTACAGCAAAAACATTGACTACGGCAAAAAGCCCTAGTTCGTTCAATAACATGTTGTTGGGACTGATTGTCTATGCCAGCCACGTAGTGGACATTACCATTAGCAACCTCAACGTGTATTGGCGAAGCCCATTTAACAAAATTCTACTCTAATCAGTGGCGTGCTGAGAAATTTCGTGAAGGGTTTGTTACCGTAATAAAGGGGTTTAGCCCCCCGCCCCTTTAGCAAATTTGTAAAGTTTGTCGCTACATGAGCATTTGTGGCCGTAATCTTCCTTTGGAACAGAAGTGGATAAAATGTGTCGTGGTTAATATGAATATGTTACTAATATTCGTTGAGTGTATTATTATTAGCTTCTCGCCATGCTCTTGTTCTCACGTCTATGGTGTCATGAAATACCGAAAATTCATTTAATAAAGAGAAGCAAGGAAATAATAATTTCTCTGCCAACTATTTTTTAAAAAAATATATAAAAAGGGATCGACGGACGATGTGAAATTAATATATGATATGGATGTCTGAAATGTGTTACTCCCCCACCCTCCACTACAACCTGTCCAGGCTATCTCTGGAGCAAGCGAACGAAAATAAGGCTCTGCGCAAGTAGTGACGCGATACGGCTCCACCAATGAACAGGTGAGAGGGAATGGGATTGCGTGGAGGGAGAAAGGGACTGAAGTTACCAGTCTTCGCAGCAGCGTGCCCACTCGATTTCCTCCCTTCTCTGTCGCTATGCGTGGCCTTGCTTCAGAGATATCCGGGACAGAGTATAGATTAAAGGATTCTAAGTCTATGCTCAGAGAGGCTAATCGAGACTGATCCACATTTTAAATTGAGATCTGTACCACAAGTGCCTCCACCTGGAATCGAATCCGCGAACCCTTGATTGCAAGGCGACATAGCGGAAAGGCCTACCGAAAGAGATGGATGTGGACTGGTTTGAGCTTCAGTTTTTAGAAATGTTCGACTCCTGCCGAATCTTTTCGGGAATTGGGAGACTTCAAGCAATTTCTGCATGGTTAGCAAGCATAGATATACGATTCACGAAAATATTGCCAATAAGCAACTCGTTGTTACGTTACGCTACAGCAAATTTCAATAATGAGCTGCTGATTTTGTGTTTTGTGTTTGTTATGGTTTCGCCGACTTGCTTGTTTCATTGTTCAGTCCACGCTTACGTAGGCGCTGGTCAGCCAACAGTGATCAACATTCCGCAGTGCGTGTGTCACCTGTTTTTTCTTCTTCTCCCCACCTCGCACCAAAGCTCTCCCTTCGTGCGTGTCTCGACTCCTCAGTTTCAGTCTTCGCGCCAGAGTAGAGCGATGTGCGAATGAGACCGAGTGTGGTTTCTGAGATCCGCGACGCCTGTTGGAAAGTGCTTCGGATGTTGTGATTGGCGATTGCCTCGCATTGTGTGTGTGTGTGTGCTCGTGTGACAAGTTCAAGTGAGAATTGTACTAGATCAGACTTCATCATGGCGAGATACATGTCAGGTCTGTTTTTTTTATTTCATTCTTGTCTTTCGCAGGAGTTCTGTGCCACATTGTGATACCAAAATAACTTTTAATTTACAATGCGCGTCATAGTAATAAAACAATCTCGGAGTGAGACACGGATATGTTCATAATTACTGCCAATGCTGTTCATGCGGTTCAAAGAGATAATATTGCACAACTTTTAGGGGTTGACAAATCTGTTTTCATCCATCGGTGGCTGTCAACTTACGTACTTGTGGCATTGAAATTGATTTTTCAGTTCAGGGAGCATGGTTCATATCCAAAATAACAATTTGCTTTTCAAAAGGGGAAGGGGCACTGATTTCACGTGTCTCTCGTCCTAAAGTCGAGAAATTTACGGTACATGGAACGTGTAACCGCACAAAGATGTTCTGAAATTGTTTACCATTGCGCCTACTTGTAATTCATGGAATTTATATATATTATTATACTACTGTGGGATATTTATTTATTACTGTACATCATCAGAGATGTATAGGTGAAGGAATAAAGTCATGTACTATTTTCTTATGCACGTAGAACATGTTTATTACATTTGCAAAAAACAAATCCAACTTTTAATCCTGGAAAGTTCATTACAATGTTACGTCTTGGGGTTCTGGCTTTTGGTGGAGGATCTTTCAGCCACTTCGTTTTTCCATCTTTTGCAACGTAATAAGGTAGATCCTTTTCATCTTAATTTGATTGAACAGTGTTACCTGATGAGCCAAAGTCAGATATCTCACTACCTGATTTATTGAGAGTATCAGAATCGGCACTTTCATCTTCGCTGTCATCATGTCCTTCAACTTCAGTAGATGTGTCATGTTCACTCACAGACAAGTGATCGCTGACATTGTAATCACTTTGTATGTTCACATCATTACTATGACTTTCATTACTTTCATCTAACAGAGCACCAATTTCAGCATCCGAAATAGCTTTATTCTTTGCAGCCATTATCGAAGCAAATGAAGTTGCAAAGTCTAAATTACAAATCAGCTTGTACCGCAGACACGTCTTTGGTCTTCTCAAAGCAGCACTATATGACTCCAATGCAGCAAAACTCCACTAGATGTCTGGCACATACCAAACACTACCAAACATTTGAAAAAAAAAATGTAGTTTAAAATAGTTACACAAGTAGACGCGTGGTGAACGTTCGCCAATACCATTAAAAAAATGCAGTATTCATATCAAGATGTTAAATAACTATTTTATCATATTTGATTGCAAACATGTTGTTGAAGATTAGAAAAATTAAGACTGTTGAAAATGTTTTTTTTGGCGACGTTATACTTAGTCAGTTGAGCTGTGGTGAACTAGGTTCACCACGCACCCACTTAAGGGTTAATTGAAATTTCTCGGTGTTCAAGATGCAACATGCCATCAGCAAACCATCAATTGCCAAATTAATTAAATGATGTTCGCCTGAGGAAACACAAGATTTCATTAGATCCGGTGGCTGACAACTAATTTAGCCTAATTTTATGTTTGTCAACATGACTCGACATAGTCAAACTATGATTATGCCATAATTACTTATTAACATTTAAATTTATTTATTACTTATATTTACATAGTAATTACTGTACAAATATAAAAAAATAGGCATATACGAATAAAATTGTTGAGATCGGTGAACCTACGTTTAGAAAAATAATTTACCGAGCCGCGGTCTCAAGAAGGTACAGAACCGCTGATCTGGAGTAACTCCTCCTTTCGACGTTACAAACCCTCGAAAAACTGCACCATATCCTGAATTGCTGCACAAGTTTACAGTTGCCACTAACAGATTAACTTTGCAATTTTACAAGAAACAAAACATGTGATAAATTTGTAAGCAATCAGTTATGTGTCACAATTGAGTGTCTCTTTTAGAGACTTCTTTCCAATTTACAGAGTTCTGCCTTGACCCTGTGTGTATGCAGATTAAAATTGTTGAAGGACCTTATCCAAGTGTCTTATTCATCCTCACTTTCTTTCGTCGCATATAAGGAGCTGATAGAATTAGGACGCCATGAATAACACAGTCAAAACATGTTCCTGACCTTCTGAAGTAAGTTACATGCATCTCTCGTTCGATCAGTGTTCCGGTGAGAGTAGCCCCTTGCATCCAGTCTGCTGGTTTCCCTTCTCAGTTCTGCTAAACAGCTGGGGATCTAAACAGCGCTCTTCCATGATTCTTTAAGACACAAAAGGGTTGAAACCTTTGTTCACGCGAACACAATGTATGGCCTGTGGTAACAATAACTTACAAGCTGTGCCGTTTCACAATACAACAATGGGAAAAAAAGAAAGGTTTATCGTTTAAGCTTCCAAACTGAACGTTATTAAGATGTTCCCAGAGGTTGTAACAAAAGGTTTCTTTTGTTTTAAAGTGTTCAATATTTTATAATCTCCCAGTACAAGGGAGTTTATGTGGTACGAACGGTCATTGGCGTCCAGAGAATTATTATCGGGGTGGGTCAACGATTGCACCAGCGTCAGAGCTTGATCAAGTCGTTACTGTTTTAGGGCTGTTCGGTTTCGCCTATATCGATATTTAAGACCAATAACCAGGTGGAGGCGCATAGTGGTTCGGATCCCACTTTAAACTGTTAGGCCCGATTAGCCGATCTGTGCATAAAGTGGACTTAAAACAACAACTCAACCCTACATTGACAAGTGCAAATACTTATAGTTGATAGAAGTATACTTCAGTAATATAAAACTTTTTTCACTCGCATTGCGTGCAAAAACATGCAGTCCTCATTGAGAAATATTATTCACTTTAAAAAACAATAATTCTGACATTCTCAATGTATTGACTGTTGTGAAAGAATTTTCAAGAAATCAGTAAAATTTACAAAACGCGTGAAGCTAGAGGTTATTTTAAACCCTTAATCAAGTTTTTCTGTTGAAGACAAGTCAAAATGAGCTATCAAAACTCAGTGGGAATGCCAGAGAATTTATTTTGTGGTCATGAGGTCTCCTTTTCCTTATATTGCGCTCTTTGTCATATTTTCTCTCTTCCTCCTCCTTCCTTTTTGTCTTTTTCCTGAATTAAAAGACATATTCCTATAAGTGACTCAAAATTTCATCAATAGGAAATATTTAATGTTCTTTCTCATTTCCCCCTTTTCACTATAGTCATTGTTTCCCCCTAGGCCTAACATATTACTACCATAACCAATTGCTGCAATCTACGCTCCCTTTCATTTTATAAGGGGTGGTCAGGGACTTTTGGCTCACCCTATATATCATCGTATTTCTTTTCTTACTTTTTCATCCTTTTCCTCTTTCTCCCGCACACATTGTTCTTTTGTTTTTAAAAAATCTTACTGTTCGACCACGAAAAATGCGTCTAGCTCGAGTGGACGAATCCAAACACAAGAGGGGAAGAAGGTAGAAAGACGCACGCTGATTTCACTTGCTTATTACCGCTTTCTGAACCTAAAGTGGAACTAAAATCGCGTTCCACCTGCAGCGGTCTCCCATATTTTACCAGTGAACTCGTCGAGTTGGCGCATGCGTACTTGCTCGATGGTCGCGACTCGCGCAGACAGCCTGTATAAGGCATTTAGGAGGGCATGAAACTAAGAATATTTTATCAGGGGGCTAGAGTCCACCCTCGCACCCTTCTAATAGCGACGCCTCTGTCGAGCCCTTCCTAGAGATGAAGCGCAAGGACAGAAATTGCATCTTGCGTGAGACGGAGTTCGTCAGTGGTTCGGATCGGATATCAGTCCTCTCATGCGGCAGACAAGGCAGCCGTTGTTTACCGTCTGCTCCTCTTCGTCGTCAAGTAACGGATAATGTGGCTTTAATGAATAACGCACTTATTAAAACCATTTCCCCCACTCTTGCATTTGCTGGCCTCCAGAGAGCATTCGGACGTGTGTCAGTGTTGCCACGGCAAGTGAATAAAATTCATCTTTCCTACATCTCTTTTGCGTACAAATTTTCCCTTCATGTTCATCTCAGAAAAGTATAAATTTCGATTATTATTATTATTTTCCAACCACCCAGAAAAAGAACCCAATTTACAAAATACTGGCATTGGTTGAATAATTAGAAAATAAAAGAGGATAATAAGTAATCAAAAATGAAATTTATATTGGCTGTACTATTACAATAATTTAAAAATTCAATGATTTAAAGGTATTTATTGTACTCAGGCCAAATTGAAATTTGCAAATTTAGTTTCAATATGTTTCATAAGATTTCTCATTTTCCCTTTTCGTCTAAAATTTTACAGAATTTCCCTGCGTTTAGAGAAATTTGCCTTAATGTGGCAACACTGATGTATGCACAAATCTAGCAAAATACGGACAGGCCCGGAGCTAACAACATCGTGAGGCCCTCCTATATACAACTTAGAACTTTTAGGCCAATGTATGTCAGATAGTTAGTATGTATATATTTTTAATGTTTCTCACAATATTTCAAATACATATTTTCTTCGTTTTGTGCCTGCTTTGATAGCAGTTTTTCCACAGTTTTCTACGTAGATAGAGATCCGAAGCTGGAACCCTCCGCTTGAAATCCCAAAATAGTCATTAAAAATATCTAAAGGGTGTCACACTGTAAACAAATGCAGAAAAATGAGTGCAGAACCATTTTAACGACCTTTGCTCGTGATGGTAGAATCTATGATTTTTTGGTTGTCAGCCCAGAAGTTTATTGAAGAGTTATCATGTTTGCTTAACTTTAAACTGTATGAGAGTGGGGAGCACTTATGTTAAATTATTGCTTGTTCTGGAGTTCGTGGAATTGAAACCAATCATTTAATATTATGGCTGTACTACACATAGTCATATAAGCTTACAGCCGTTCTACCTATTGATTGATTGATTTGGAGTTTTATGTCCACTTTATGCACAGTAAGGCTATTTGGGACTGAACCTACAGTTTCGAACCCGGGACCTCTTGATTACAAGGCGATGTCGCTACCACTGCTCCATCGGGAAGGCAGCCCTTCTACCTAATCGTTTAATGGGGGAGGGAAGTCTTCTCACAGAGCCAACACCAAATTTGCACCTCGAACATCGGAATTGCTTGATATTTTCAGGAGACCGCTAATTATACATTACTTATGCATGAATTTTCTGCGTATGGACTTATGAGTGACTTATCAGTGAATTTTCATGTGTGGATGTTGGTCCAAATTCCCTCATGTTCACTATACACCATTTGACCGTTCGTACTGATTACCACGATTGGAGTAAATAAAATACGAACACAAACTTGTTCATGCTGGATACTCATTGTTTGTATTTTGTGTCGTTTCAGTCATGTCGGAGAACTTCAAAGCCCGCGAGATAGGTCTTCGGGCCCAGAAGAAGATCCTGAGTCGAATGACGAATAAGAATGTCGCGAAGGTGTTCATCGACGACACGACGGGCAGCCTGCTGGACAACGTGTACAAACTGGCCAAGGCCTACGTGAGTATGGGTTTGCTTATTTTGTGGCATGTTTGTTATATTTATTTTGCCTCTTTAACCACAATTTTCCCTCATACATATATTGTGTACTTATTTTCTTTTCAGCAGTACCAGTTTTCCTCTTTCAATTCTACTTTACCCTTTTCTTTAGTACATAGCATCTTGTAATGGTCATTTTCCTCCCATTATTGCCTATTTCGTCTTGTTCTTATCCACTTAGCTTTGTTTAGTGGTTGTTTCATTCCATTATTGTCTATTGTTCCATATTCACGTCTATTGTTGCTTATTTTCTCACGTTTATTGGCCAGTCCAAACGCTGCGTCTTAAAGTATAGTCCACGCGTTTACTTCGGTAACGTCGAACGAAGAAGGCCGCCGCCACGAACGTGGGTGGGGATAAATAGCGGGCGAGTTGTTTTCGTCCAATCACACTCAACCTTCAGCTAATGGGCGCAGCTGTCATTCTGCTCGTCTACTCCACGTGGAGTCTCAGTCACATGCCTTCGGATACGCTGTTGTCGTACTTTGCAACTTCAATGTGGAGACCGTTGGACAATGTGTGCGCGGGGGAACAAGGTGGCGTTTGTGGCAACACTGTGCGTAGAATGTGATTGTTGCAGCTGGTGGGCGCGCTTCGTGGACTTCAAAGCCAGCCGGTCGTTTACGTAGCTAGCGCGTCGACTATACGTTTTGCTTGTGCAGTTCAGAACAGTGCATGTAAGACAGCGTGTGGACAGGAAGACGGCAAATTTTAGAACTGCGCACATGCGGAAATTGTCAACCAAAGACTGAGCCCAAGGGCATAAATGTGTTCGCAAATCTCAAAGGACTGCGCAAACAAGTATGTGCGTGTGGACGCTCCCCGCAGTCTTTTGTCCCCCTGTTGCTCAGTTTCCCTTCGACCCTAGTGCTGAAACACTATTAACGGAGTTCAAAAATCTTGTTTTCTTTTTGCTTTATAAATTCGTTTTTGTACAACGATGACCAATCTTCGTCAGTGTTCACGAAAGTTTTTAGCGGAGTTCACTGAACTCTACAAGAAATTTCCGTGTTGGTAGCTAGTAAAATCAAAGAACTACAGTGACCATAACAAGAAGAATCAGGGCTATGAGAGCTTAATACAAAAATACAAAGAGGTTGACGCTTCAGCGAACAGAAATACAGTAGTAGCGAAAAGAGTTCGCTAAAGTGAACAAACCAATCAGTTCGTTCTGGCGCTGGGGATTATGATGTTTACAAGCTAATGTTAAGGTATTTTCATTTATTTGGATTTTTGACTCATCAACCTAGTGGTTATCACAATCGCACTATGGCGCCGGAGGTCCCGGGTTCGAATCCCTACCTGGGCATGAGTATTTGTTAGTGTCCCATCAATTTGATCATACATCACACATCCCCATGTTCGCAATTGGCCAAAAATAGCGGAAAAGCGAAGTAAAATAAGCCAAACCACAAATGGTAACAAGGTGGTACCTTTTTCAACCGCGCAGAAAGTGTGTGTTTACCCGATTCACATGGCAGTACTGTAAGATTAATGCGCTAGAAAGCCAGATGTCCCAAGTTCAAACTATGGTCATGTGCGTGTGTGTCACTGTGTTCGTCCCATCATCATTTAAGCACTTCGTCATCCATTCTCATCGTCGAGATTAATCCAAGCGGTAAAAGAGCGGCATAAATGAATGAAAATATAAATAACTTGTTCATTGTAAATATTTTATTATTTATATGATATAAATATTTTTAAGCAAACTGAATTGTAAATACATTTTTCATAATAGAATCATCAAGAAAGGGTATTTATGTTAACTTTTGATTTTTAAACATTGTAAAGTATTCTCCGGAGTTAGGGCCTCCCGGATGGCGTAGTGGTAGCGTCGTCGCCGTGTAATCAAGGGATCCAGGGTTCGATCCCCGTTGAAGGCACATTGTGGTCCGGATCCTACTTTAAACTGTAGGTCCAGTCCCAACTAGCCTTAATGTGCATAAAGTGGACTTAAAACACCAACTCAAATCAATCAATCTCCTGAATTACGAAAACTAATCGTAGTGAATTGTTGGAATTGTCTTTTAGGTAGTGCTAATATAATATTATACGTTGGCAATGAAGGTTTATTTATTCACATATTTATAAGAGTACATAGGTGATAAGTAGGGCTCGGATAGTTATGCATTAAGAAAATGCACAATATGCATGCAAATATGCATTAAAGAAGTGTAAAATATGCACTTTAAAAACCCGTTTAATTTATAAAAGCTGTATATTACAAACTATGAAAGATCAGATGCCAGACAATGAATATGCATTATTCTGAATGCTCATTCGCTTCACATTCAATTAATATGGTTCTGCGTTAAATGAAACACAATGCATTACAGATCAAGATCGTGATTGCATTTGATAACAACATGATGTCTCAAATTTTCGAACTTCAAACTCCCTCTGTTTTCAGCTAGAATAGTCTTATATTCAGAAAACACACGTTCCACTTCGCGAGATACAAGTAGACTGTATTTTAGGGCAACAAAGTCAGACACATCAAGTTCCAGATCATCTACACGTTGCCCATTTGTATGCAGAATTTTGCAAACTTTCATCATTGTTGCATACCCACTGTTCTTTTTCAATACTGCATCCAATGTCTGTACATACACAGGATCTTCAACCTGGGCGAGGCCCTCTTTAACGTTTTCTATAATTTTGATGCTTGTTTGAAGTTGTTGAAAGAAGAAAGACAGAGAAAAATTAAGAAAAGAGAAGAGAAGCGAGGAAAAGAAAAGTAAAACGTCACGTGAGAAAATTGGTGCATTTTCAGTAGCCAGTGCCTGTACCATCCTGAACGTCTCGTGCTATTAAGACATTTAATCTGTTTTCTTTTTGGAAGACAAACTGCGAAAATTGGCCAGAGTAGAGTAGCACTTCCTCCATAATGGACTGAGGGGAACTAAGTACAGAAAACTGTACAGTAAAACGTAGCGTGTGGACGCACCAGAGCTACAACATCCTTTCCTGTACAGTTTTGAACTGCGCAAGCAAGACGTAGCGTGTGGACCGGTCTTACTCCTGTTTAATTCTATGTATATGCTTATATCCGCACATAATTTAATCGTTGCCTATTTTTCCACTTTGTGTTTATTTCACTATATTGTTGCCTATTTCACTATTAAAGTAGTTCATATTTAATTGTATTATTATTTATTTTTCTACGTTTAGTTAATTTATATTTGTATTTTTGTTTTTTATCGTCGCTTTTCTGCCACTTTTTGCTAATCACGACGATGAAGATGATTGGTGATTATATGAAATTGATGAAGAGCTCCTCATGAAGAGCACACATGCCCAGATCAGGACTCGGAACTCCTGGAACTTCGGTGGCGAGTCCTATAATCGACCACCGAGCCACGTTTAATGCATATTTCCCTCAGTTATTGCGTCTACCGTTAAAGTGTCAGCTGACAAGTTTCCTATAACTGCCCCATTTTGTACTTCTCACTTTTCGGCAGTTGCATACGTACCTATCTTCCTGAACCTTGTCCTCGCTTCAGACATTACCATGCACCCCGCTCTCGGCGCTATCGGTCATTCAAGAAATTTGTGCACCTCGGGCTTGCGTCTTGGAGAAACGCCTTCAAGCAGAAACATAACTCATTACATGGCGGGGGGAAGCAGGACGAGCGATAATTTGAGGTTAATGATATTCAGGTAACCCGTATCGATTTAGTGATTTTCCCGCCTCTGACCTGATAAAAAGAAGTCGATGTTGGTTTGAAGGAAATGGGGAGCAACAACACAAGATCCGGGGAATAAAATTACGTTACTCTTTCAGTAATTGCGCTAGCATCGCATTATTTTACATTACTCAATTTGCGTTATCTTTCTGCATCCACAACTGTTGCTCTATTCACTAGAATAAAACCACATTTTTCTGTTTTAAGCTTATCGCTGCTACGGTGGGTCGAAAAGAAGTCCGTGGTGAAAAATGTCTTGTGTTGTGAAGTCATAGCATTTTGTTTACCTCTACAAGAAAAATCGAAACTGCACGAAGACAGCCGGGATGACACGAGTGTGAATTCGGAAGCGCCACCAACGGAAAACAAGTTTGTTGTAGCATTTATAGTGTGATATTTTGATATGTTCTCGATCTTCGATTGGAATGCACCTGCCAAAACTGTAAGCTCAGTATCTAGTAGCCTGCGTTTATTATAACTATTGTTCTTTAATTTACATTCAAAAACCGGTGTGTTTGAAACTAATCAAAATTTGTTTATTTCTCTTAATAGTGCTTTTAGTGTTTTGCTAGCGCCATTTTCAGATTGGTGCTAGTATTTAGCATATTTGCTTGGGCCGGTTCTGCATAGAAAATAAATACCACATATCCGCCCAGTTTCCTATACAGTATATGCAAGTTTTTATACCTAAGATTTTATGCCTCAAACCATCATACTTCGTCTCAGTTTGATTAGCAAACTGCACTAGGAAGCTAAGAATCGTAAACAGTGATGTGCTATAGGGTATAAGTTTACATAGACAATGGAAACTTAAGTAAGTGTCATTTTCTAATGACAATTCGAAAAGACAGTTTATAACAAAATTTGCTCTCATTCTGAGGAAAAATCAAATGTAGGAAAATGATATTTATTTTTGTGCTACATTCTGAATTAGGATTGTGATAAGTCTCGTCTCGTGTGCGAGGAGGTCTGTTTTGCTCTCGGCCTCTTCGTTTCGTTCTCGTTTAGTTTGGAATTACAAACGGCCGTCTTGGTCTTGTCTCGAATCTCGAAATACGCTGCGAACCCTTGAGAAACGGAATTTTATCCTAAATGTATGCAGAGATTTACAGTTGCATTATAGTAGATGAAGTTTTTTAACTACGATAAACAAAATGTATGTCTTATCTATAAATAATCAGGTAGATACCAGTTGTTTTGGGTTTCAGATATCATACCTCGGTGGTTAGAATTAAAATTCCCCTACTCGAGTACCTTGTGGAGCCCGTTCAAAGCAACGGATTGCTGTGAAACTTGGTATAGAGGATATGGAGACCACGGGGAAGCGAATGCAGACGAAAAAGTTAGTTCAGATTTTCATCACCAGGTGTGAATGTGGCGCTTAAATAACGACGGCAAAAGTCGAAAATGTAAAACTATATTTTCAGTTGATGTCGGTACAGCATTGTTAATATGCGCCGTCAGCGTGAATGGCCCTTTGGAAGCGTAAGCCAGCGTCATAAATGAGTTACTCGAAGAATGGTAGCGACATGCCGTGTTATGCTGGCTTTCAGCTCTGGCAGAGTCCGTACGCGTTGTGGAATTCCAACATACAGAAATCACATGGGTTTAAGTCCGGAGAACAGGCTGGCCGAGCATCTGGAAGATCCTCTTGAGATGGCACGATCGTCAGATCGTCACCAAAGTTAGCACGAAGCAGGTCATTCACTTGTCGACCAGCATGCGTGGATGCTCTCTCTTGCATGAAGTCAGGTGTCTCTAAACATAATCGTTCTTGCAGACTGGAACAACTTCTTGTGCAAAGGGTTGAGCGTAATGAAACGCATGACAGGACCCTGTGTCAGCTCCTCAAAGAAAAAGGAGCCCAAAATGAAATCAGCGGTGAATCCATGCCATACAGTGACGTAATCGGAATGTAACGGATGTTTCAGCGCCACATTGAACTATTTTTTTTTTCGTCATCATTCGCTTCCCCAAACGAAACTGAGAGTCTTTTACACGATGTCTCGATGTTAGCATTATATATAATTCTGATTAGTAGGGTAATGCTTATATTAATAGCAAAATCTGGACTAAGCTCCTTCCTCAAATGTCAGTTGCTGTCATAGACACTGAAAAGGACTGAAATGAAATGTAGAAATGAGCGGAAAAATCGTTACATACGCTCTTATTTGAAGCAATCGTCGGCAATCGAGTTATCGAACTTCAAAGTATTCCGTGGAAGCTGCTTTTATTTCATTCCTGAATAGAGCGAGGCAAGACAAGAGAATCAAAAATGCTATTACTGGCGAAGAAAGATGGAAAAGCTCTTAGATGCGGGATGAACATGCTCTGAAGAAAATCTGTATCGATCGGAAAGAATATGGACGAGCCCGTGGGAAACTGAATAAGCCTTCAGGAGGTAGGATTTTCTTTTTCTGTTTGTTGACACAGCCTCCCCTTTCTTGTCAATGGTTTGTTTGAGAAAAGCAAGAACAGCAGGAAAGCATTCTATCGAATCCCCCTCACTACGTTATTCGAAGTAATCCTCTTCCTTATCAGAGGAACCTAGAAGAATATCTACCATGTGACTTTAGTGAACTCTGTTCGTTGTCTACTTTGATCTTTCTGCTTCTCTTGCAACTGGATTCCATTCTGTGTCTTCGTGAAATTTTCATGGTGTTTCCATCTTCTTGCTTTAAGCTATGTCAGGTTCCCTACCAGTTTGAAAATGCTGGAAATGTCGGAGAATTTACTTTTTCTAGAAAAGTCCGGGAAATTTACTGTGCGTTTCTGGAAAATTCAACATTTTTGTAATAGTGCACTAGAAGTAGGTTTTTGAAGAGAAGAAAAATGACAAGCAAAAAAAATATATATATTTGTTGTTGACAAACTATAGGACAAGAGGTCATGTTTTGAACTATTTTCAAGTAGAAATCTACTGCAGTAAGTGGAGTGGATGTTGGTATTTACCACTTTCTTGTTGCAATTTTTGGATTGTGTTTGGTTGATATTATGATTAATACATATATTACTAAATTTTACTACAAATATGTATTATTTTTATTTATTTCTTATTGTGTCTTGTCGTGTATTGCACTGTACCTTTTCCTCAGTATTTTCTTGTCAGATAAGCTTATGCACTTCATTTGTTACTAGTATCTTCCTTTAACAACATTACAAATATAACAAGCATAATTTAAGATTTTTCACTCACTTCAGCTTCCTTACAAATTATCCATCAGGCCAAATTAATTAAAATAATATCGATTTAGCTAGATATAAGCTTTGTATGAAAGCTGAACTATCATATCATAAGCTATATTTTTTTAATTAGCCATTTATTAGTACATAACTGAGTTTGAGTTTTTGTTTTAAGTCAACTTTAAGCACAGATAGGCTAATCGAGACTGGGCCTACAGTTTAAAGTAAGATCCCAACCACATGCCTCTATCAGGTTTCGAACCTGGGAGCCCTTGCTTACAAGGTGACAATGTTACCACTGTGCGATCAGGGAGGCCAGTAACAACTGATTCTGTACATTTTCAAGTCATTTCATAAAGGTAATAGTGACATAATGAACATCCTTTACATTTTATTAGGTTTCAAAGCTTTCCCTTTTTCAAAAAAATCTTGAAAGCAGGCTTGTAAAAATTCAGGTTTTTTTTTTCTAAAAGCTAAATTGAAAGCTTTACTTAAATCCTTCATATTGTGCAGTGCTTAAAGAAAATTAATGGTGCAGGCAACTTTATGCAAATCGTTTAGGTGTTATTTGTATGCATCTTTGATGCATGAAATATATGCGACCTAGAGATTGTTAGGGTACTATTATTTCCAGCTCGTAACTTTGTAGTTCATACGTCGGTCCTGGTGGTAGAAATTATGTATTCTTGCATACTTTATAATGAAGCATTGCAGGATTCCTTTCAAATAATGTCTTCATAAATAATACATTAGATAAACGCTTGTAAAATGAATAATTTTGTTCTTTATGCATTCCAGACTAAGTAATAGCTTTGCTGGTAATAGCTAGAGCACTCAAGATGAGAATTTTTCGTGGTATACAAGGTCATTGCATTAGCACTTATGAAATAGAAAGGCGTCCACTTTTACAGATCATCATTTTGTATGTTTGTATGTGTGTGTGTGTGCTACTACATTGCAACAAAGTTAAAAATGGTGTAGTTTTTGAAGAAACTATTTGTAAGATTATATCTAATACATCAAATGGATGAGGTATGGTTTCGCATAATTTATTTAAGTTCTGTTGAAATATGTACAAGCAGAAAATCTTAGAGAAAATAAGAACAGTGAGTTGTAGGCAGTGATCAGAACGCTACATTTTAAAAGTAGCTTCGCTACAACTACAGCTACTCTTCCAAAATGTAGCTTCGCTACAGCTAGAGCTACATTTACCAAAAAGTAGCTCGCTACACTACTCCTGTTCGCTGCTTTGCTACTTCTGCATAAAAAAACTTAAAACCACCATATGGATATTCAAAAGAAGCCCCTAGTATGATAGTTGTACTTACTGGAAAATACGTATAGATTCTGTTATTTATTATCATGATTCCCATCATTCGATAATTTTGATAGCAGTGTTACTTCAGTTACTTATTTTTACTATAGTATTTGAGAATAACGTACCTATGCAAGTGGCATATCAATTCAAATTTGACATGAATATTTCAATTAGGGTGTTACCCAAATTAATTATTGCAACTATACACAAATAAAATTTGGTAGGATTACGTATTTATGTTCACATATCAACATATTTTTCTTGAGAATAAATATTTCATTCTTTAATAGACTGATATGAAGGCAGCATTTTGAATGAAAAGTATCTTTTGTAATCATAGGGCCCCAGGTTCGATACCCGACGGAGGCACATAGTGGTTCGGATCAAGTCTCGATCAGCTTATCTATGCATAAAATGGACTCAAAACAAGAACTAGGAAAGACGCCAAGTTGGGAGGATGGGATCCTCCTGCTCCTCCATTCCCCACACTGTTCGTCATTCATCATTCTTCCTTCCTCGTGCTCACAATTAGCCGAAAGTGGCAGAAAGCGACTATAGATAAAATAATAACTAAATAAACCATTCATTTTCATTTTCATTAATAACGAAAGTTATAGAAAAGTAGGAAAAATACATAAATTTGGCAACTGCACATTAACTAAAGAAAATTGTCGTTTCTGCAGGGAAGTCAATAACTCGTACGTAGTTTTTACAATATCACAAAATGAGGAAACTGACGTGCAAACCCGAGTGTTCTAAACGTATTGAAATTTTAAAATTTGTGAACAAATATTATGATGAAAATAACTGTAACTCCAGAAAGTGTATGTCTATCGTTCTTGTAACAATAATTTATTGCTGGTGAGACCCTTATACACTGACAATTTTCAATGCTGTTAACGTACTGAGGCATTGATTGCTGGCACTATTGCTTTGTTATTTTAGTGGAAAATGGATCGCTGGTCTTTGCACTGGAAGTTGTGTTTTACACAGTAATTAATTACATTTGGATATCCACAGGATTTGTTCCGGGGGTGACGCAAACGAGACATTTTTTTTTCCAGTGGTGCAACAAACGAGGCATGTTTCTCCCCAAGAAGAAAAACGTAGCTGTTAGCTGGAATATATTCATATATGGCATGTCAGTTAGTTATCTGCATATTTGAATTATTTAGATACTAATGAAATATATTACGCAGATATCTACAATATCAAGATATTTATGATGTAGACTATCCGAATTTCCATGTAATACAAACTGTCTTTGTGAACCTCCTGCTGAGAAAAATGTAGATGTAGCGAAATTTTCGCTACAACTACAGGAATTTTGTAGCTTCGCTACAACTACAATTTTCAAAATGTAGCGTCGCTACAGCTACAAATTTTGTAGCTAGCTACAGTAGCGACGCTACAAGTAGCGCTCTACTTCTGACCACTGGTTCTAGGTTGTTAATTTTTCCTCGTGTTGCAGTTGTAAGTGGATCAAAGTTCATTATTAAACTTGATAGGTATAGGCGCTAACTGGGGCTAACATTATTCATGCTTCTATCCATTACAAAAATCATCACAGGCATTCTACTTGGGAAACAGGTGACCCCCATATCATCTTATCCAAAAGAAATGAAATTGTGTTGATGCTGAGTGTCACTTTTATGAAAAGAATACACTCGCTATTATGGATGGTTTCAAATTTATTAAATAAAAGATTTCTTCTTTAGATTAAAGAACTATAAATTTAATATGTTATAATGTTAATATGTAATCTTACAATCATGGTAATGAACAAATTATAATGCTGCAAGGCATTTAAAAGTACTATCTACATAGTAATGAAATAGTAAGAATTGAAATTTCCTTAATGTTGAATTATTTATTAACAAAGTAATGGACATTTCAAACAGTAGAACAAAATAGTACCAAGAAAGCTATGCATGCACGAAGAACAAAAAACAGATTTGACATTACTTGCCCGACATATAAACGTACAGTCACGGACACTTCTGGTTTGTCATAATATCATTTACCTTCAATGGAATCAATACAACCCAGAAGTGTCGGTGACTTACATATGTCACATCATCTTGCAGAAAAAAAAAAGACTACTGCCTGCTCACAGTTGCCAGATCATAGTAAATCTTTACAAACAAAGCTACTAAAACAAATATCTTCTACACTTAACTTTTCTACAACAAAACTTTGCATTTTCCTAATTTCACTACAACTGGAATGCGTTTTTTGGCTGAGTTTTATTCTGAGGACGGTGTTGAATGTATCACTTAAATGTATTAATATTTATTAATAAGATTTTCCAACTAAATAATAATTTAATCGAAAACTATATGGTATTGTTTGTGATGAAAGTCTCGAAGTATCATAATCAAATTTCATGAAATGGTCTACAATACTAGCAATGCATAATCTGTCCTCCGAAAATCACGTTTTCAAGTGATGGCATCTAAAAGTCTAGTACACAATCGCTTGCACCATCTCTTGTTTTGCCTCTTGATAGGGTTACCAGACGTCCGGATTTTCCCGGACATGTCCTACATTTTAGCCTTATGTCCGGCGTCCGGGAGGAATTTGAAAAATATCATAAATGTCCTACATTTTGGGCGTTACATAATATTAATTATAAAAATAGGTAACAGAAGAAAATCATGCAAGTTACAAGACTATGGACTGCGCTTCCAAACTTAATGGTGAAATTTATTTTGATTCAGTCATTGAACAAAAAGAAAAAAGTTTGTCCTGCTATTAAACAAACGGGGAAAACGGAAGCAATTAATGAACAAAGTTTTGGGACCACTTTCTGATAACGTTACTGTTCAATGCCTGAGCAGAATTTCTTGCGTTAGGGTTTATACTGATGGAACGAGGTGTTGCCCATTCTTATTCAATGTTCAATATAATTTTATTGTAAAGCAGAGGTATAGGGAACAAAGATATTCAGAGTGTATGCCAGTCAAGAAAGTCATGGTAGTCAAGAAAAAGTAAAGAAATCAACAAGTAAGAAGTCAATAAAAAGGCAATAAATTCTTGTGGTCAAGAATTTTTGCTATCATAATGACTGGTTGATTTAGTTTATTTTACTTCACTTTTTCTGTCCTTTTGGCTAATTGCGAAGATGAAGATGAATGGTGGTAACATAAGATGGATAAAGGGACAGTCACAAACATATAGGGACAACTGACACAAGCCCCACATAAGATTATACTGGCTGTAAGTCCAGATGCCAAAGCCTCGCTTATCTGCCAAACACAGTTCAGGATGCATTAATATGAGAAAGCAGATCTAATTCTCTTCTTAAATTCAGCTTCAGTTTTTATATTAACTGGTCCTTTGGTAGGGGTCTTCATTAAATAAATATTTATTTTCTTAATTACTAATTTCCAGCTTTACCTAAGTAGAGGTCGAATAAATAAATGTTAAGAAAAACTGAAAAAAGGTCTAGAAGAGTCCAGAAAAATTCAAGAATTCTGGATGTGTTATTTTGGTAGACACCCTGTTATTGAACTAAAAACTACCCAAGATGAAACTTCACAAACCATTTTAAATTACGGTAATTGCTGAATATTTGTTTGCCATTACAGGTCATAATTCAAATGTTGAGAGAGTACTTTCATTACCATCAGCACAACAGACTCACGAGAGAAATTATTTTTTCATGAAGTCTGTAAAATGTTCGTTTGGTACTGGACCATAATTTCAAATTGACTGTCCACTCTAACATAAATATAGTTTGACTAAACCTGAAATTTTGATAAAAATTGTCTCCTCTGAGAAGTACCACTTAAATCATGTAGTAAGAGGTGCATTGATTAATGTGATTGCAAGTTTTGAAATTTTGCATTTAAAAAATCATTAAGAATCCATTTTTTAAAACTGAAAAGTGTCATTTTTCAACTACTTTCTAATGTGTTCTATAGAAATATGTATTATTTATTGAGAATGTTTTGTGTCCTACATTTTGACTTAATGTCCTACATTTTGGGACAGCATGTCCTACAATTCACTTACAGCGATCTGGTAACCCTACCCCTTGATAGTCTGTAAACATCTGCTGCAGATACTGGTCCAGTGTGATGGTCAGACATTTATTTTTTTTACTGTTTTATCCTTCCTCAATATAGATATAACTATTACACAAGCACTTCCAGAGATGGAAATTGCATTATTGTAAAAACATATCCATTGTCTTACATGGACGTGTACAATATCTTCGTCCTGAAGCTTTAAGGGAGAACACACCAAAGTGACAGGTGTGTGTCTTGGATAGGTTAAGTCTGGTGTGCTGCTTGTCGCTTCAGTGTGAGTTTTCCCTTAGACCCATGTTTCTCATCTGTATTTGGTCTTCCCCCTTCATTTAAAACTCTGAAGACACAGACGAATTACCACATGCACTAATGTATTATCATGGACATGTCTGAATTAGTAACAGTAGTTCTAACAGTATACTATCATACAATGTTAATTGGACATTAACAATTGTCTAGTGATTTATTCGTACTTATTTACTCAAAACACCATGTTTTGAAGTCATATCTTCTCTTTAGGTGGACAAATTTCATTTTTGCTGATAGTGAGATCAAAACTGTAATTTATTACAAATTGGGTTCCCTGCCAACTACTTCACTGGGCCCCCCTGGAATGCTATTTCCTGAGAAGGGGAAACCATATTTGCTTAAAATCTACACTGGAATGGCTTATAAGGTTTTGGACTAGGCCTTTGCAATTTGATTCTTTCTTGTGTCCATTTATCCTCTTCTCAAGATGACATTCAGATTCTCGTATGTAAGCCTGTCCCCAGTAAAAGCACTATCGTGGACAAATGTGAAAAACTTTCATTTTTGTATGTGATTGACTCACAAGGTTCTTCTTTCTTTCAGTGTGGAAGCAAGAAAGAAGCAGAGAAAATCGTAAAGAATGTCATCAAGATAGTCATCAAGCTAGGGATCCTGTACAGGAATGGTCAGTTCACGGTGGAAGAACTCAAGTCTGCGGAACGCTTCAAACACAAATTCCATTCCATGGCAATGGCTATCATCAGCTTCTATGAAGTTGACTTCAGCTACGACCGAAATTATTTGACACAGGGACTGAACGAGTGTCGAGCAGGTCTTAAGCAACTTGTCCAGAACCACCTTACCGATAAGTCCCTTGCGAGGATAGATATGGTGTTCAATTTCTTCTCCAATCCCCAATTCCTTGACACGGTGTTCAAGAGAAATTCGGAATATCGGGAGCATCTTGGTCGCATTGTGAATGATATGAACAAGGCATTGGATGAAGGAGGGATGTAAGAACAATACCTACCTTGCACTCATGGACCACTGTGTATATCCTGCACATCTTTTTTTTTGCCGGACACCGTTTGTGTATTTGCCCAATGCCTTAAGTCTACGAGCACAAACATATTCAGAGGAAAACCTGGTGTGTAGAGTAAATTGTGTTGGTCTTTTTATATTGTGCATGTTGCATCTTTGTTTGTGCATACACTTTATTCTAGGTAGGCATTTTTATTAAACTAGTGCAGTGAAGTGCAAAAGCCATAGTGAGCAATGTGTGGGAGACTTTTGAATCAGCCTGTACCAGTCATCTATTTGGTATGAAATTAGGTATAAGGCTTTGTAGGTATAGCAATATTTATTACAAGGGTTACTGAAAAAAGTGTTGGCATATCTGGTACTTTATTTGCTACTGTCATATTTTGTTGCTGTTAAAGTGTGTAGTTGGAAATCACAAAAATGTTACTGCATGGGGATATTTTAATGGCTAGGCATACATTGATAAATATGAAGATATTCTGAATAATATAAGCTTCTTTTTTCTGAGAGCTTAACTTTCGTGAAAGGTCGACATAGTTTAACGATGAAAATTCGATATTTCAACAAAATTTGTTTTGACTAACGATAGTTTCATGTTTCAATAGCTACATATCTCATGTGTGAATGTATTTTAGTAGTTTTTATTACCAAATCCATAAAAATAATATGTGAACAATGTAACACAAATGTGAAACACATAATTGTGCTATCTTTGCATCTGTACGGTTGTCTTTGTATTAATATGAATGTTGGCAGAGGCCACTGAAATGAATATTATGACATTTATATGGGCATGCAGATAGTGTAAATCAAAGTTTCGTACAACATATTGAATTACAGTGCATAGTTTTTGTTGCATTTGTTTCATATCATTATTTCAATTTACATATGAGATTGTGGAAACATTTTTTTAAAAAATTAATATACGCACACACGTACAGTGTAATTGTATTCATATTCATATTCATATTCATATTCTTTATTTCCGTTGACCTATGTCCATAGGTATGGAAATCGTCACATAACAATACATACAGTAATAAAATATTAATACAATTTTAGACAAGGATTACAGTAATGATTTTAAGAACTACTACATGAAGGAAATCCAAATACACTAATAAAAATATTAATACAATTATAGACAAGAATTACAGCAATGATTTGAAGAACTTCTGCATAAGGAAATCTAAATAGAGGAAGAATACACTATTGGAGTAAAATTACATACAATATTTAAGGCGAGCACAATAATAAGCAAAGAATTTTTTTTTTTTTTTTTTTTTTTTA
Organism: Lepisma saccharinum; assembly: GCF_977018435.1. Lineage (NCBI taxonomy): Eukaryota > Metazoa > Arthropoda > Insecta > Zygentoma > Lepismatidae > Lepisma > Lepisma saccharinum. Next base: position 45,318,373 of record NC_139231.1, on the reverse strand, counting down.
GTGTAAAAATAAGATGTAAAAGTAACTATTGCATGGAAGAATGCAATATCTATACAGAACCGATTAATGATTATTTTGGCACAATAATAGCATATAGTGAATACTTCATACGTGATAATATAAATAGTATAATTCCATTTTCTGTACAACCGAACCCTCTTTGTTGACAATTTATGTAATTTAATATTTACAAATTTAGAAATTCATTTATTGAATAAAAACAATGTCGTAATAAGAATTTTGTTAATTCCCTCTTAAATTGGGTAGTTGATTCCATTGTTTTCATGTGATCAGGTAATTTATTATACAGGTGGATACCTACGAATTTAGGACCTTTTTCAAGGAGAGTGGTATTATGAGTTTGTATAACCAGATTGTGATTTTTTCTTGTGTTGTATTGATGTACTTCCTTGATACGTTTGGAGAAACGAGACATATCTTGTTTTACATAGCACAGTAAATGTAATATATATAGGCAAGGTAATGGTAGAATACCAAGATCCCTGAAAATTTTCCTACATGGTTCATTTATTTTCTTTCCTGCCATAATTCGTACTACTCTCTTCTGCAAAATAAAAATTTTTGCACTGTTTCTAGCATTCCCCCAAAATACAATTCCGTATGTTAGTTGTGACTGGAAAAGACTGAAATATGTTATTCTTATTGTCTCCCTGTTTATTATGTTTCTTAAGGTTCGTATACCATATATGGTTTTGCTTAATTTCCCTGCTAGGTGCTCTATATGTATGTCCCAGTTCAGATTTTCCTGTATCCAAATACCCAGGAATTTTATGGAATTTGTATATTTGACGTGTTCATTTTCTATTTTTATTACTGGTTCTTCATTGTTCTTATTTCTTGAATGATGGAATTTTATTGCTAAAGTTTTGTTTTTATTTATCGTCAACTTATTTGTGGGGAACCATTTGCAGAGTTCGTTTGAGGTGTTTTTTATATTTGAATTTAGAATTTGTTCATTTTTGCCAGTTATCACAATGCTCGTGTCATCTGCATATAAGGTAGTTTTAACTGAGGGTAAGTTTGAAGGCAGGTCATTTATGTATATGGTAAATAGTACTGGCCCTAGAATAGAGCCTTGAGGAACACCGCATGTCACTTCTTCTAACCTAGAGATATGGGAAGATGCATTGGTATTTGTCCCTTCTACATGTAAGATCTCTACAGCTTGACTGCGATTTTGCAGGTAAGATCTAAACCAGGTGTTTACTATACCCCTTATTCCATAGTGATTTAATTTTTTCAGAAGTTGGTCATGCGATACTGTGTCAAAAGCTTTTGATAAATCAAGAAAGAGACCTACACATTGTTCCCTATTGTCCAGGAGTTGTCTGACATGTTCGATGTATTCAAATATTGCTGTAGTTGTTGATTTGCCTTTACGGAAACCATGTTGTGATTTAGATATTATGTTGTTTTTATTTAAGAAGGTTGTAATTTGTTTGTTCATTGCAATTTCCATGATTTTTGAGAAGGGTGAAAGCAGAGCTATGGGCCTGTAATTATCTACACTACGCTTATCCCCTTTTTTATACACAGGTTTGATTTTTGCTTGTTTTAGTTTATCTGGGAACACACCAGTCACAAAGGATAAGTTCACTAGATAACATAATGGGTGTAGGATATGCGTGTGACATTTCTTTATAATTGAGGATGGAATTTCATCCAAGCCAGTTGACCATTTGTTCTTCATTTTTAAGATGATGTCTGTCAGTTCCTCAACAGAAACTGGGCGTAGAAACATTGATGCACTATGTGTATTCATTTTAACCTTACCAGAGTTTTGATTGGTTTTGACTTTATCCTTATTTACATTGATTAGATATTTATTAAAAAAGTTTGCCACTACCAAAGGATCGCTTACGTTTGTGTCATTTTGATTAAGTGTGATGTTCTCTAGTTTTTTGCAATTTCCCTGCAGTTCTTTTTTTATTATGCCCCACATTGCTCTGGATTTATTTGAAGAGTCTGAAATTAGTTTCCCATTATGCCCTTTTTTTGCAGCTTGTAACACGCGTTTATATGTTGACTTGTATTTCTTGAAGTATTCTTCAAAATCAATTGTTACAGCTGTGCTTTTCCTAGCCCTGTTTAGGAATCTCATTCTATCACTAGCTATCTTTATTCCTTTAGTGATCCAAGGTTTCTCTTTCTGTGTTGCCCCTTTAACTTCCTTCTTCGGGAAGGCTACATCAAAGTAGTAAGAAAATATGCAATGAAATTTGTCGAAAGCATCATTTACTGTGCTACACTCATATATATGTTTCCAATCTTCATTGCTGAGTAAGTGATTGAAGTAAGTTGTATTTTCATCATTAAAAACTCTTTTGGTAGTATAATCATTTATTTGTTTAACATTGCTATTGCTTTGTGAAAATGGTGTTGAAAGTGAGAAAGACTGTGCAAAGTGATCTGAAAATCCAGTGTCAAAAACCTCTACTGTGCATTGGTCGACTAGTGTGTTCAATAGAATTTGGTCCAGAGCACTTTTTGTATTTTTTGTTACTCTGGTAGGTACTTTAACCATTGCTTCTAGGTTGAACATGTTAAGAAGCATGTTTAATTCATGATTTACATTCTTTTTTAGAAAATCAACATTTAGATCACCTATCACTGCTACCTTTTTGTTGGACTGCTGAAAGTGATTTAGAATAACTTCCATGTTACTGACAAATATATTCAAGTCACTATCTGGCGTTCTGTATACACATATGACTATATATTTTAGTTCTGGCAATTCGATAATGCATGATTCAAAGTGTTTTTCAATATTGAGGTGAGCAAACTTTTTGCATTCCTCTACTGCGATATCAATTTTACTATATATGCATGCACCACCTCTCCTGAATTTACTTCTTGAAAAGTTTGAAGTTAAAATGAAGTTTGGAAAATTTACACAACATATTTCATCATGTTTTAGCCAATGCTCAGTGAAACAGATGATGTTTTTATCTGCTAACTTATCAGCTAGGAGTGTTTCTACCATTAGTTTTTTTTCAGTGTTTAGTCCTTGGATGTTTTGATGGAATATATTCAGGGATATTGATCCTCTACCATTTCTTACCGAATTACAGTTTCTCTTAACATTCCTCTTACACATAATTTTCTTATCTACATTTGAATTTACAACTTGAAGGTTTTGGTGAGAATTATTTAAGGTTTCTGACTTCCTATAACTTACCATATTATCCATACAGCCCACTGATCCAGTTACATTCCCCATAAAAAATTACTGTCATGCATTGACGGGACTTTCCTTTCCCTTGTAGATTTCCGACGGGTATCTTCAATACTTCTATTTGCAATTTCACTAGTCAAACTTTCCTTTGATTCACTATCATCTTGACTGTTTTTAGCATTTTGCTTGGTTTGGTTACCACTATTTACTACTTCCTGATTTACTTCTGTGATATCTTGAAGTAAGGATTGTGCCAAGGGTAAATTCTTAGTCTTCTCAGTAGGATTTGGAGCCGGAAGAACTATGGCATTTTTCCCGTTTTGGGGGGGAGGTGTACTGTTTACCAATAGGGAGAGTTCGTCACACAGCAAATCTTTCCCTCTTCTATTTAAGTGTTGGCCGTGGGTGGTATGACAATCTCTTCCTATTTCATTTGCACTTAACATTTGCACTTTTGGGAAAACTTTGCAAACTTTGGAGAATTTGGAGTTTGCCTTGTTTACTTCCACATTTACACATGATGATTGTATTAGGTCGTATCGTAGTGGGATGGTACTAACAATAACGTTTGTGTTTTTTACTGTTTCAAGGCAAGTTTTGAGGGCTATAATTGCTGATTTTGTATCGTTCCTTGCTACGTCATTAGATCCACCCATTATGATGACGAAGTCGTCGCTTCCATAGTCCTTGCACTTGAAAGCCACTGAATTAACTACCTCACTTAATGGTGCCCCAGGTTTGGTAAATCCAGTTACTTCATAATCTGCATGTCTCTCTGTTACTCTCGTCGCAAAGCCACGACTATGGCTATCCCCCAAGATCAAAATCTTCCCTTTGCGCCCTTTGTTTTGTACAGCGTTATCGCCTTGGTTCTTCATGTATGGGCGATTTTTTGTCTTATTAATAACCCTCTTTTTGCTGTCACTATTCGCACAATTTCCCGCATTTCTCCCAGTCGAGCAGTCAAGCCTTGTTGCCATGGGGCTAACTTCTTCACTGTTTAGCACCTCGAATCGATTATGGTGTATAAATTTGTATCGTGCATTTTGATTTTGTCTATTTGTGTTGGAACTCGAATTTATCACAGATTTCTTATTTACGTTGCGATTTACAACCTCCGACCACATGTTTGAGTTTTTCACATCATTTAGTCCTCTTTTCTCGTTCAATAGTTCTAGTTTGTCTGATTCAAGAACCTTAATGATTTCATTCTTGGATGAGAGCTCAAGATACAGTCTTTCTATCTCTCGTTTAGTTCTGTCGCACTCACAACAAACCGGCATTTTGTTACTTTTCACTTACTTTACCTATTTTCCAAGCAAATACAGTTGTCTTGTAGCTTTCGCAATGTCTGTGCACTTACAAACAGCTTCTTTACAGCCTTTTAACTTTTAGTTAACGATTTTTTCAGGAGCTCTTCTACACGCACTACTATGACCGGCGGCCATTTTTTTTTTTTTTTTTTTTTTTTTTTTTTTTTTTTTTTTTCTGCCATATATTTGTCTTTGTAAGCCATATCATTAAAAATTAATATAAAAGGAATTGGTAGTGTATTTTCTTGTTTATACAATGGAAGGGATCCAAGCAATCTGAACTACTACCCAAAGCAACCATGTTTTGTAATAGTTTGAATTGTCAGATAATTGGGATCAAGGTTCATTCAATTGAATATTTATAGCTGTGTTTTCTGTAAGGTAATAGACAGCTTTGTAAATATATTGTGTTTCAATCTTGTTAAATGTGTATATGTACATGTTTTAATGTATGTGCGGAAATTAAGAAATGGAAGGAAAGTAAACTGAATTGAAATTTTTGTCACATAATAGAAAAAAATCTGGTAAATCTCATCAGGTGAAATATCAGGACAAGTTGAAAACTTTATTACTGAATGTGATTCCACTAGTCAACATGTTTATGTGTATAACAGTAACCGAATCCAAGTTGTGAGTTGGAAGTAAAATATAGGTTAATAGTGAGTAAATGCACTATAATATTAAGCATTACGTTAATGGTAAATGTTACAGACACAGAAAGTGTAGTGATTATTATGAATGTCACAAGTATTGGGTGTAGGTAGTGTAGATACGAAGAAATGTTCTTGACCTTCAGCTTTTAATAATTCTCCTTCTATACTTACTAAAGTTATGCTTCATTATTTCTGTCTGATAATTATAATCTTTTGAGCCTCATATTAAAATCTCAAGGCAATTATTGTACCTTTTAAGTGGAATGGAAATTTTGTGTAATTGTGCCAATGTGGTAGGTGGTATGTTAGAGTATCATAAACTAATATTTCAATGCATAAAGTGACACCTATTGTGTCTGAAAATGAGAATTCTCTTAAGTAAAACACTCTCAAGCTGAGACTACACTTTATTCTTTGATGCTGGCCACAAGTTCAGCAGATTCTTAACTAGTATTGAAAATTAGTGAAAAATGTAGGCTTTAATGTAATTTGAACTCGGGTCTCTGACATACCGTACCAGTTGAGTTAGAGTTTTTGACTACATAATGTAGCACGTAATTTTTTCATTTATAGCTTGAACACGAGTCGTTGCAGGAGACTTGATACTGTAACCATCTACATTGTTCAAATTCTTACAATAGGTGCACATAGCTCACTTTTCTATTAGCAATAGTCTAATTTCACTTACATTGGTTAGCTGAAATGTAAGAAAACAATTTTCAAAGATCAATTGTCTTCTTTGCCACTTGACAAGGAAGATCTGTGAGCTGTGAAATGTTTTCCTACATCTTGGCTCACCAACATAAGTGAAACTACGTAGACTATTGCTGACATTTTTTTAAAAATTGTAACAGCACAACGCACTGTTCCTTAGTTCTTGTGATATAAAAATTGGTCAAAATATGTTATGCAAGTATATCTTATCTTATAGAATAAAGTAACATAGTTACTTTTAAAAGTAAAGCTAAATGTAACCAAATGCATCATTGTCTTTGAGTGATTGAAAGGTGGTAGGGGAGGGGGTACATGATGTACAATACACCAATACTTTTCATATACATAATACTTTACAGATTATTGGGAGTGATGCATCTCCCCCTGTCCACTCTGTTAATGACCCCCATTACCATAACTGTATTTCAGTTACTTTTAGAAAGTAATTTTCCAAACAGCAGCAGAAACCTTGGTTTGACTCCTGGTTGAGCCTTTATACTTCATTAAATTTGAGAATAATACAGCACTTGTGTTTACCAAAACAAATGTAAGATTCTTATGTGTTTTACAATTTGATAGCTCCTTCATGTAAGATTGAAACATATATTGTGGTAACGTTGGCAGTTGCATGTGTATTAGACACGAGTTTTTGAAGGTGTTTACTGCAACATATTATCTGATAAGAATCAATGTTTTATATCCATATATTCTTACTCACACATAATCAGGCTGCTCAGGCCTATCATATATGTATGTCCTTTGCTGGGTCTAGTTTAAATTAAATTTATCCATACGAGCAGCACTTGAAGTGAAGAACATCTTCACATTTGTCTCAATGTCGCCATGTTCAACCATGGGACCATCCCTCCAGCTAATACCAAGGCTCGACCAAACATCCCCCAGCTACATACTAGGTTCTTATTTATATTCCATAACTCTTGGGTTTGTTAAAAATGTTATCTAGGTATGGTTCATATGTGCATCCATCAAGCCTGCAGGAATTAGAGCTATTTCTTTAGTTTTAGTAGTTCACACTCATGCACAATGTTGACCTTCTGAATCACTTACTGCTCCTTCACTTCCCATTTTTAATTACATACAATATCGTATCACACAATAAAATGCAATATGCTTGTAACAAGTTACTTCCAGTGCTTCAGCCGGGGCCCTTGGCGAAGTGATCAGATTATCGAGCTATGATGCCAGGGGTCCCTGGTTCGAATCACTCCTTTGGCATGATACGATATTAAATTTATGACAGATAAAAGATTTCACTCCCCTCATTTTGCAACACATTAAACAGATTTCACCAAATATGTAGACATATACGTATACTGAATTATTCAGGTATATATCTGGCTTTGGGTAAGTGTAGTATAGGTGTTACCCTTGAGATTATTTTGAATAAATGCCCACAGTGAAATTTAGTTTTACTAGTGAAAAACTAGAAATAAATCAGGTATCTAGATTTTACAAACATAACCATGGATGAAACTAGTTTTTACTCATTGCACTTCACTTCAAACTATTTTAAAGTACGTATCTCCTCACATGAATTTTTCTTTCTTTTTTGTAATGTGTAATATGTTCATTAGTAGAACAAAAAAGCAATGTACAATGAACAATTTCGTCAATGTGACTGTTTTTTTCATTACAAATCAGTATGTTCATGTAAAATCCAACAAAATCAGTTTTCACTAGGTATTTGTTAAAAGTAGTTACAACCAGTTTTACCAAAATTCTAGTTTTACATATATTCTAAAACAGCATGGAATTTATAAATTGGTGACTCAACACTAAAGATGGATACCAGACTTGTTAGTTGAACTATTGAGTTATGATTGTCCATAAGTCAGCAGAATATTTGTGCTCAAAAGATATTTTTAGTTTTTAATTAAAATCATGACATTGTAAGAAATTTAATGTGTATAATTATTTAATTCTAAGGTAACCAAACATAGCATTAAACCAAATCAATTCTCACTCAGTCAACTATTGTATTAGAAATGCAGCAATAATATAGTCAACTGTACTATTTTGTATATAAAATATTTAAAATATGTGAGTGGACAATGTGTTTGGTGTTTGCTTCTCATATCAATTCTGCATTCTGGAGAAAAAAAATACTTTGAAGTATTGAAAAGTCAAATTATTGGTTTTAAAATGTTTTATTAATGAACTGCATTTTCTTGTTTTAATATTTATTATCTAGTATTAAAAATGTTGTAAAGAGAAATTATGCTTATGTTTTCATAATTTTGTTGGTATAAGTTATTTGTCGAGATGAGTGTCAATTTTTTAATGTCAGTTACTTCATAATTTGTATTATTTGACCGAAAAGGGAAGATAATATTCTATGTTTTACAGTGGACAATGTAAATTATTGTCATTATTATTTGTATTGTCCTTGGATACTGTGTATTTGTACGTATTGTGCGAGCCTTCATTTATACAAAAGGAAAAAAATAGGGCAGTTAGATTATCTCCGATATAATTAGTGGATTTTACACCTTCAAATCATCTTACTGAGAATGGATGCACTATGACTGGAAATAAGAAAATGAGTATATTGAAATAGATATGAAACTGTTACATATAGATATGTACATGCTAGACTGCAGTGCCATATCGTTGAACATTGGGAATACTGCATACAAGCATAATATGAAAGATATTGTAGAATGTTAGGGTGTAGGTATCTTTTTTGTGAATCTTTGATGTTTGTCTGTGTTTTCACACTTAAGGAACTGAAATTTTTAATATTGCTTTTCTTTTGTCAAGTTTACCTAGTATTTTATCACTTAAGACCAGCTTGTAATCAATAAATTGAAAATTTGACTTCTGATGAAGTTCAGTGATTAGTTTCATGCCTAAGGGATTGATTGAAGGGGAAATTCTGTTATATTTCCTTTACATTGGGTCAAAACCTTACGCACCTCTCATTTTTCTTGAGTTTATCACATGTCGGATTGGTCAACAGCTTTCTACGCCTAACATGCTGAAACCTTTATAAACTCTTCTTCATGCTTGTTTCTGATCCTAGTGCATGATCTTGTAACTGTAAATTTTGAGACACTTTATGATTGATCCATGCAAAAAGTTTAGAATATTGTAAATTTCTCTTTGTGTGTGTAAATGTTTTGATGTTGTAAGATTAAATACCCAGAAGTATTTGTCATTAGGTTATGCATGCTATAAAGCAGATAGCTTGCTGGTGTTTGAAATGTTAGAGAAAGGCGTATGCAAGAATTTGATCAGATTAAAACTTGACAAATACAAAGGTTCTTTCGTGAAATTTCCACACTGTTCAGGATTTTTCTAACATCTATCTATATTCAGATGGGAATTGATGGTGTTTAAAGTAAGTCACACTATTATTTACAGTTTTAGTAAAAATTTATAAATACTGCTCTTTCATAATGAATCAAATTCAATGCATCAGTAGTATGAGAATATTGTTTATGAAATGGTTTCTTCTTTTTAATTCAAAGGGTGACTTCTATGTTGCAAAAATAATCACTTCAAACAATGAATTGGTTAATTTCATCATTTAATTGTGTCTGTTTTGATACCAGTTATTAAAGTATATTTAGTTACGGACATGATATTAAGCAAAGACAATGGTAAAAATATCCACAGGAGTTTGAAAATGTTTCCTCATTATCCTTGACAAAGGGTCAATGTTAAACTGGCTTATCAAGCTTCTGAACTCGAAAGGTGTAAATCTGGAATTGTATTTATTGTTATTGCTTTGAAATTTAATGATGTAGAACACTATTAATGCTGACATGAGAGAAATACTATTTGGAATACACACTGAGCTAAATCTATCATGAAATCATGATAGAAGTAAGCATTGGTGTAAAAAATATTTTATCTTAATCTTCAGTAAACTTTGTAATCTCTAACTTACATGGTTTCATAGTTATTTTAATAATTTATGCACTGAAATATTTTCCCCTTATTCCATCTGTCTTGCAGCATTTTACATGAAATTGTTTTATATTTATTTGATGGAAATAGTTATTTTATAAATGTCCTTGTAAAGCAATGGTAATAAATATCTGATTGTGTCCAGCATAAGTCACACCCAAAATTATGGTTCCTGAATTTGTTTAACTTGAACGAATTGAGTCATCAATAACAAAATATTGTGTATCTTTGACTTATAATATATTGATGAAAAGTTTATGGTTTAAAATGAGATCTGACTCTTGGTTACTATATTATTTAAGATGTCCATTGATTTTCCATTTTTTATATTTGTTATTAACAAGCACTAAAATTAAAAACAAGATCATGAGCTAGTGATACAAACATTCATATTGAGGTAATAATTTAAACAAAAGAAACAAAGGACATGTATTTCTTGAAACATCTTTGGGTATTTGAATATCAGTGGTCTACAACTCAGCCTAGTGAAGAACTGCTAAATTGATTTTATAAAAGATGCACCAAAAGTATTGTATGGTTTACATTAAAATATCAATGTTTAATAAAATCAATGGGTTCTTACAAATAATTTAATTGTTGAGAACGATTTTAAGCGTAAAGTGTACTTTAATACTAATTGAAATGATTTAGTTGTTAAACTAGATAACAGAGATTGTGTGTATTCACTTTGTGTGTGGCTTAACAAGATTTCAATCGGATGTAATTTAACATTGTCCTGTTAAAGTATGGAGGCAAGGCTAGAAATTGAATTTGTCCACATATCGCTACAAGAAAAAGTCCATATCACATTTCCTGTGCGATGTTTTAAAAATAAACAAGGTAATACAAAATAAACCAGTGTGACTTCCGGTCATGATAAGCAATATGTTTACATATACTGCCAGTTGTTATTCACAGTTTACCCATAGAATATTCTTTGCATGATAGTAAGTATGAATGATGCTCAACACACATTATGAGTGGACCATTTTTACTCAAGTATTTTTGTAAGTATTTTGTACTTACCGGACTTTATGTGAAACAGCTACAAGTTTAAAAATAATAATAAATAAATATTTATACTTGTTTCATCATCCAGTAGTATTGAAGCGATACTCTTCTACTCTTGTATTTTATATACTTCAACATTCGTATGTGTATGTATTTTCCCCCTAAAATGCTATAGTAGTAACCGTACTGTTGTAATATTTAGGGAACAAATTGTAGATATTGCTTGAATGATGTTCCCAAGCTAGAAATGAATAGGTAAGCAACCTCTTTGGCAATAAATGTTTTCCAAAATATCTTATTTTTCTTTTTATTAGCCAGTGCATTATACCTTGTCATCAGTGGTACATACTGAATTCAAAACCTGGGTTATCTCACTACACCATAGTGTTTGAATGGGAAGAAAATTGCTATTTACTTTTTGGTATTTTGAAGTGATGTGACATTGTGATTAAAATGTTACCTTGCTAATAATTATGATAAGGAAACAACAGCAAGGAAAAGGATTTCAAGTATTCCAATGACAGTTGCTCCTAGGTGACAAAGTTGTGCAACCACAACATATTTCTGGATTTGCATAGATAATTAGTAAACTTATTGTGTAGTGAATAATAGTGTAATCATAAGGGAAATTTCTGCCCAAGCATTTTCTGTTGTGTGCCTATGTACAGGATGGAAATCTCTGTCTTTCCATGCGGTAGTGTACTTATTTTCTGTCACTTCAAGAGAGCGTTGGAGGCTTTCCTATCGTTTTATATGTGTTTTGGACACTATACTTGTCTTTCCCCTATCTCAGTACAAGGACGGCTGGTGTTTGCAGGCCAGTAGCAACCACTCCAGAGTTGCCTACCTCAGGACTACAGTACCTGCTCAGAACATAAAAACACATATGTTAAAGGGACTATACTCTTGTCTTTTGACAGTACATGTGCAGTTAATGATTTGTACAGCATGAGAGCTAAGTTACATCCAGCTCTGTGGCAGGGTGAGCAGCATCAAATGCTAAGATTCCAGAGCCCCAAGCTTCAAACCCTGGCCAAGGTATAGATGCAGTGGCAATGATCAGTTGGGCACTTGCCTCCCCCTCCCCTTCTCACTAACTTTTTGCCACTTTTGTTATTTACCAGAGAATTCAAAATACAGTGTTACCCATTTTACATTGGAATGTAAAACAATGAAGAAAACAGGAAAAATTATAATAGAAATAGGGTGACCAGACGTCCTCTTTTATCTGGACATGTCCTACTTTTTAGGTGTCTGTCCGGCATCCAGGCAGATTTTTTAGAAATCTGTAAATTTGGAAAGATTATTGCATCGACCATAGTGGGGTGTAAGAGGTTTCTCTTCCACATGTACACCCAATAGTCTTTACAGCCTTAGTTCTTAACCCAAGTAAGAATATTTTAGTTCCTCAACATTACAGTTATGTACCTGTTACCTATGGTGCTTCGGCTCGTTTTCGGGCCTGGCATCGCCAACTTTTTTCCTCCAGAACGTCCTGTCTTGGGCTACTCTTTTCCAGTTTCTGATGTGAAGGATGGAGTCCGCGTCCTTCTGGGTACCATCCTCCCATCTGATCCTTGGTCTTCCTGCAGGTCTTCTTCCTCCCATGTTTCCTTCTAGCATCTTCTTCGAGATCCGGTGCTCATACATTCTAGCTACATGGCTAGCTCAGTTTAGTCTTTTTATTCTGATATATATGGAGAGAGGTACTTCCTTATAAAGTTTGTAAATTTCGTCATTATATCTAATTCTCCACACTCCTTGTGATTGAATAGGGCGAAAGATCCTTCGGAGGATTTTACGCTCAAATGAGTTGAGTTCGTTAGCAACTTGTTCCGTAAGAGTCCATGCTTCACATCCATATACTACAATACTACAAATGAGTGTTTTGTATAGCATCACTCGAGCTCTCCAATTGACATCTCTACATCTGATCAAAGGTAATATTAATTTAGTCACATATTCTAATATTAATACTTGATAGTTTCAGTTGCTTGCTAGTTGTAAAATATTATGCTTCTCTTATGCTATCATCCTGTTTACTTCAGAATATGTTTACCATTAAAGTCAGGGGCATATATTCAAGGCTATCTGCAAAACCTGAGGCTCGGAGACTAAAATAGAGAGAAAAAAAAGGTGATTGGAAAATGTGCATAAAATTGTTCAATTTCAATAAGAAAGTGAAGGCATAATGAAGACATCGCTTGGCACATAATAAAAAGAAATGTCTTTATTAGTGCACCATACAGAATGAAATTGTTAAACCAAACTGAAAGGGAAGTCATGGCTATTGGAAGGAAAGGATACTGCTCTTAGCAGGGAAGGAATAGTGTTAAGTGTCTTTGACCCAAGTGCAAGTTGGAAATTTCCTCCCTGCGATTAGAAATAGTATTCTATTTACTTCACAATTCTCAATCTATCTGAAGTTTTACTCCTTCTGAACAAGTTGTCTTCCATTTTATGATGTGATAGGAAGATGTAGCAGATGCCCCCTCCCCATTATGTGAGGAAGCCTCAAAGTGTAGGGACCCAGTAATGCTGTCTATGTCCTCTTCAAATTTTGTGTATCTCTAATATCTCCATATATTTGCATAGAAATTTCAGTGTAAAACGCAGGCTTGACCATAACTCAAACCCATTTCTCTGGCATACAGTGCTTGTTACTAGTCTGGCCCCCCACACTTTACCTCCGCACTCGAGGTTCGGTGCACTTCATACTCGGCTCTGATTTGTCTAGGGGTATCTTTCTTTGTACGACAATGCACGTGGGTTGCTACAAGTCAACATAATTATATAATTAACTACAAGAGACAACGGATAACCTTTGGGAAACATTATTGCTATAGGGGGATAAATTACCTTGTCCAGCATTTGTGAAATTATAAACGGAAATTTTTGGTATTTTCTATAAGTTTAATTAACGTAAAATTTGAAGAATATACATGTCGTATCCGAACGTTCATTTCTCTCAACTGAGCTACGGTGTCTGAAATTTAACAGGCAGTGTTTCTTATATGCAAAAATTAGATTTAAGAAATCAACTTAGAAATTGCATTAGTAATTGGAATTAAATCTATAGCAGTGGTTTCCAAAGTATGCGCTGCGGCACCCTGAGACACCGTGGCTGGCTTACAGGGGCACCGCGAAATGTTCCAATATTTTCGCTGAAATTATATGATTGTTCCAAATATGTGCTTATTTACTACTTTTTACACAAAATGTTTCTGAATTTGAAATACGTGTTTATTTTTTAACTTAAGGCAAGCAACCTAACCACACAAACTGAGCATTGAAAGTGTTAGATATGCCAACATTATGACTGGGGCGCCATGGAAAAATCTTGAAACACTAAGGGTGCCGTAGAACGAAAAGTTTGGGAACCCCTGCTCTATAGTATCAAGCCATTGTTTACAGACCCAAAAGTTGCTTCAGAAGACTCTGTGCCTCATTTTTTTAAATGTATCCACTGGTCCCATTTGGTTCTCAATTATGTATCAGACAACAATGTCAATGAAAATAAAATGGATGTTCTAAAGTTATTCTGTTGCAAAAGGATGCTATAATTTTGTGGGATTTTTTCAAATTGCTTTTTTTTATGTTACGTTGAACTAGCAGATATAATTTTGAATTTACTTTTACTTGTGAAGTGAACTCTCGATATTTCTGTTGAGGTGTGTGACTAATATTTTGACATATTTTTTTTTATGAAAAAGTATATGATAAGTGTATTCAGTGATACAGAAAAGTGTAAGAAGTCGAGTCTAGTTAAAACTAAACTCAATGATACAACAGTCTCCCGAAAGCCAACTTTTAATTGAGTGAAATATAGTCAGTGTATTGACCATTGTTGCTGTCTCTCTATAGACTGGAGTTGGCTAATATTTATTTCTGGTACACCCCATTTGTCTCCAAGATGTTGAGTCACCACTGACAATCTTGAGTTCCTGGTATAAAACCCCAGGATCATTTGTATGAAAGTTGAGAGTGAAAATCATTTGGTTAACTGGAATCCCCTTGATGCCTTTACTTGCAGGAAGCATCGAGGAAAATAAACTTTAAAATCTCAGTTCTGTAATGGTAAGTTTCCTTAGTAGCTTAAGGTTACCACCGAAGTATAAATGAAAACATCTCCAGTTTCATTTACCAGTTATTTAAGGAGAAATTCATGAAATATTCTGCATTATTTCGAGAAGCTACTTTCCTGAAGAAATATAGAAGTCACCAACAAAGAGTAACCAAGATTGCTGCTGAATTTGGTTTCAATTTCAAGTAAATCCAGTCACAATTAGCCTATTTGTCTTCAACCTTTACTTTGTATTCTTTGACAGTGTGGAAAAGAATATGAACCTGTGGCACAACAGCCTGTGAGGGCCAGGGCCTACCTATCGACTGCCAGCCTCACTCCCACCTGCCGAGGTGGGACATCATCCAACCAGCTACGGGGTGATGTGTAGTCAGCACGACGAACTTTCAGTCATTGTTGTAGGTTTTCTCTGATTGGGTTATGCTACTCATTCGTAGCTCCCCAATTTCCTCATGATGGTGGGTGGTCACTGGTCCCATACACATGCTGAAATCTGGAGAAAAGTTGTTACGCTTGCTTCAGGAGACTTGAACCGGTGCACGTCCCATAGCTGGAGCACAAAGCATGACACCTTAGACTGCACGACCACAGTGGATAAAGGATATTATTTAAGAATTATGCTAGAATTTATTTATTTTTTGTTGTTTGTTGGGATATAATGTTACCATTAATTTTCATAATACGTAGTCATCAGTTTGCTAGGGGGCAGGTGCTCCTGTGCCACTGCTAAATCTGAAATGTGCACATTCCATTTTTTCTATATATATATACTATATAAAACACTGAGAACAGTAAAAGTAACCACCCTTCTTGTACCCAGAAATCAACTCTCCCAACATCTTAATCATGGATTATAAGAGAGGAGGTTATTCTACACATCCCTCTAGCTCGTAGTTGCACATGAGGTACTAGATGGCCTCGGCTTCTAACTTCAGTAAAAATATCATTTTTCTTCGGAGAGAGAGAGAGAGAGAGAGAGAGAGAGAGATGCTCTTCTTTCGTTAACCCCTTCAATTGTATTAGATTTTTATTGGTCAACATCCTTTGACAAATGAGAATCCTAATTTCTTCAATGGATGATATTCAGCGAACATCTTCCCCAAATCATTGCGTGAAATCACGTTCTACTGCCATATTTCAGGCAAACAGATGAGATCCTGCACTGAAACATGCCAGATAAGCAATGTGCGTATAATCTTTGCTGAAGTGATTCTCAGTGATTCAAGATATGATGATCATATGAGGAATGTTCAAAATATCGCAAATTCCTCTGTAACAAGGCTTCTCATATACTTTCCTTGACACATGAAAATCTCTCTGCCCAATTTCATGTTGTTTCTTCCCATACTGCACTGCATGATGATGTCAAGTTAAATATATCCATTATAGTGGCATTAATGTTTCATGTGAACTTTTATAGTTGAATTTTGTATGCTCTTTAGATTATAGAGCAAAGGGTCCTTAATGGCTGTGGTATGAAACCAACCAGTGACGTTGACACTTGGGGTAGCAATCAGTGGCGTGCTCAAGGGAGGTTTATGTGGGTCATACCCCTCCCCCCTTTAGGGCCCAATATTCCTAAAAATATATAACGTCAATAACAGGAAAAGATTGCAAAATGATAAATATGTGCACTAAAAAAAGTACACGTAACCACCATCCCCTTTCGAAAATAATAAAAAAAAAAGATTTGATTTTACTACTAAGCCAGAGTACCTGGGTTCGAATCTCGGCTTGACCATGGGTATTCTTTGTGTATGTCCCTTCATCAATTTTATCGTATCATCTTCGCGATTGGCCAAAATTGGCGGAAAAGCAAAGTAAAATCAACCAAATCAAGCAATCAATCTTGATTGATTTGATTTTTGTTACTTAGCGTCGTTTTCGTCACATTTGGTTAATTGCGAAGATGATACGATAAAATTAATGAAGGTACAAACACAAAGAACACCCAGGTTTGGGTTCGAACCTGGAACTCCTAGTGTTGATAACCTAGTTGTGATAACCACTCCCCCACGGTTGGTTAGGTAACAAGATGCACCTTTTTTGTAGTTTCCTCAATACTATTCATTTGGCTTTTTGAGTTCTGAGATACATTTTTCATTCCAAATTATTTCATTATTCACTGCAGAGTACAACACACAGGAACAAGAACGTGCGCTCATCACAGGTTCGAATCCCAGCCTGGATTGTTTGAGGTCCCTTCATCAATTTCATCATATCATCACTCATCCTCATTTTCGCGATAACCAAATGTGGCAGGAAAGTGAAGTAAAATAAACCAAACCTACAACAATATGAACGTGCGTTCTCTTGCCCCAGGCCCATACCCAGGAATTTTTTGAGGGGGGGCAGACCCATAGGCAAATTTTCATATTTTCTCTCATATTATACACTGTGTGTGTGTGTGTGTGTGTGTGTGTGTGTGTGTGTGTATATATATATATATATATATATATATGATATATATATATAGGGGTATGGGAGAGGGTGGTTAGAGAAATTTGCTCATTTTGCTACGGAATGTTGAAGAACAGCATTTTCTAACCTATATGCATACAACCACGTGATAAATATTTGAAGTTGACCCTGATATTTGTTTCTGTCAGAGAGCGAAAAGAAAAATTGTATGATACGGGTAGACTCCATGTATGCATAATACAAACAATTCAAATAGCCTACGAAAAACAACATATTTGTGTGGGGTTGATAGATGAGGGTTCACACTCATCTTGCAAAGTCCCTGACTTTTCCAGGTATTTTACATAACTGTGTAATGATTTAACATGCTAAAAAATAAGAGTTACACTTCAACTTTGTAAGTTAATCAATTGAATCACGTTTGTTGAACATTTTTTTAAAATAAATTAAAGAACCTTTTTATAAGCAATATTACCCAAAAAGGAAGATTGTTGGGAAGATAAAACGAAATGTGTTTCCGGTTACAAATTCTGTGAAGCAAAAATCATTTAATTCCCCTGACTTTTCCAGGTTTTGAAAGCTTTTTTTTAAAACTAATTTGTTTCCAATGACCTTAGTTATAGCCTTGTTTTTCTGACTCCTCCAGTTGTCCAAGACTTTGGAGTCAGTGCAAACCCTGTAAATAAATTATCTGAAGGGAACGGCTAACTGACTTCACCCTGGCAGTGTGTCTGCTGGCATAATATTGTTTATATGGTGTATTTTCGCTTTTAGAATCTTATTCGACAGTAAAAATAAATGCTAGTGGCAACCAAGAAGTTATTAAATGGGTTGCATACTACATGTGAGATAGAAAATGCCATTTTCAACGGCTCGTAGGATCAAATTTTTTGGCCTTGATGTCCTCTGCACACTGTGGAAGTTGTCTGTTGTACGGTCACACCACTGTGTATTTATGTTCAAGACAATTACAAGTAAAAAAGAAGGAAAGTTGCAGTAAAACAAATTCTGATTGACAGAATTTCGTAAATAATAATTTACTTAGCGTGTTTTGGACAAATGACATATGTTAAAAGTACTTCAGGCAATTTTTTGCCCCAAAAATTTAGCAACGATTCTGCTGTGAAGTGGAATTTCCTATTTACATAATATTAATTAACCCTAAGCCATTGAGTGGCTCTACGCTTCCCGTAATCTTAAACTTTTCGTACCATCTCTGGATAATTGTCTCCGCTGGAGTTGTCTTTCCAAACGTTGTTTGGAACCTTCTCCGCACCAAAAACACAAGATTTTAACTTGGCAAGCCATAACACGCACTGAGCTTTTTCCTACATCGAAATCATCTTTGAATCACGTGATCAGGTGATCACCTGCACACACGTCACTCAGCAGTGTGGGCAGCAGGGACGTCGTTAGGGGGGCACGGGGGGGCACTGGCCCCCCGAAACGTTCACGTGGCCCCGGCAAACTGTTCTACATTTGCTGAAAATTTTACTTTCATGACAAATATTGCAAAATAGTTTTTCAGTATTTTTTTCTTTCAGTTAGAAACACTGTACTTAATTTGAGTGGCATGAACCCAAAACCACATTTCTTTCTAGTTTTCCTCGTTCTAGCTATAGTAGATGTCAGTGTAGCAACCTAGAACTTCGTTGTTTCTCGAAATTTTGAGGGAACTGTCTTTCCCCCCCCTAGCAGTCGCAGGTCAACAACAGGCAGGGTTGGGCGTTGAGTGTTGCCGTTGCGTCCAAACAAAGTTTTGAGCTTGAGTAGATTGAAGAACCACCGCTTGTGCAGCGGTAAACCACATATATGCAAACAGTTACAACTGGTCCCGAATCAGAGCGCAATACACGCTAAATAAGTATAATGGTGGCAGGATGCCTCATATCTCCGGGTAAGGTAGTATTATTCGCACCAAATAACTATTCTACTGTTGAAACAGCCTAAAACACGCAACGTGTTAAAAGTAATTATCTTCACAAACTGTACGATTTCTCGAGTCGCATATTTTTCTCGATATCGTGAAGACCGATTTTGAAAATCCTCCTTAACCTCCCGGATTGCCTTGTAATCGAGGGGTCCCGGGTTCGATACATGAGTGGAGATACACAGTGGTCCGGATCTTACTTTAAACTGTATGTCCAGTCCCGATTAGCATTACTGTGCATAAAGTGGACTAAAAACACCAACTCAACTCAACTCCTTAACAAACTTTTCGAAGAATCGAAAATTTAAACAAGAACAAGTAAATACATTTTTGTAATTTTGAAGTAAATTATTATTATTATTATTGTTATTATTTTGGGTATTGGTTCGTATGAATCTGCCTCACACAGTAAGCTTATTTTGTTGAGTCAAGTACAATAAAAACCCTTGCAATAAGTTATTGGAAAGACATGTCAGGTTGCACATATATTTAAGCATCTATAAATATATAATAACCCGTGTTTCGACAGCCCTGGAAGGACCTTGGTCTATCTCCCGACCGCCAGCCCCGCCCACAATCCTACCTAAAATTTTAGAGGTGTGGAGATCTTTAACCAGTAATGGGGTGACGTGGGGTCAGCACGTCGAACCCCCAACCGTTATAGGGGATATCCATAAAGAAAAATTATATTCTTGTGGTAAGGAGTCGTTGTCATTTAACAAACTTTATTGATTTATTCCATCAGCATTATTTAAAATGTAGTGCCATACTGAACTTACCAACTTAACAAAGGCGCATTGATTGCTAAATGAGGCATTTTCCATGTGTTGCAGAGAAGATTCAGTTTTTGGAGTATTGCAATGTTTTACACAGTCCGTTCGAAGAATTTTGAGAATATTGATGTTTTGTCAAAGGGACCACCCCCGAATAAATATCTGTGGATGTTTTACAGGTTTCGTCGTATTTAAGAAGGTAATTTTTCCGGTGCAACTTTCCTCCGTACAACATGTATTTTGCCACTCAAGCTGAAGAGCAGATTAATAGGTGCAACGACCTTGGCAGAAAGAAACTCTGATTGGCACCATGTTGACAAAAGACTCAAGAAGTCCCGCAACCTACAGAACTCGAAGCGCTCGGATCCTACGGTGACATACACTTTGATTGAACACAAACGGATGCATTGGTAGGAAATACAGTGATTTTATGGGCCGTCCCTTTCTGGGAAGTCGGGGAACTTTTGAAAACACACTTTCCCTTCATGCACGCCAGGGGGCCTAAGCCAGGTCACCCCTTCCCACAAAATCTTCTCTTCATCTGGCTCTGGTTATCGGCAGCGCCGAAACGAACTGCAGGTAGCTAGGACTTTCTGGGTTAATTACTTTATGGTTCAGCATGGACATAGGCTTTTTAAATTGCAAGAGACAAAATTCTACTGTTTGTCTCTTTTCTGGCGGGAGATGAATGACAAAGATGTCGCGGTTCCTTCAGTTTCCCACACTCAACCCTTGTGCTCATAACCTGCAATGAAAGGAAAGACCATAATAAGTCTTTGT
The DNA here is from genome assembly GCF_977018435.1 of Lepisma saccharinum. Lineage (NCBI taxonomy): Eukaryota > Metazoa > Arthropoda > Insecta > Zygentoma > Lepismatidae > Lepisma > Lepisma saccharinum. The sequence goes on along the minus strand of NC_139231.1, from coordinate 45,297,565 downwards.
AATGGACTTTACGTCGTATATCCTTCCTTGGTAACTTTCCACTCATTTTCAAGGAAACATCTGCTTCTTTTTGCCCTACTGTGTTGATTGGTCGACAATTGATGACTGTCAGCTAGTTCGAAGAACAGTTTGATCCAAGAAGTTGTTTCGTAGTTAGCTTCTGTAAACGTGAGATTCCGGTAGGATCACGGAGTGCTTGAGATCTCATTTTCATGCATTGCGAGTGAAATTTCGATCGATTTGGTTCATTTTACTTTGCTCTTCTGCCACATTTGGCTAATTGCGAAGATGGGGATGAGTGATGATATGATTAAGTTGATCAATGGACACAACAAACATCCATGCTCAGTCCGGAATTCGAACCCGGCACACCTGGCATCGTAGCACGATGTGCTAACCACTCCGCCACGGGGGTAGGCTAAGTGAAATTTCGAGTGTGAAGCTGCCAGCTTGTTTTCGTCTCGAAAAAGTTGAAGTAGGATCGACTGATCAACCAAATGTCCAACACATTGACTTTCTAAATTGGTGTCCGACTACCACACAGGAGACCGGGCTTGACTCCCAGGACGGTTGATCTTACATGTGATGAAGAATAAGTCACATTTCAATTAAGGAAGGAAACGAGGTATGTAGTCAACTTTATAAAGTAGTGTGCGTGCTCTAGAAATAATACGTTTCAAAATTCTGCTTATTTTGTGATTTTTCTTCATTTAGCCTCCACCAGGGTTGTCAAAGGTCCATCTACCCATAAGTTCTATGGGTTTTATTGAGTTCCGTTGCAGGACCGGAACCTTTCTTCTCGCACAATTTAAATTAGGTCCTAGTAGTGTATTGTTCCATTAAAAAAAAAAGTTACTGGATCGTATTTAAATTGATCCGGAAAAAATCCTGCACCGAATTTTAATTGATCCTGGAAAGAAGGTTCTTGGACAGTGTTTAAATTCAGCCGCAAAACAAGGTTCCTGGACCGTATTTAAATTTTACCGAAAAAAAGAGTTCCTGCACCGTATTTAAACTCATACGGAAAAAAGGTTCCTGGACCGAATTGAGGCCTAGAACCCATTTACACTTGCTGATTTTCTCTCCCGGATGTGAAATGAATTTATTTACAATACCTGGACCATTAACAACCCTGGGATTGTTAAAGATTAGGGAACGCATACATTCTAATCCCATTATAGGACCGGAACCTTTTCTCTCGCACAATCTAAATTCGTACCAAGTTGCGAATTGTTTCATTTCAATACGGAACTTTGACCCTATTTAAACTGATCCGGAAAAAAATGTTCGTTGACCGTATTTAAATTCTTGAGGAAATAAGGTTCCTGGACCGAAATTAAATTCATCTGGGAAAATATTCCTGGGCCGAATTGAAAACTTGACAAATGAAAAGGTTCATTACGGTCCAGAACCCATTTACGCGTGCTGATTTTCTCTCCTGGACCGGAATTGAATTTATTTAAAATTCCTGGATCTTTAATAAACCTGGCCTCCACCCGCAAATGCAGACTCTGTGGCTGCTGCTTAGGCGGGAAAGTTGACTACACATACAAATAAAATTTATCCAAAGGTATATAGCGAATAATAGTTGCTTACATAATAATATCATGAAATACGGAGAGCCAAATTACTTATCAAGCATTTTCTGTTATTTGCCTATCCTAGTGGGAGCGAAAATCTTTTGCTCTTGGTGGTGAACTCTGTTCCTGCAAATTCAAGACGGCATTTTCTAATTTATATTTCTATTTGGGCCGACAACTCCGTGTTGAATGTCCCGTGTTCGAATCCCGGCCTGAGAATGTGTCTTCTTTGTGATGGTCCTTTCATCAAGTTATTCTTAACTCATTCTCATCTTCACGATTAGCCAAAAAGTGTCAGAAAAGTGAAGTAAAATGAACCAAGTCAATCAATAATTTCTATTTCGTTATTTTACGCCGCTTTCTCCCTCTTGTGTTAAATGCGACGATGAGACTGAATGATGATCCGAAGGAATAGCGATGCGAGACATGATGCAACCACACCTGTCCAAGGTCCGAACCTTGGACCTCTGGTTTCGCAGTTCGTCATGCTCATGCTTCGGGAGTGGAATCCTTTGAATTAAAAACTATAAAAGTAGGGTGAAAGAAAACAACATTGTACTGTGCAAAAAAGCCATGTTTAGGTCCTCTAAAGAAAAGTACAGTTATTCAGTACATTTAATTTTGAAGGACAAAGCCTCCGAAGTGTTTTTCCATTCGGTGACGCGTGGTCATCATATCGAGTCCCATCTAGCTTTGAGAGTGGAATTCGCTTACATATTGATTTCAAGTAGCTTTCCAATTGTCCTCACGATGTTAGGCCATCACAGAAATTTTGGAGTTGCTACCAGGGATCGAACCTTGAAAGACTAGAGCGCAATAATTTGAGCGCGCGGGAATTTTGTTGTTTCTATTGCCATCATATATTCAGTTTTGCACGCGCAAAGAAGATTACTTTTAAGAAACTAGATGCGTGCATAAAATTTCATATATATCGTCATCATTCTCCAATGTGAACAGTACGACGCCACAAAAGACTCGTGCATGTCCCATAGAATAAAGGCCGCCGGACTCGATTCTGGTATAAGCAATATAGATGGGATGCCTATCTTGAACTCATTACACAAACATTTCATTTTCGCACCGTTGTCATACTTGTACGTACACCTGATACCAGCACCCTTTTTATTTCTAAATCCACGGAAGAGAGTTTTCTCTACTTCTCAATTTTCTTCGAGCAAATTTACAAATCTAAGGAGTAAGGACTAATGACATTGTTCTTGGTGTCTCAAAAATCTAACATAAGAGAAAATACATGGAATTTTAAAGACTGTCTAGATGCTATTAAGTTAATAAGTTCATTCTGCATTTAGATTCCCGAATAATGGCCGTGGATTTCGCGAGTCTATATCCGTAAATTTTTGGGGGCTACAGGAGAAAATAATGTTCTCTTCCAACAAGATTATATATATATACCGCGTGAGGCACCTAAAAGTACCACCTGAAATAGCGAAAAAACCAGAAACAGTAGCGATGTGAGGTTTGCGGGAAACAATAATATCAAATGGGGCTCGTAAATCGGAGGTATGGGGTGGGTCGAAAAATATCGACAAATGGGGCATCTGGAGCAAAGTCATATTTTTTAAAATGGAACGATATACAATAACATGCATAATATAAAAGAGCACACGCAGAGAAACACAACGCCGTTGGTCTCATGCATCTACTGCACATAGGAACGAAGATATGGCCATGTCAAAATATGTAAACAAACTAACAAGTGGCCCACTTGACCGTCAGTACCACGGCAAGTAAGACTTCTCAGGTGCCTGACAGAACTGCCTTTACGCAGAGCAAGTTTTGATAGCAGGTCCACGAGATCGTGTTAGTTCATAGCAAGCAGTCGTAGTGGTAAGAGCGAAGATTATGGTGTTCACAAACATAGAAAAAGCGGACATGATCCTGATTTATGGGGAATGCCGAAAGAATGCCTCAGAAAGCTACCGTGTGTACGCAGAGAGATATCCGGACAGACGACAGCCATCTCGACGTCTGTTTGGTAAGTTATTTATTAAATTAAGAGACACCGGAAGTGTAACACCACGAGCACGTGTGCGGAACAAGCCAACTACAGGTGAGGCAGGTGCAACAAATGTTCTCGCTGCTGTTGCTGTGAATCCGCACGTTAGCTCCCGTGAAATTGCCAGGGATGCTGGGATGAGTCAGCGAAGTGTATTGCGCATTCTGCACACACACAAGTTTCACCCATATCATATCTCCCTCCATCAGGAACTTCACGGCAATGATTTTGTGGACCGTGTTGGGTTTTGCACATGGTTGTTACGACACGACACACCCGATTTGTCACGTATCCTCTTCACTGACGAGGCAACTTTTACCAATCATGGAAATGTCAACCTAAGGAACATGCACTATTGGTCGGTGACAAATCCACATTGGCTTCGCCAAGTGGAACGCCAGCGCCCATGGAGTGTGAACGTGTGGTGTGGTATAGTGGGTGAACATCTCATTGGCCCTTTTTTTATACAAGGGACGCTGAATGCTGACCGATACATACAGTTTTTACAACATGAACTGCCTGTACTATTGGAGGACATACCACTTCAGACAAGGAGGGACATGTGGTACCAACGTGACGGGTGAAATCATGGCCGCCTGGCTGACTGCTTGACTGGTTTGGAGGAATAGGACATGTTCTAATTGCTACTAGCTTTCCTCGACTGGATTCTATGGAACAGCCAATCAGAGCAAAGTTTCGCCATGTGAAGATAATCTGTGAGTTTGCAAAGGAGCGTTTTTTGTCTGTGGTTTCCGAGTGCTGGCTGTTTATGTTATAGTTTCTCCGTTTCTCGATAATAAAAAAAGTAAAGAGATGACGTGCATTGCATTCGTGTTCAGTTCATTAATATTTAGGTATTTATGGCAAAGCGATGAGATGTGTACGTGACAAATATGATTAGCTGAAAATGAAAATCCTTATTATTACAAGTGTATTAATAAAAGTTTGACTTTTCTTTTTTGTGTGTGTGCAGTGGCGTCGCTAGGGCATCTGCTTTTGGGGTGCTGCAACCAGATACATGACTTATTACTATTGTAAATATTTTTAATGTTTGAAAATAGCTAAGTGATTAATAAGACAATAATATATAACAAGGATAAGGAATTAAAACTAACATAGACTTACTGCATTAATTTTTATGAAAACAGATGGATATTCTTGTCCTGTTTTTCTAATGCTGGTGAACTATGTCTTTATGTATCAGCTATACTCTGCGGTTCGAATTTCTTGCAAAATTATCAATAACACAATCCACACACAATTCATGACACTCTTCCTTTTCTATGGCCAGTATTGCAAGTGAGGAAAGTCTGTCTTGGCCCATACTATTACGCAAAAATGTCTTGATTCAAACAGCTAAAACTCCCCTCACACGATGCTAATGTCACAGGAATTGTCACTGCAATTTGCAACGTTCTGCATAAGTTCGGAAACATGTCTTTTGGAATGGCGTCCATTAAATGTACTATGGATGTGATGGTGTATGTCAAGTTCTTTAGGTAATTTTTTGCAACCCTGATTTCAGCGATTGGCACTTGTAATTTAATAGTCACAAAAACCACTCAAGAATTGAGGGTTCAAAAACAAGTCAAAATTTGTTGTAAGTTAAGAAAATTCAGGAAAATGGTTAGCACCGGCGCCCACCCAGCGTCGAATAACATGGGTACCTGGGGGAAACCCTGGGGGGTAAAGGCGGTCAGGGGCGTGATGCTGATCACATCACCCCCACTCACGACCGGATCAAGAAAGTGTGGGGCGTTACCCCCACACCCCCTATACGCCTTCATGGCGTGGTGCTATGCACAGGGGAGCACTTTACCTTTTTTTTTTACACTGTCGGCTACCAGACGTAGTGACTGTGAGTCTACGCTCATGTTCACTTCTGTTTGCGTTTATCAGTACGCGTGTTGTTTATACTGTGTTGAGTTTGTGTGCTATTCAGTGCTAGTGCTTTATTGTGTGTTAATTGTTATTCATTCATTAGTTATGCCGCTAAACAAATATAGTCTTGAACATAGAGTTTTCATGTACGATAATTACGTGAAAACGAATTCTTGCAGAAAAGTGGTCAGGCAATTACGAGAGACATGATCTCTTGAACCTAATAAACGTGTTGTATTGCTGTTGAAGGCATGGCCGTATTTAGAGGGGGGTTTCTAGGGTTCAACCCCCCCCCCCCGAAACTTCTGATATGTTGGATTAATGGAAGTTCAGAAACCAAAATCTGTAACAAATTTTCAATTTTTTTTCGAAGCATCACAAAAATACATGGAGACAATGTTGAAACGATCGAGCTAGAATTTTCATACATTTGGAATTCTGAAACTTGAGTAAGACAGGATTTATTCTCAGAATCGTAGCCCACCCGCGACCCCACCATTATCACTTCTGTTGTCATCTTTCCAGTGTTGCTCCCGCGTCACAAGGAATATAGACTGAAGATTCCCTTATGATTGTCCCAAAATTCCCTTTCCAGCTTTTAAATTCCCTGTCCGATAAAGTCGAAAATCCCCCTTGATAGGAGTTCAAACCTAGGATCTCCAGTTTTCTAGCGCATTTAGTTCGCGATTAAGGTTACAATCCATGAACCAGGCTAAGTTTTTAAAAAGAATAACTGGTTCCACACTTTTCAAAATTCCAAAAATTTAATTTTAAAGTGAAACAACAAAAGCTTTATGACTAAAATTTCCATCTAACTTTTAAAGCTTTTCTCTTGAAGGTATCTAAAGTTTAATGATGAAGTAAAATAATTGTGCATTTCAGTACACACTGTATGAAACGTAAAAAAAAAAAAAAAAAGAAACTTGTGCTGGATATTCACTCATCTGCTGGATTGAGTAAGCCCCCTCAAGGATATAACATTATTATTTCTATTATTCAAATTTCTGGCGACGCCCATGGGAACAATTATGAATGAACCCCCCCCCCCCGAAATTTTTTCCTGCCTACGGCCATGGTTGAAGGAGATCATTTTCAACATCTCTTATAACACAGGAGGTTAGTGATCATCATTATTATTACTTTCAAATATCATTTTACGCTTTCGGTTTGCTTTATGCGCCGGGATGCTGTCTTCCATTTCTGTCAACTGAGGATAAAGTAGCGATGTCTAATCTAAGATTAGATGTCAGAAATAAGGTGCCGGAAATATTTGTATTTGGGAGGACATCTTTTCCAGCATCCTTGCGACAAGGTACGTGCTTATTTCAATTGTAATTGTAACTGTAATTGTGAAAAGTGGAAACATTACAAAACAAGCTGTTTCTGTAGGGTGTATTACCAGAGACAAATATTTGAGACTTTCTGAGAACAACGTTATTGTTCAGGGAGTTAGCTGCCTTGATCCAACAATGAAACACTGTGAACTTGAAACTACCTCCTCAACTTTCGAAGTGGTATGAACTAATGAAACTCCACTTTTGGAAGAGTACGTTGTTGCTGATTTTTTCTATGTGAAGTCACTTTTCTGCTAATTTGGCTAATGGCGACGATGAGGTTCAATGGTGATAGGTGAAATTGACGAAGGACGAAAACAAATACACGCAAACACTGAAAATACAACCCCCCACAAATTATTATTTTGACTGTGGTTCCAGGCGCCAGAGACACGTTCGCCTGCAAAATTAAAGTTTCCAGGGTATACTGCGTAGGAGAGAGGTTGACATTTGAGCGCTTTCGAAAAGGTCACGCCATACAACCCAAGTCGTCTGTGAAAAAGATATGAATATGAATCACATTCTACAAAATTTAAACTATTTGTTACCTCAGTGCATGTGTTTACCTAACCGTACGTGTATCACTTCTCCCGCATCAGTAACGAAGACTTACTTCAGAAAACCAATAACAACTTAGTTAACACATTTTTCAATGTAACTTGATTATTACTTTGGGGCGATAATTTGTCAAAATAGCCTTTCATAAGCCTGGGTATACTATGCAGAATGAACAAAGAATTGGTTTTTCCGTGATTTCCATATGATGAAAATAATATGATCAGGAAACATGCATTTAAATTACGAAAAAGTAATTTAATTCTTCACCATTGTCTACCATCATAATTTCTATCATTTCTATATAAAGTGGAGTAGGTATGTTCCTTGTATTTTGGCACTTGAAGGACAAAATGTGATGCTACCAATTAACATTTATTTCACTAATTACATTGACATGAAGGAAATAATGTGATTAGAATGTATGGCTGCGCGCACACAAACACTTCTTGAAATAATTGTGTCCATCGGAGACAAAGAAGTGGATCATCATGCGAGAATAGATTAGAATAGAAAGAGGCACCGAAGAGACACACACGTACATGTGATGTGTGTGTGTCTGCATGAAGAATGGAACGAGAGAAAGTGGAAGGGAGAAGAGGTAACAAGCTGAGAAAGAAAGATATAAGAAGGCATTAGGGAGTAAAACAGAAACGATGAAAAGGAAAGGGAAAAGGAGTGAAGGGAAATGGGGAGTGAAAGACAGAAGGGGATACATATGCATGTATGTCGTACATAATGTGTCTTTCATGCATATATATATATATATATATATATATATATATATATATATATATATATATATATGGCCTTACATTTATGCCTGCCCACCCTAATCTATGAATATACAGCTTCTGCCCACCCGGTCGATAATTTCTGGCGCCGCCCCTGATATGGGGGGACGCATGATATGATTTTGGGGGGGATTGCGCCATTGGCCTTGGAGGGATGGGCACCCCTGTCAGGGGGGACGTTATCTGGACATTATATGCTTTGATTTAGACTTTTTTGTACGTATTTGGATATTGTATGGACACGATAAGTACAAATTTTGGACTACATTTGGATCTCATCTGGATATCATTTCGATATGAAAAGATGCATGCAACAGTCAACCACCAATGTTTGTTCTTAATTTTCTTGCTCCCCCTTAAAGTAGGCACTAGTCAAGTTGGATAGTTCAATGAACTAACCGATTTATAACTTCGCACTGGTAATGAACAGGCTGGAAAGTTCATATGAACTAACAGATCTCTGAGTAAATGTGTCAGTTTTTCACCACCATCATTTTTATTCTGGCTGTCTTTTTACTGTGAAGTGTCGCATTCTATTTATGTTGAGTGGACTTAACTATTGACGTGTTGTTGGTGATTTGACTTCTGTTACTCCTACCTCTGTCGTTTGGAGTGTGACATCTGTGTTGTGTTTTTTTTAAAAATATATTTTGTTTGTAATAGTGCACGGCAGTGTTGCCACAATATGAGGGCACAATTTCCCTTTCCAAGGGACAAAATTTCCCTTTTTGGACCAATTTTCCCTTCACCTCAGCTAATTATTAACAGTAGTAGTAGCAGCAGCATTATTAGTGGCGGTGGTGGAAGCAGTAGTAGTACGTACTTAAGTATTCCGTTGGTCCATGTTCGATGAATAAAAATATATTTTTTTTAAAAAAAGTCACATTTCAGTTTCACTTCCTGGCCAGATGTTCCAGGTTTGAATCCTGCCAGGGGTGTGCCGTGACCTTTCGTGATAGGCAAGCGATGGGTTAATTTTTCATTTCGGTTAATTATAACTAGAGCCCGGATGTTCAGCCACTGAAAAGTATTAAAAATGACAGGCAAAAAGGCAAGAAAAATTGAAAAAAAAAAGGCAGTGTATGTCGAAAAAAAGGCAGTCAAGTTTCAGAAAGAGGCAGTGAAAATTGAAGAAGAGGCATTAAAAATTGAAGAGAATGACTTAAATTCTTCTTAAATCTTTAAAAATGTACTTACAGATAATAATTTGAATATAATATAGTCCTTTTCGCAACAGCCCATGAAGGGCCTTGGCTTACCTACCGACTGCCGGTCACCCTCCCACGCTTTCCTTCGTCACCTCTAAGCGTGGAGATCTTCAACCAGGATTGGAATAGACGGAGGGTCAGCCCGACGTATCCCCACTGGGGTGATGACTTTTTTACAACCTCATTTCCCTGTATCATAATTTGATGAGCTTTCATTAAAGATTAGATAAAATCTTACTTTCAAGGTGATTAGATAAAAAGAACCTCACTCACAAAATGATTTTAAAAATTTTATTTATCATTTTTTTTGCCCAATGTTTGAAGTCACTGTAAGCAGATATAAAATTGAACACAAGCTTTAGAGTCACATATATACAACATTATATAGGGTCATCAAACACACAAGGAAGTCAATTATTCACGATAATGTCATTGGACAGGATGAATCCCAGTGGGAGGTTGTCCTTGTTGCGGCACGAGTCGTGCAAGTCTTGCATAACTTTGATCGCACGCTCACAGCACTGGTTGCTGCGGGCAATGTTGATTGGAGATTCATCTGTTTTCCAGTGGGTTTTCAAGCATTTGAGACCTGTTGGGTAGTCATTCAGAACTGCAGATAGTTCATCAAAATCTTCAGCGCGGAACAATTGACTGCTGAACCAATGGTCAGCCCATGAGCAGGAAATGAATGAACAAATTTGACGCAGCCTGTTCCGGATTTCAGGCATCAGAATAATCGCAAGAAGGGCTAGAATGGCGCGAGAGTTGCATTGCTAATGTTTGGGATCTGTTGAAACTTCACGAAGGGGATCTCATTCCTGTCAGTGAAGTGACGGAAGACACGAGTGAGGTGGTAGAGAAACTTCATGTCATCTCTCCAGCCGCCTGTTTCCTTAATCTCAGTTTTACCTTTGCTGAAGGCTGCTTTCAATTTATCATAATTGCTCATCAAATCCTGCACAAAGAAGTACTCGATGTTTGGTGATTTAGTCGAACCATGGAACTCATCGTCCATGAAAACGGAAAGAACGCGATCCAGCACATGGTGCTGGCAACTGATGAACTTGGGTTTGGGGTGACTTTCTCTTCGAACATTTGCTGCAGCCGAACAACAACGCCTGTCTTCTTGCCGGTATTCACGCTTGTTGTGTCGGCAACAATCATCATAATTGATCCCCACAGGTTGAACTCCTCTAACACATCCTGGAGTTCTTCTACGATTGTTTGGGCTTTCCCATCTTTCAATTTGAGTACAGACAACCTAATTTCTTTTGCTTCATTCTTGAGGACCACGGCCTGATATTCAAAGCCATCGATGTGTTTGCCGTCAAAGTGTATGCTCCACTTCTCCAGATGAAGCGTGCTCACCAAGTGCTTCTTCATCTGAGCAGCTCTCGTGTAGATAGCCTTGTGGATTGCCGACTGACATGGGGTTGGGATTTCAATGCCCTCACCAGAAAGCTGGCGGCACACCTTTGCTGCTCCATGGGACGACAGCTTTGAGCTTGTTACAAGGCGTCTTGCAATGCCTGTTGGGTTATGCTTCCTTGTGCTCGTTGATGCTTCATTCTCATCCTCCCAAGGACTGTCTTTGCTGTTGTCGGATGAGTCCGTGTAACTGTCGAAACAATCAGGTGGCGCTGAACTGGTAAGTGTTGACACAGTCGCTTCCATTGCCTTCTTTCGCTTGGATGGGTGGATGGTCTTTGCACTAGCACGTTTGCCACTGGAATAACCAACCTGGCCCTTCCTCTCAATTTGCAGTTTGTAGAGGTTCTCATCCTCTTTGCTCATCCATTCGCCTTTCACCTTGGTCACGTCAAACAGTTCATTCAATGAATCAAAGTTTTGTTTCTTTCTGCATGGCTCATAGTCTTTCAGAAGGTTTGCTAGTTTTGCACAAATGGCTTTATCAGATACATGCGAGAAGTTCATTGTTTTGCTTCATAGGGCTTTAAGCTCCACAGCAATTAGACCGATCCTCTCTCTCCGCTCTTTGGCAGTGGATTCAATAAATTTGAAGCGTCCAATGACGTGGCTTTTCAGGGCATGCGACTCCGTTCACTCAAGGGTGCTTCATAAATTGCCACATTGCCTCTTTTTGATGGCGCTTGAAACTGGACTAAGTTTTTTGTCCAGGTTTCCTTGTTCTTCTCCGTGTTAGAAGAGCTCTTCTTGAACGACATGTTGTCTTCTACTCAGCAACTGAAATAGAAAAGGCCATAACGTAAATATTAAATACGTAACAAATTAAAGAAACTGTTATTGAGTTTCCATATATTTTATTTAAAAACAAGCAAAAAACAATTATAGAAAATAAAAAGACAGAACTGATAATATATTAGATGCTCAATTATAATTAGCGAGAGAGTTCAACGTAGTTCACCAAATTATACAAGGATTTCTTTATAATATACTCTGGATAATGCGCAATTGCGCATTGTGCAATAGTTATAATAAGGCAATAATAATGTTGACACCAAATTAATCTAATTAAAACTCAACTACCCGCTTTGAACACCTCGCTTATATAGCAGTTTATACTAGGGATGGCCAGATCCGGATCCTGGCGGATCCGAAATCCGGATCCTGTTGGTTCTGGATCCTAAGGACCCGGATCCTAAAATCTTTCGGATCCGGAATTTTCAGATCCGGATCCGGATCCGGAACTTTAGGATCCGGATCCAGAACTTTCGGATCAGGATCCGTTTTGCCATCCCACATGCGCTTCTTTGGAAAGTAAAAATGTGTTTATAACATATTGTTACCTGCTAATATACATATATATATAATATACATACACATACATACATACACACATATATATAGTGTGTGCGCGCGTGCGCGATTTGTAATTAATTAATACACTTACAAGGGAGGTCTAAGTCTCCCCTCCGATTTCCATGAAGCTTGGCAGGTGTATGGAGGGGCCCAAAGGAAGAAGTACGTGTTTTTGTGTTTCAGCTAAAAAACCGTTTTAGGGGGAATCCCCCTCAAATGTCAAGATGAGGAGAAATTGAAGTGGGGATCCGACCCCGAAACCACGTATATATGGCATAGGAAGAAACAGGGGGCATAGGGCCTCTCTATACACCTGCCAAATTTCATGGAAATCGGAGGGGGACACAGGGGTCAGATGATCCCCACTTCAATTTGTCCTCATCTTGACATTTGAGTGAGTTTTGCCGCGTAAAACCGTTTTTTAGCTGAAACAAAAAAACACGTATTTCTTCCTTTGGGCCCCACTATACACCTGCCAAGTTTCATGGAAATCGGAGGGGGACACAGAGGTCAAATGCCCACTTACATTTGTCCTCATATTGACACTTGAGGGGGGGTTGCCCCCTAAAACAGTTTTTTTAGCCGAAACAAAAAAAACACGTATTTCTTCCTTTGGGCCCGTTTATACACACACCTGCCAAAGTATCATGGAAATCGGAGGGGGTAACAGGGGTCAGATCCTCACTTCAATTTGTCCTCATCTTGACATTTGAGGGTGTTTTGCCCCCTAAAACAGTTTTTTAGCTGAAACAAAAAAACAGTTATTTCTTCCATTGGACCCCACTATACACCTGCCAAGTTTCATGGAAATCGGAGGGTGACACTTAGATAACCTCCCTTGTTAGTCTTACACTTTGTAATTATATAACACTGCATATATTATAATGTTTTATTTTAATTTGTAAAACTGTAACTGTAGAAAAATTGTATAATTTTTGTATAACATTTCTATCTTGTTATATGTGTTAAAGGTTTCATATTGGAATGGAATGTTTCACATTTATGTGTGTTTCCATTTCCAATACATTCGAATGAATACATATTCGTTTCAATGGCATTTACAAAATCACCTCTGACATTTTATGTTAAACAAGTAAGACTATTTTTGTGCACGAGTGTGTTAGCCGATGCGTAGCAAGTATTTTAGGAACAACACTTGAAAAAAAATTATTGTAGGACTAACTAATGAGAAATTTCTTTGTAATCGAAGATCATAATGCCTTTTAAGGTGTGGTAATATTATAATGGGATTGAGATACGAAACTCTCGGATCCGGAACTTACGGATCTGGATCCAGATCCGAAACTTTCGGATCCGGATCCGGAGAAAAAAAATGAAAAAGTCATCACCCTGACAGCCGTTATAGTAGGTTTCCGGGATCGGATTACGGTTACTCATTCGAAGCTCCCCAATTTCCTCACGATGGTGGGTTGCCACCGGCCCTATACACAGGTCGAAATTTCCCGAGACTGAACCCGGGATCGAAGAGTCGTAGTCGCCGTCCAAAGCAAGGTGCCTTAGACCACACGGCCACGGAGGAGGACAATAATTTGAATAACAAGGGTTATTGAAAAACGAAATCAAATAGAAGAAGAGAACTATAATTTTAAAAAATGCCTTGTTGGAATGACAAGAGAGGCAAAAATGTTTGAAAAAGGCAACGTAAGGTGAAACAGGCAAAAAAAAGGCAACATAATGCCTTGTCGGAATGACAAAAGAGGCAAAAAAAGGCAAAAATGTTTGAAAAGGGCAGCGTAAGGTGAAATAGACAAAAAAAGGCAACATAAAGTATTGTTCAGAATGTTAAGAAACTTCGGATCGGTGTACTTTCGTGTTCAATTTTTGTTTACCAGCGTCGGAAACGAATAGGCATTTTGCCTAAAATCCGGGCTCTAAAACAATTTCAAATATAATATAGGCCTACACACATCCCCATTTACAATAATGTTCATAATGGTGAAGTATGTGTGAAGTGGTAACTGTAAATTAAATTACGTTCTTCATTAACCCTGAAAATAAGAAACATCCTATTAGCTTAAAGTTTCGATCTTAAATAAAAGGACGGGTTTCGGTTTCTTACTTGGTTATAATTATGAATCATGACTTGTCTTCAGTTGGATGCAAGCGCAGATGTGATTCTGGAAACTTTCATGTATTTGCACTGCATTATAAAAATTGCTCAAGTCACTGTAGCCTGTATAGTTGCATGGTTCTAAATTTGTATTGAACAAAACACATGGCCAACAAAATAATTTAAGATCATTGCTGCCACATAACCACATAATATTGTTGTACTGAGATGTTTTAAACTGCCTAATGAAAACTTTCCCATCTTTCTTAGTTGGTTTGGTTATGCACATGTTTCACAAGCTCCAACTTTTCACCATATGTTTTCGAACTGAATGGTTTTGAAAGAAGGTTCCTAATCAAGTCCTTACCTGCGCCACTGCATACTCGTCTGGTATGTCAACCATGGCGGAAATTTTCAATGTAGAATCATACTTTTACACCAGGTACAAAAACACGACACAAAGAACAGAAAAACACAGCACAATATCACAGTAAAAAACAACACTCATCCGCAGAACCCACGCTTCTCAATTAACCTTCCTTTTCACCCTACGCACAGCGTTACATGCCCTCCATATTTCCGAGAAACTGACCACATGACGGATATGTTCAAGTACCGGCTGTGATTTTATTTCTTATAAATAGCATACGACTGGTGATCACTGGCTAACTTCATAATGTAATTTGTTGATTACTATAGAGTTTAAAACATGAAAATCGTACCGCGTTATGTAGTGCTACGGATGCACAGAAAATTCTGGAAGTTAGCAACACTTGTGGCCAGTGTGGACGAATTCTTTCCAACACCCTCGCCAAAGACAGATGCGGGCTTGGTGTCGCTTGCCCTCGGTCCTTTTTCTTCGTGAACGGAGATGGACAGTGACCATGCAAGAACTGCATAAGTCACTCGAAAAGCGGGGAGAAAGGCGAGCAGTCCTCTTCTTCTAACGCGGTCAGTCGTGCCGCATCGCCAGCGTCGTCAAGGGTGCAGCCAGTTTATGTTTCAAGCCAATACAACAGGAAATAGAGGAAATTAAAATTCTGCAATGTAAATATCTTATGGTAAATAAATTTCATTCTAAGGTGTATAAAGGCATTGAAAAGCACGAACTTAAGATATCAAAAATATTTTAAAAAACAACGCAATCGGCGCTTGCCCTCTAGTTTCCAGTATGTAAGATTTTTACGCACAAAGGAATCTAACGAGAATCCAACAACACCATTGTGTTGTGTTATGCAAGAAAAATCGAATTAATTAAACAGTGATAGTTACATATTAAAATTTGTAATACCTTTTTTGTACTTGCTAAAACATTAAAACATGGGTCCCTTAGTCCCTTACTTCTATTTGCTTGAAAGAGGAGAGCAATGTTTGCCTACTGTTTACGTTAACCATTTTGCATAATATTGTGTGTATTGTATTTTATTGTTGAAATACGTGTTTGACACCAGACAAACAAATAGGAATCCCTTGATTGATCAATGACTTCTTGGATTATACAGTGTCTTCATTAATATTTCATATTAAGTTTCATAGATGAAAATTTTGTATCCTCTTTACATTATGAAAAATATGTTCCTTAATGCCTATGGTATGAAACCAAACGATATTAAGGGGCCTCCTTCGCCTTATCCCATCCCCGCGGCACGAGGTTTGGACCGCTTATCACCACACTTCTTGAGCAGAAGCTTACAAACCCCTAATATCAGTTCTTTTTTATCCTGATACTGATTTCTGCCAGTCGCATATTGGCTTAAGAAATATGAATACAATTAGGAGAAGCCACTCCACAGCAGAAGAGTTGACAGAATTATTTGCCAAAAAATTAGGTTGCGCCTGAGGTATCTTTACAGACAACGTCTGTTACAGACACAGTAGAATCTTATAAATATAAGAAAATAATTAGAATATAATTTGAGAGATTTTTCATTCGTATTTATTTCACTGGAGCTTTTTTCTACTTGTAATTTTCTTGAACCTATATTCATAGGGTGCCGCCTGATAAGACCGACAACTTTCACAGCGTGTACCGGACATCAAGGCAAGCAACTTTTCTCAGTAACTATTTGCTCGTCCAATTCTTCTTTCGATGTTACAATCAATCGAAGTATGACATCTCTTGACCTTATGTATGCAATCCCATTGATAGCTTCGCAGTTGCAAATAGCATTTATTTTTGCTGCCGTTTAAAATTCTAAGAGCAATATATAACATGCTATGGAAATGATATCATGCCAACAGTCAGGGATATCACTTACCTTTTCCTTTATAAAATGCATTTATCGTTCGTAACACACGCCCTATGTTGCTTATCATATTTGATTCGTTTGCATAAGAGAAATGATTCATAAGATTTGAAATTTATATTTACACTCCACAAGATGCCTACTGTAACCGTATCAAACTACAAATTTTATCGTTTTCTAACCGAAATAATCCAAATTTTTGTGAAAACAATATTGATTTAATACGGCGCAAATAATTTCAGAGGGTGCTATGGCATTCTCTTGAACATTTTATTCTTTTAGATCGTTTGGCTCCCAGGGCTGATTCCCGCCGACCCATAGCTATGGTTCTGAACATGAACTTTAAAAACAGCAGACACTGCGAGTGAAGCGAGCAAGGAAATTTTAGGAGATGTATTTTTATTTGTATAAAATGTGAAATCGAGGGGGGCAATTGCCCCTCTATGTCCCCTGCAAGCGCCCTTGGCCGTCTGGAAGAAAGATGCAAGAAACACGTGAAAACTAATTCCATCTTGAGTATCCATTTGTCCTACTATTCTTAGATTCTGCTAGTCTTGTTTCCTTACTTCAATGTTTGCCCCCCCTAGAATGGACTTCCATCCAAGGTTGGGGAAAGGATAATGCGGCACTGTGGGTGAGTGTCTGTTCATAAATTTCACGTCACTTATCGACGCGATTAGCTAGAAGTGGCAGAAAAGCCACGCTAAGTAACAAAAATCAAATATCCACTCCCTCTCTCTACCACATGAATCACTTTTACAAAAAGGTAGACTTGGGAAACAATAAATTAAGCAGTTCAAACTTCATAGCAACACAAACACATCCAAGAAAAACATCCAAACACATTAGGCACCTTTAATTCAAGACTACTCAAAATGTCACAACTGTTCTAGATACTGAAAATTGCGAAATTATTTCCCGAAGTCTGAATTTGGAAGGGAATCCCCCCACCCAATCCTGGTACGACATTATACGGAATCCCACACACCTTAATAAATCACAAAATCAATAAGTGTATTTGTTATGTTGATAGAATAATACAGGATATAATTGTAACGAATACTGAGAATTCCAGGCAGGAATGTGTTCTGTATTTTTCACAGGGGGGGGCAGTTGCCCCCCCCTCTAGCTACGGGCCTGACGCTTCTGAATCCTGGTCAGGAATCCATTTAAAATCGTTAATCCTCAATCCTACTACGTTACTCGTATTTATCCAAAGATGCATAAAAGCAACGTAGAATAAACTTAAAGGAGCCGAACAAGTAGGAACAGCAAAATAAATAAATAAATAAAATAAAATAACATTAGCATAAACTATAGTAATGTAAAGTGAGATGACCTTAAAATTTCCCTGAAATTGCGGTATTTTTCATCGAATTTCCCTTCTTCTGACAACACAGGAATTCGTGCTCCTACAAAAATATCAAATTGCATGTTAACAACTAGATTTTTTTTACCTCACATAGCTCCTGGTTATACAGTCATGAATCACAAGGGTTGGTCATGGGAGATTCATTTTTATTCACTGCATTAAATTTTCTTCTCACCATTGTAGCTTAATGTTCACACTTCTTTCGAAGGGTGTTAAAACACAATTTTTCATTATATTTATAATCAAACATACCATTATTTGTGTTACGAAAACTTTAGTTTCTTTTATATATTTTGCCAGTGCCATCTAGCGACTGAAGGTAACAAGATCATAATGTATCCACATTTCACTTCATAGCACTGTATTTCGGTTTTATTTCATTTTGTCATTATTGTTTGTGTTTAATGAGTATCTCTATTGCAAGGACGTATTTAGGGGGGGGTCCAGGGAGCCCGGACCCCCCCAAAAGATTTATCAAGTACCAAAATTAATTAATGAAAAAATATTATTTTAGCCTTTGTTGTATAATTTTCTCTGAACTTATTGGGATCATACGGCTTTGAATGACAGGAAGGACGTATTCAGGGGGTCCGGACCCATCCCCCCACCCAAAATACTTATTAAGTACGAAAATCAAATTAAAATATACTCGTTTAGCATTTGTTGTATAATTTCTAGGGGTGTGCGGGATCCCGAAAAGTCGGGACCGGGATCAGGAAAAAAATTTCCCGTCCCTATCCCGACTTCGGGAAATGACTTCTCGACTTTTCGGGATCCCGAGCAGTCATGAAATACCGAATGGTCATTTTAAAAAGTTGTTAATTCTCGACGTTTTCTGCATTGCAAGTGTCTGGAACTTATCGGAAATTGGGGCCTCCCCGATGGCGCAGTGGTAGCGTCGCCGCCTTGTAATGAAGGGGTCCCGGGTTCGATACCCGGTGGAGGCGCAAGTGGTTCGGATCCCACTTTAAACTGTAGGTCCAGTCCCGATTAGCCTTACTGTGCATAAAGTGGACTTAAAACACCAACTCAACTCAACTTATCGGAAATTGTTTGTTTTTATTCCAGAAATGAAAAAAAATCACTTAATTTGAAAATGACGTGTAGAATTCGAGATTTTCAGAGCTTCGGAAAATTTTGAACATTTCCCGTACCGAAAATTTTCCTTTGTCGGGAAATGGCGAATTTTTCCCGTTCCAAATGTCGGGATTAAAAAAATTTCCCGTCCCGACCAAAAATTCTGTCCCGCACACCCCTAATAATTTCCTCTGAACTTACTGGAATGCAAGGATTATATTGGGATCATACGGCTTTGATGGCTCCGGCTGATAGTACCATGTAAGGGCCCCTTGCAGGGTTACGGCGAGGTCCTCAACGGCAGATGCGGCAGAGAAGGAATCCTTCGGTATGGCGCAAACGGCGGAAGAGGCAACCCATTCTCTTGGGAGTAATGAAGAGAAAACCAATGCCTTGTGGTGAAGAGGGATCTTCAAAGGTTAAGGGAGAAAACCCCTACAGAAAATCGTCCTGCTTGGAGGTCCAGGTAGCAGCCCTACCACCAAGATCGGGTGCTGTGGGTTAATAACCCGCACACCTTAAACTCCACTATTAAAGAAACATCCACGAAGAATAGCCGGACTTACTCTAAGATGACGACTTTTGGCAAGAAAGGGAAAACGAGAATTGGGTGTTGGAATGCTAGAAAAAGGGGAAGACCCAAAAGCTCATGGAGACGTACTGTTGAAGAAGAAGGAAAACAACAGGGGAAAAGTTGGAAAGAAATGAAGAAGATCGCATGCAACAGAGTGAGATGGAGACACTTCGTGGATGCCCTATGTTCCAATAGGAACGGAAGGAATTAAGTCAAGTAAGTCATACGGCTTTGAAGGACAGGAAGCACGTATTTAGGGGGTCCGGAATCCCTACCCCCATCCGAATGACTTATTAAATACGAAAATTAAATATAATGAAAATATACTCGTTTAGCATTTGTTGTATAATTTCCTCTGAACTTATTGGAAGACAAGGATTATATTGGGATCATATGGCTTTGAAGGACTGGAAGGACATATTTAGGGGGGTCCAGGGGTGCGGACCCCCCCCTCCAAAGACTTACGAAGTACTAAAATTAAGTAATGAAAATATTAGCATTTGTTGCATAAATATTCAATTATTCATCTATTTGACATTAATTTCATTGCCAGGGCACTTCTTTTTATTTAAATTATTCCGATCTTAACTACAGGTAAGCTGCGTAATGAATATGCGTTGTTATATCTCTATTCTTATACAGTCTTTTTACCTATTCGTGTAGCCTAATAATATTAATTTATGTATTGTAATTAGTATTAGTTTCGTTTAGTATAATTATTTTAATTTAAACATTATTATTATTATTATTATTATTATACCTGAGACACTTGGTTCGGACCCCCCCCCGAAACATATTTCTAGATACGTGCCTGCTCTATTGTTATATTAAATGGGTGTGTCTTCTGTTATATTTTTTAAACATTTACCCACCCACGCTAAGCACCACATAATTACTTCAAGCTTGCGTCCAGCTTGTCATATGAAGCTTGCTATCGTAAGCTTCCCGCAAGCTTGTGTGCTATCTGGGAATATTCCTTGAAGATTTGTGATGCTATAAGCGAGCATTGGCCCGATTCTTGTATGCAGTATATTGAAGCGTTTCTGATTCTAAGATTTTAAAAAGTTTCAATCGCTAATATAGTAGCAAATAACAAGACGCTCACTAACAAATAAAACAGTCACAAGATTCTGATTCACTCGGGCCTCAGGTGTAAAACACACGAACTGAAATGATATGCATAGCTACTGTCTATGCTAAATATATATAAGGAACGGGTTTTCCCGAGTAGTAGTTGAATACGATAGTGGCAGTTTTCTCCATGGGTGGTCCTTTATTTATTTGCACGTACTTATAACTAATTTGCACGGGTTTTAATTAATTTGCATGTACTTAGAACTAATTTGCATGTACTTAGAATACTTTACATTTATGTATTTGCTTATTTATAACTTTTATGAATATATAATTATTTATTTTATTAAAAATATGTATATAGAAGGTAATTAGAGGTACTAAACGCTATGCATATGGTTTTATTGTTCATTACTGCAAAGTATCTAATGTATAAATCGATAATATTAATGTTTATAATATTGAAAATAAGTTTTCTATGGTTTTTGAACCGCTATGAATGGTGGTAATGGTACGAAAGAAGACGGTCCCGGTACTCGAACCCGCGATATGCAACGTTATTAATTAGTACTATGCAATAATTTCATTATGTTATGAAAGACGGTGGTTTCATACGCTAGACAGAATACTGTCTCCGAATCTCAACTTGACGGTGAGGGTAGACGAGAAAGGAATTTGGGAGATGTGCGGTCAAGGTCAAATGACGTCAGAACGTCAGAACAAAGAAAGAACCCGATTGACCAATCCGAACCGGTTTTTTCAAGGTTAACCAGTACGCAAGAACAGGTGAAAGGTATGCAATACTGTAGGGCAGGGGAGGGATTGATCCAGACAACAAAGGAAGTCTGGGAATGCGCAGCAAGGGTCAATTTTTGAAACTGTGCGTCGCTTGCGTGCTAATTCAATATTCCGCTCAGGTTTGCCCCAAGGCACAGGACGCTTTATACGCGGGTTTTAGGCTAGAGCGCTTGCATATCACAACAGGTCTTTGTCTAAGTAAGCCAAGTTTGCCCAGAACACAAGGAAAAAGGATTTTTGGATACCCAATTAGATTGGAGCGAAAACTTTACTTTGAACAAGGAGAACGAAGCGTAAGGGTTTTTTATATGTACTATGAAGAAGGGAGAGCTATCAGGGACGGGGCCTACAGTTTTCACTATTTGCTTTTATCACGGGGTATCGAACCTAGGACCCTTTGATTATTGATTTAGGTAGTAAATGTATGTTACTGTGTGCTATTTAATATAATATTGAGTTTATTTTTTACCAAACTTTGACTTTATGTCAAACATTTTCCCAGCTTATTCTTATTATTACTCAAATAACACAATTTAAACGATTCTAGCAACATTTTTTATTAAATTTTGGACTCACAAAGACATTTTTTTCAACTTTTGATTTATTATTTTACAACTTCATGTTAATTTTTTACCAAAAGAACACTATTTATACTATTCAGGCAACATTTTTTATTAAATTTTGGACTCACAAAGACATTTTTTCAACTTTTAACTTATTATTTTACAACTTTATGTTAATTTTTTACCAAATAACACTATTTATACTATTCAGGAAAGACTTTTAGTTACATTTTCGACACACAAAGTGTGTGTTCTCAACTTCTATCTGTGTATTTCACAAGTTTAGGCTTATTATTACTCAAATAACACGATTTGAACGTGTTTTTTTATTACATTTTAGACTCACAAAGATATTTTTACAACTTTTTAAATTATTATTTCACAAATTTATACCTATTTTTACCAAAATAACACTATTTATATTATTCAGGAAAGAATTTTAGTTACATTTTCGACACACAAAGTGCGCTTAGTCAACTTCTATCTGTTTATTTCACAAGTTTAGGCTTATTATTACCAAAATAATACAATTCAATCTGTTTAGGAAAGACTTTTAGTTACATTTTCGACACACAAAGTGTGTGTTTTCAACTTTTATCTGTTTATTTCACAAATTTATACCTATTTTTACCAAAATAACACTATTTATGTTATTCAGGAAAGACTTTTAGTTATATTTTCGACACATAAAGTGTGTGTTCTCAACTTTTATTTGTTTCTTTCACAAGTTTAGCCTAATATTTACTCAAACAACACGATTTGAACGTGTTTTTTTTATTACATTTTGGACACACACGCACTCACACACACGCACTCACTCACACACACACACACACACACACACACACACACACACACACACACATACACACACACACACACACACACACACACACACACACACACAGAGAGAGAGAGAGAGAGAGAGAAAGAGAGAGATTTTTTCCAAGCTTACAGGATTATTCTCTAGTTTACTCAAATAACACAATTTAGATGTGGTTTGAATTAAATTTTGTACACACGAAGTGTGTTTCGTCAAGTTTTACCCTTTTATTTTACAAGTTTAGGCTTAATATTACTCAAATAACACAATTTAATCCAGTCAGGAAGGATTTGTTATTATATTTTGGATGCACAAAGAGATGTTTTCACCTTTTTTACTGATTTTTTGCAGGGTATGTATTATTTTTTATTTATTTTGTTTTGTATCATATATACATTTACAAATTTTTAACTTAGAGTTTAGTATTTATTTAAATCTTTTCAGAAACACTAAAGAAAAAGTACTTTTATCTAAAATGTAAGCCACAGAATATATTATTATTATTATTATTATCATTATTATTAGGGTTTACGGATTTCCACTATGCTATTTTTGGTTCTGTATTTCTATATGTATTTATTTAGGTCAGGTTATGCCTGCTACGTAGGAGAGTTTGTTTATTTTGAGTTTGCTGAGTATTTTGTTACTTTTATACTAGGTAAAGTTCCCTAAATATATCAGGTAGGGCTCCATCCATATATTTTTGTTTTTGCTGTTTGGAGATGATGCGATCAGCATCACTCTCCATCTGCTTTTTATTTTATGTACCCAATATTATTTTGAGGCTTAGTGAATTCTAGAGCCTATTTATGCAGGAGAGAGGGCTTGAAAATTTTGATCTCAGATAACCCACAACTATTTGTCAGAGTATTTTAAAGGATATTTTATATTTATTATGTGGCACTAGAATATCAAAGCTTGCTTAATTTTTATGTCTGTAACGCTGTTATTGTATTTCTAGCTAAGGCTTACTGGATAAAGTACACGAAATGTTTATCATTTCGACTATTTACCTTTATACGAGGCCAAATTTTTAGTGTAACGAAAATTATTGTGTGTCTATAAAGACTGAAATTCTTTTACCGATGGGTCCATAACTGGACGCTTACCAACCTTGTTCCTTTCTTTTAAAAAATATATATATATATATATATATAACCATTTATCAATATATTGACAATTCACAGGACAAGACGAAGTTCACAGACGACTGACTATATGGACCATAGGTCCACTTGCTAAACTTTTTTCTATGTTAGAAGAATAACTTAGCCTTATAGCCTTTTTCAAGGTATATTTGAAGTATTACTGGTTTTTTGGGTGCATCATCACTTGGGTTATTTCCATTTGGTTTATTATACGAGGCTACAATCACTATCTCAACACTGAAATTCTCTGATTGAAACTAAAAGCTTAGGCTGTAACTAGGGACTTAGTATGTATATCGACAATTTATAGGACAACACGAACCTTACAAAGGATTATAGGTGACTAGGACCACACGCCAGAGCTTTGTTAATCTGCAAGAAGCATTTACAGCTAATATTACGTGGAAATGAGTTTGATTTTTACTGTTTCACAAGAATGCTATGCTTTATACACCCAATATTTGCTTTTTCAAGTAACTACTTGTACCAGAAGCACTTACAGGCCAACCCTAACTAGACTTCGACTTATTCTATATCAGGTACTAAATTTATAAAGAACTATGATTGTGTATATTTCTGAGGAAGTACGCAAAAGCAGATTACCCGATTAAAGTATCTGAAAAACAGATTTTTCTATGCAAGTATATTTTTATTGACTGGATTTATTTAACAGATCAAACAGGAAGACTGCAAAATTCATTAAATGTAGTTCTATAGTATAGGTGGTTTCAGAGATATAAAAAGAACAAATATAAGATTTCGCTTTTGTTTTGCTTTTGATGCTAATCGCGACGCTAAGGGTAAATGGCGAGGAGATGTAACGGAGGAGAAACAGTCCCAAAAGTTATGGGCTGCATGTAAGTTAATACCACAGAGATATTACAGTAGGTGTAGGTTCTACCACCAGAACATTTCTATTATAATAATACTGGTTATGCTGTACTGTTAGTAAAGATGCTGATATTTGAGAAACTTAAAAGCTTATTTGCAAAATTTTAAGATAAATAATAAATATAAACATATTTTATATCCATTCTGCACAAGATCCGATGACAAAATTTAAAAATTGTAATCGCCCAGACAGGGACTCGAACCCTGGACAGATAGGTTAAAAGCCTAACGCTATACCAACTAATCTATCTGGGCACAAGGTATTCTTTTTTTTTGAAAGTTAGTTATGTTAAGAAATATATTGAAACACTTGAGAACACTCTTGGTCTGGTTCGACAGAGAAGGAGACAACATTTCCAAATTTTTACAGACTGAGTGTATTTTTCCACTATAGAGGCCTTCACTATATGTAATTCGAAACGCTAAAGTTCAGCTAGCTTCCAAAATTGAGGTAAAGATTGTGTTTGGCGAGATTAACAAGTTACAATTATATCCAGTTACGGACAAATAAAGCTAAAACTCTCAGATTTACTGTACTAGCCAAGTTTTAGTAACATTTTCTTCACTTAAGTACAAATACCAAAGAAATAGGTATATTTTATTTATAATTTGACAAAATGTACTAGTATTTAATTCACAAAGTTAGGTAAAAAAACAGTATTTTTTAAAAATATTGTTACTGCCTTCAAATTTTATGTTATTTAGCCACTAACAACTGGTTTACACTGTTTGGCATCCTTTAAAAAGGAATTATTTGTTTAGTATTTTTACTACTTTATATTTATTTAAGAAAACAATTCTACAGTTTAACTTAATTTTAACAAATTGTTACTAATTTATATATCAAAGTTATGTTATTTAGAGTGTATGAAGGCGTATAAAGTTAATATTTGTACTGATATTTGTACTTATCAGTTCAACTAACAATTATATTTTACACACAAAAGATAATGTTTACAGTTAAATTACTTGAATCAGAGAATAATATTTTACAGTAATTGATTCATTCAGCACTAGTCAGTACTTTTATGCATCAGAAAGTTTTCTTAATTTTCTATTACGCATGCTATTTTGGGCTATTCTTAAAATGTATTTCTAGGGCAAACTGGTTTAATTTTCTGCTTATAATGCAAAGTTGACAGTTTTCGCACAATGCATTGTACATTTGTTATATTCACTACTTACAATCCAAATATTATGCTTATTTAATGTATAACTAACTAACTCTCTAGCCTTCTTAAACCCGAATGTTCATGGCTGCAGCAACACATGCCTTTCATCTGTCCCTGTCCTGAACAAGATCTATATACTCCTTTCCTTCCCTACCAATTTCCTTTAGGTCCATCTCTACATTATCCCTCCATCTTTGTTTTGGTCTTCCTATTGGTCTTTTACCATCAGGTTTCCCAACAAGAATCCTGTATACTCTTCCTTTCTTCTCCCATTCGTACCACATGATCTACACACCTAAGTCTTCTTGATTTAATCATTCTAATAATATCTGGACATGAATACAAATTATGTACTTCTAAATTATGTAACCTTCTCTACTCATCTGTCTCCTCATCTGTTTTTAGGCCCAAATATTTTCCTAACGATCTTATTTTCAAATACTCTCAATTTATCCTTTTTCAATGTAAGAGACCAGGTTTATTTACTGTATTTAACTTTTATTTTTGTAATTAACAAAAATTAAATAGCTTATACTGTAGTTATTATATCTTTTTCTATCAGCTTATTTTGAAATTAATATTATTAGGTATAGTCTTTTATTTATAACTATATTGCTTTTTTTATCAATTTATCTAAGAGTGCATGCAGACAAACACATGTGTACACACTTTTATGTAAATAGATATTCCTTTTTTCAATATTTTAGTATGAAGATTGCACTTTAGCTATTTAAGCAAGGGTAGGAAAGGTAGGATTTCTGAGAATTTGTTGCAGGATTTTGTTATCCAAGTATAGATGAGAACTGAGCTGGGAGACTGTTTTGAACCTTTTCATGAGAGTTTGCATGTGAACTGTATGCAAATTGAGCACTATTGACTGTGCATGCTTCTAAGTTTTGCTGTTATTTCACATCAACTCTGTGAGACTGTAGACAGTTTTCCCATTTCAAGTAGTTTTTATTGATTGTATTTGTATATGTTTTGGGGACTTAGCAGTTTTATGTTATGAGGCAGTTTGTTGTAGAATATTTTTACCGGATTGTTTTGAGATATTGAGTGTCTGCTGTTTTACTTGTAATTATTTTCCTTCTTGTGTTGTGTATTTGACTATATTTTGTCCAAGTTCGTAGTATTTAGAATAATTGTTATTGACTTGTAGATGTAGGGAGTAATAATCCTTTGCAAGATGCCCTATACTTTAGTCTGAACATTATTCTTAGTGTTCACTTTTGAAGCCTTAGTATTCTGGTAGTATTATTAATGTAGAGGTAAATTAGGCTGAAATGTAGGCATTTTTCTGATACATTATACTCACTTAGTTGTTTCAGCATACAATACAAATACAATTTTCTAAAATTAAAAGTTATTATAGTACATTTTTGTTAGAAAAACTTTTTATACTAGAGTAAATTCTTTTGTTGTTAAAGTAAAATATGTTAGTTAATGTAAAATTAAAGTAATTAAAATTCAAAAAAATCAAAAATACTGAACAAATAAACAAATAAAGATCTAAGAAAAAGCAAACAACCTAAGTGAAATTTAAGCAGCAAGAGGAATACACAGAAACCAACATGGCATCCAGAGAGAGAAATCAATAGTCACACCCATAGCACAGTTTAAAAAACTACATAGCTGCAACCTTAGAGAAACATAAAACTGCAAACACAATATATCTAGATTCTTCCAAGGCATAGGATAGAGTAAAAACATGGCTTGCTTATGGACAAACTCAACAACATAGGAATAAAATAGACAAGCAATCCTTTTTTCAGTAGAAAATTCCAATTACTCAAGTAAGCTACATCATACGTAGTACATAAGAAGAGCAAATTAACATCATCAGCAGTAAACCATCATGCAACTTCTACATGCTGAAACAACTAAGTGAGTATAATGTATCAGAAAAATGCCTACATTTCAGCCTAATTTACCTCTACATTAATAATACTACCAGAATACTAAGGCTTCAAAAGTGAACACTAAGAATAATGTTCAGACTAAAGTATAGGGCATCTTGCAAAGGATTATTACTCCCTACATCTACAAGTCAATAACAATTATTCTAAATACTACGAACTTGGACAAAATATAGTCAAATACACAACACAAGAAGGAAAATAATTACAAGTAAAACAGCAGACACTCAATATCTCAAAACAATCCGGTAAAAATATTCTACAACAAACTGCCTCATAACATAAAACTGCTAAGTCCCCAAAACATATACAAATACAATCAATAAAAACTACTTGAAATGGGAAAACTGTCTACAGTCTCACAGAGTTGATGTGAAATAACAGCAAAACTTAGAAGCATGCACAGTCAATAGTGCTCAATTTGCATACAGTTCACATGCAAACTCTCATGAAAAGGTTCAAAACAGTCTCCCAGCTCAGTTCTCATCTATACTTGGATAACAAAATCCTGCAACAAATTCTCAGAAATCCTACCTTTCCTACCCTTGCTTAAATAGCTAAAGTGCAATCTTCATACTAAAATATTGAAAAAAGGAATATCTATTTACATAAAAGTGTGTACACATGTGTTTGTCTGCATGCACTCTTAGATAAATTGATAAAAAAAAGCAATATAGTTATAAATAAAAGACTATACCTAATAATATTAATTTCAAAATAAGCTGATAGAAAAAGATATAATAACTACAGTATAAGCTATTTAATTTTTGTTAATTACAAAAATAAAAGTTAAATACAGTAAATAAACCTGGTCTCTTACATTGAAAAAGGATAAATTGAGAGTATTTGAAAATAAGATCGTTAGGAAAATATTTGGGCCTAAAAACAGATGAGGAGACAGATGAGTAGAGAAGGTTACATAATTTAGAAGTACATAATTTGTATTCATGTCCAGATATTATTAGAATGATTAAATCAAGAAGACTTAGGTGTGTAGATCATGTGGTACGAATGGGAGAAGAAAGGAAGAGTATACAGGATTCTTGTTGGGAAACCTGATGGTAAAAGACCAATAGGAAGACCAAAACAAAGATGGAGGGATAATGTAGAGATGGACCTAAAGGAAATTGGTAGGGAAGGAAAGGAGTATATAGATCTTGTTCAGGACAGGGACAGATGAAAGGCATGTGTTGCTGCAGCCATGAACATTCGGGTTTAAGAAGGCTAGAGAGTTAGTTAGTTATACATTAAATAAGCATAATATTTGGATTGTAAGTAGTGAATATAACAAATGTACAATGCATTGTGCGAAAACTGTCAACTTTGCATTATAAGCAGAAAATTAAACCAGTTTGCCCTAGAAATACATTTTAAGAATAGCCCAAAATAGCATGCGTAATAGAAAATTAAGAAAACTTTCTGATGCATAAAAGTACTGACTAGTGCTGAATGAATCAATTACTGTAAAATATTATTCTCTGATTCAAGTAATTTAACTGTAAACATTATCTTTTGTGTGTAAAATATAATTGTTAGTTGAACTGATAAGTACAAATATCAGTACAAATATTAACTTTATACGCCTTCATACACTCTAAATAACATAACTTTGATATATAAATTAGTAACAATTTGTTAAAATTAAGTTAAACTGTAGAATTGTTTTCTTAAATAAATATAAAGTAGTAAAAATACTAAACAAATAATTCCTTTTTAAAGGATGCCAAACAGTGTAAACCAGTTGTTAGTGGCTAAATAACATAAAATTTGAAGGCAGTAACAATATTTTTAAAAAATACTGTTTTTTTACCTAACTTTGTGAATTAAATACTAGTACATTTTGTCAAATTATAAATAAAATATACCTATTTCTTTGGTATTTGTACTTAAGTGAAGAAAATGTTACTAAAACTTGGCTAGTACAGTAAATCTGAGAGTTTTAGCTTTATTTGTCCGTAACTGGATATAATTGTAACTTGTTAATCTCGCCAAACACAATCTTTACCTCAATTTTGGAAGCTAGCTGAACTTTAGCGTTTCGAATTACATATAGTGAAGGCCTCTATAGTGGAAAAATACACTCAGTCTGTAAAAATTTGGAAATGTTGTCTCCTTCTCTGTCGAACCAGACCAAGAGTGTTCTCAAGTGTTTCAATATATTTCTTAACATAACTAACTTTCAAAAAAAAAGAATACCTTGTGCCCAGATAGATTAGTTGGTATAGCGTTAGGCTTTTAACCTATCTGTCCAGGGTTCGAGTCCCTGTCTGGGCGATTACAATTTTTAAATTTTGTCATCGGATCTTGTGCAGAATGGATATAAAATATGTTTATATTTATTATTTATCTTAAAATTTTGCAAATAAGCTTTTAAGTTTCTCAAATATCAGCATCTTTACTAACAGTACAGCATAACCAGTATTATTATAATAGAAATGTTCTGGTGGTAGAACCTACACCTACTGTAATATCTCTGTGGTATTAACTTACATGCAGCCCATAACTTTTGGGACTGTTTCTCCTCCGTTACATCTCCTCGCCATTTACCCTTAGCGTCGCGATTAGCATCAAAAGCAAAACAAAAGCGAAATCTTATATTTGTTCTTTTTATATCTCTGAAACCACCTATACTATAGAACTACATTTAATGAATTTTGCAGTCTTCCTGTTTGATCTGTTAAATAAATCCAGTCAATAAAAATATACTTGCATAGAAAAATCTGTTTTTCAGATACTTTAATCGGGTAATCTGCTTTTGCGTACTTCCTCAGAAATATACACAATCATAGTTCTTTATAAATTTAGTACCTGATATAGAATAAGTCGAAGTCTAGTTAGGGTTGGCCTGTAAGTGCTTCTGGTACAAGTAGTTACTTGAAAAAGCAAATATTGGGTGTATAAAGCATAGCATTCTTGTGAAACAGTAAAAATCAAACTCATTTCCACGTAATATTAGCTGTAAATGCTTCTTGCAGATTAACAAAGCTCTGGCGTGTGGTCCTAGTCACCTATAATCCTTTGTAAGGTTCGTGTTGTCCTATAAATTGTCGATATACATACTAAGTCCCTAGTTACAGCCTAAGCTTTTAGTTTCAATCAGAGAATTTCAGTGTTGAGATAGTGATTGTAGCCTCGTATAATAAACCAAATGGAAATAACCCAAGTGATGATGCACCCAAAAAACCAGTAATACTTCAAATATACCTTGAAAAAGGCTATAAGGCTAAGTTATTCTTCTAACATAGAAAAAAGTTTAGCAAGTGGACCTATGGTCCATATAGTCAGTCGTCTGTGAACTTCGTCTTGTCCTGTGAATTGTCAATATATTGATAAATGGTTATATATATATATATATATATATTTTTTAAAAGAAAGGAACAAGGTTGGTAAGCGTCCAGTTATGGACCCATCGGTAAAAGAATTTCAGTCTTTATAGACACACAATAATTTTCGTTACACTAAAAATTTGGCCTCGTATAAAGGTAAATAGTCGAAATGATAAACATTTCGTGTACTTTATCCAGTAAGCCTTAGCTAGAAATACAATAACAGCGTTACAGACATAAAAATTAAGCAAGCTTTGATATTCTAGTGCCACATAATAAATATAAAATATCCTTTAAAATACTCTGACAAATAGTTGTGGGTTATCTGAGATCAAAATTTTCAAGCCCTCTCTCCTGCATAAATAGGCTCTAGAATTCACTAAGCATCAAAATAATATTGGGTACATAAAATAAAAAGCAGATGGAGAGTGATGCTGATCGCATCATCTCCAAACAGCAAAAACAAAAATATATGGATGGAGCCCTACCTGATATATTTAGGGAACTTTACCTAGTATAAAAGTAACAAAATACTCAGCAAACTCAAAATAAACAAACTCTCCTACGTAGCAGGCATAACCTGACCTAAATAAATACATATAGAAATACAGAACCAAAAATAGCATAGTGGAAATCCGTAAACCCTAATAATAATGATAATAATAATAATAATAATATATTCTGTGGCTTACATTTTAGATAAAAGTACTTTTTCTTTAGTGTTTCTGAAAAGATTTAAATAAATACTAAACTCTAAGTTAAAAATTTGTAAATGTATATATGATACAAAACAAAATAAATAAAAAATAATACATACCCTGCAAAAAATCAGTAAAAAAGGTAAAAACATCTCTTTGTGCATCCAAAATATAATAACAAATCCTTCCTGACTGGATTAAATTGTGTTATTTGAGTAATATTAAGCCTAAAATTGTAAAATAAAAGGGTAAAACTTGACGAAACACACTTCATGTGTACAAAATTTAATTCAAACCACATCTAAATTGTGTTATTTGAGTAAACTAGAGAATAATCCTGTAAGCTTGGAAAAAATCTCTCTCTTTCTCTCTCTCTCTCTCTCTCTCTCTCTCTCTCTGTGTGTGTGTGTGTGTGTGTGTGTGTGTGTGTGTGTGAGTGCGTGTGTGTCCAAAATGTAATAAAAAAAACACGTTCAAATCGTGTTGTTTGAGTAAATATTAGGCTTAACTTGTGAAAGAAACAAATAAAAGTTGAGAACACACACTTTGTGTGTCGAAAATATAACTAAAAGTCTTTCCTGAATAACATAAATAGTGTTATTTTGGTAAAAATAGGTATAAATTTGTGAAATAAACAGATAAAAGTTGAAAACACACACTTTGTGTGTCGAAAATGTAACTAAAAGTCTTTCCTAAACAGATTGAATTGTATTATTTTGGTAATAATAAGCCTAAACTTGTGAAATAAACAGATAGAAGTTGACTAAGCGCACTTTGTGTGTCGAAAATGTAACTAAAATTCTTTCCTGAATAATATAAATAGTGTTATTTTGGTAAAAATAGGTATAAATTTGTGAAATAATAATTTAAAAAGTTGTAAAAATATCTTTGTGAGTCTAAAATGTAATAAAAAAACACGTTCAAATCGTGTTATTTGAGTAATAATAAGCCTAAACTTGTGAAATACACAGATAGAAGTTGAGAACACACACTTTGTGTGTCGAAAATGTAACTAAAAGTCTTTCCTGAATAGTATAAATAGTGTTATTTGGTAAAAAATTAACATAAAGTTGTAAAATAATAAGTTAAAAGTTGAAAAAATGTCTTTGTGAGTCCAAAATTTAATAAAAAATGTTGCCTGAATAGTATAAATAGTGTTCTTTTGGTAAAAAATTAACATGAAGTTGTAAAATAATAAATCAAAAGTTGAAAAAAATGTCTTTGTGAGTCCAAAATTTAATAAAAAATGTTGCTAGAATCGTTTAAATTGTGTTATTTGAGTAATAATAAGAATAAGCTGGGAAAATGTTTGACATAAAGTCAAAGTTTGGTAAAAAATAAACTCAATATTATATTAAATAGCACACAGTAACATAAATTTACTACCTAAATCAATAATCAAAGGGTCCTAGGTTCGATACCCCGTGATAAAAGCAAATAGTGAAAACTGTAGGCCCCGTCCCTGATAGCTCTCCCTTCTTCATAGTACATATAAAAAACCCTTACGCTTCGTTCTCCTTGTTCAAAGTAAAGTTTTCGCTCCAATCTAATTGGGTATCCAAAAATCCTTTTTCCTTGTGTTCTGGGCAAACTTGGCTTACTTAGACAAAGACCTGTTGTGACATGCAAGCGCTCTAGCCTAAAACCCGCGTATAAAGCGTCCTGTGCCTTGGGGCAAACCTGAGCGGAATATTGAATTAGCACGCAAGCGACGCACAGTTTCAAAAATTGACCCTTGCTGCGCATTCCCAGACTTCCTTTGTTGTCTGGATCAATCCCTCCCCTGCCCTACAGTATTGCATACCTTTCACCTGTTCTTGCGTACTGGTTAACCTTGAAAAAACCGGTTCGGATTGGTCAATCGGGTTCTTTCTTTGTTCTGACGTTCTGACGTCATTTGACCTTGACCGCACATCTCCCAAATTCCTTTCTCGTCTACCCTCACCGTCAAGTTGAGATTCGGAGACAGTATTCTGTCTAGCGTATGAAACCACCGTCTTTCATAACATAATGAAATTATTGCATAGTACTAATTAATAACGTTGCATATCGCGGGTTCGAGTACCGGGACCGTCTTCTTTCGTACCATTACCACCATTCATAGCGGTTCAAAAACCATAGAAAACTTATTTTCAATATTATAAACATTAATATTATCGATTTATACATTAGATACTTTGCAGTAATGAACAATAAAACCATATGCATAGCGTTTAGTACCTCTAATTACCTTCTATATACATATTTTTAATAAAATAAATAATTATATATTCATAAAAGTTATAAATAAGCAAATACATAAATGTAAAGTATTCTAAGTACATGCAAATTAGTTCTAAATACATGCAAATTAATTAAAACCCGTGCAAATTAGTTATAAGTACGTGCAAATAAATAAAGGACCACCCATGGAGAAAACTGCCACTATCGTATTCAACTACTACTTTCCCGGATATCCAGAAATGAATATCTAATGGACATCCAATGGATGTTCATAATATCCATGGATCTGATCTGGAGATTGTGGATATCCAATGGATGGATATCCCTGGGAGATTTGTGCTGAATGGGTAAATAGTAATACAGAACGCTGGGTATAGTGTTAATATTGATCGATATTTTAATGATCGCTACTCACAACGATAACAGTACCTTTCTGTAATACAATTTCCTTGGTATTTGAAGTTTACTTGTACAGTGGGATCCACGAGTATTACCCTGCAAATTGTCCATCACCATATTCATGCACTTTATTTGACCCAATAAGAGCTTCAAGCATTAAAATAAAACTCAAAGCTTGCTGTTGACAACTTCTACACCAGCATACATAAAAATCCTTCGCTTAAAAACACATTGCATGCAAGAGAAAAATTAATGAAAATAGTCATGGACAATTTGCACGCTAATACTCATGGATCCCACTGTACATGTGAGTAGAGAGTAGTGGAGTAGGGAAACCATTCATTTAAGACGGGCTGTAACTGGTGTTTGTTGAGATGTGGAAGAAATAACGTAGGCTACTCCAAAGTTTGTGTGCATTATTTAAAACAGACCACAGATTGATTGATTTGCTTTATTTGACTTCGCCTTTTGTGCCTCTTTTGGCTAATTTGCGAAGATGGGGATGAGTGATGATATGATGAAAAGTCGCATTCCGTGCGTTTCGTGCAAGAACGAGATTCACCAAACGCACGAACCAGAAGGCAGGTTTGTTCGCTGAGAATCGTCTGCTAGTTAGAGACAACGCGC
Organism: Lepisma saccharinum; assembly: GCF_977018435.1. Classification (NCBI taxonomy): domain Eukaryota; kingdom Metazoa; phylum Arthropoda; class Insecta; order Zygentoma; family Lepismatidae; genus Lepisma; species Lepisma saccharinum. The sequence continues at coordinate 45,262,417 of NC_139231.1, read as the reverse complement.
GTGCTTGATGGATTCAAACTGCTCTAAGCCCCGCGGCAGGTTAAGTTTGCAGCAGATTTTATGTATTAAACCACGCGAAAATGGCGCTCAGCATCTCCCATGCAAGTCTTGCCTCAACTGCCGAGCTGTTCATATCACAGACAGTGAGACAATCGGTAGTATTGCAGCAGAACTACATTCTGTGTGCACTTTTGGGTCTATTATATGCGAAAAGTTGCTGCAAACTTAACCTGTCGCGGGACTAGTTCGGGAAATGTATTATAATTTTAACAGAGAGCGATATGAAGCAACATGCACAAGATGAGTATGCCTTAACTGTTCTTAGAATGTGATTAAAATGAGTAATAGTGTCCCCAGTAGAATTTATTTTTGCCATAAGGACATTTCTTCCGCTGGACGCCATGTGGATACTTTCTCTAAACGAAACGCTGCGCCTTTGCTCTCGCCTAGAGTGTGCCATAAGTCTAAAATAACTGGTTTCACCAGATTCATGAGCCCAGTTATTTTCGTTGAATGCGTTCGTTTCGTTAAGACTTTCGGAACGCACCCAATATACGTAATACAGACATATTTAAGCAATATATGTATACTTTAGGTACTATAGGCTCACTTTCATGTTTGCTAACATAAAACGTACAAAACTGCTCAGGCCACTGCCATTGTTAGTGTACTGAACCTTATTCTTCACAATTTGTCTGCTCGACTAACCTTATATTAATGCGAACAGCATCCCCCCCATCCAAACCGATTCTAAAGGCATAGGTAAGAGGTGGTGTTTCATTTCAACCCTATCGCCGCAATCACCCACAGGTAGGTAGAAAAACTGTACATAATAACCAAAACTAAATACCAATAGCAAAGTCAATCGACCGAATCGATCCCCCCCCCCGAAGTTTTGTGTGAAGATATATAGAATTGGTATAAAATTTTGTCCCCCCTAAAAATTCCCATGACGCAGGCGCGTCATGAAACCACGCTGTGGGCACCCGTGCTTCCCTCTACTCGATTTCAAGGAAAATAGAACCAAACAAAATTATAAAATCTTCAGAATACTCTGCTATGACGTCACCACCAATATGGCCCCTTCTCTCTGTGTGGGGCATTTTGTAACAACATTGCTATACAGACGGAACCGGAAATCAGCAACAACAGGAATCGGCTGGAACGAAAATTAAATGCTCAGGTGTTGCGCGTTCCGTGTATGGAAGGAATTTTACACTAAATCGAATGGAAGAGAATGTAGAAATTGTAGGTAAGATATGAATTAAAGACCATGATCTATATTGTTATCATTTTCACTAACTTTAGATATAATACCGTAAATGCCACTATTTGTTAGAACTTCACCTTTTTTTAACTTCACTTACTAATTTACGTGTGCAGTTGATATATTCACTAAACGAGTTGAATGACGAGTGTTCATTCGACTAGAAGTGACACTGACTTGAGCAACCTGATGAACTTGTCACCAATTTTGCTTCCAACGAAAAGATGGCAATATTTTATGATAACTCCGTCTACTTCATTGAATTGAGATATTGGTATCAGGGAACAACTAACGATATTTTTTTTTCAATGAAAGTTTCACTTATAGGTACGAACTCTCTAGCGAAACTGATGTGCCAATGCAAGTATGAAAATTAAACCATTCTACTGAGGAGTCCACTTATCGCATGGTTAAAGTGAAAGCAGAAATCCATGCGAAAAGTTATATTGATATTCACCATTTATTTTTTACGGTAAGTACAAGTGAGAAGACCGTACTGGGTACTCGTTTACTATCCTTCGGACACATTTATTTATTTTTACAGAAGAAACTACTTACCGTAATAAGTTCCTGTAGCATTGTCGAACATCGGGAAGGTGTTTTGTGTGATGTGGGAATGTTTCATAGCTGAAATTCATGTTGTTCGTTGAAAATTAATTCTTCGACGGAGAATAGCTAGCCCCACGAACCATTGGCGCATGGATAGGTTAGTTCTGTTAGGTTAGGAAACATAGTTAAAATTTGGTGTCGTGTTAGTATCAGGATCTAGAAATTGGAAATAATTGCGAACCATTGGTGCTAGCACCACGAACCATTGGCGCGTGGTTAGGTTAGTTCTGTTAGGTTAGGAAACATAGTTCAAATTTCATCAAAACAACGTTGATACACCTTCAGGAATGTTCCGCGAAGCAGATACGTAAGTACGAATGTCAAAAATTGACGAAACGAAAAAATTAGAGGTGTCCGAAGGATAGTAAATTTTTACCGGCCAATTGCCCCTTGTAAGTGCCCTTGGCCATCTGGATGAAAAATGCAAGGAACACTTAAAAACTAATTCCATCATGAGTATCCAATTGTCCTGCTATTCTTAGATTCTCTTAGTCTTGTTTTTTTACTTCAATGTTTGCTTCCCTTAGAATGGACTTCTGTCCAAGGTCGAGGGAGGGGGGGGGGATAATGCCCCCTGCGGTTGCGGCACCGTTTATGAGTATGTCTTCATCAATTTCATGCCATCACTCATTGTTGCGATTAGCTAGAAGTGGCAGTAAAGCAACGCTGAGTAAGAAAAATCAAATATCCACTTTCTCTCTGTACCACATGAAACACTATTACCAAAAGGTATACTTGGGAAACAAAAATTTAAGCAGTTCCAAGTTCATAGCTACACATCCAAGAAAAACATCCGAACACATTAGGCACCTTTAATACAATACTACTGAAAATTGCGAATCATTTCCCGAAGTCTAAATCTGGAATGGAATTTTTCCTTCCAATTCCATTATATGTAATTCCATACACCCTAATAAATCACAATCAATAAGTGTCTTTGTTATGTTGTTACTTGCTAGAGTAACACATGATATAATTGCAAAGATTAATGAGAATTCCAGGTAGGAATGTGTTCTGTATTTTTCACAGGGGGGTCAGTCCCCCCCCCCCCTCTAGCTACGGGCCTGCCTGTGTGGAATCATCTCTAAATAACCTAAGAAGAGCAGAGAAAACTCTTATGAAAAACTGTCTCTCTCTCTCCCTCGCAGACATGCAGCATTTTCAATTTATTTATGTAGTACATCTCCTGTGTATGCCTAATTTAAAGAATTGACATCTCTACACTGGAAGGTACCAGGCAATGTCTACAGTGTTACAAAGGCAACAGATCCTGTTGGGGTAGCAATTGCAGAGATGATTCCACACAGGTAAAACAGGCGACAGCGAAGAATCAGGCCTGCTCAGTAGCTCAGTGGTAAAGCAATGTCATGGTATGCCAGAAACCTGGGTTTGAGTCCTGATCTAGCCTGCATTTTTTGCTGAAAAATCTACGTAGAACCTACATCTCCTGTGTGTGCCTAATTTAAAGAATTGACACCAGGCAACGTCAACATCTACAGTGTTTCAAAGGCAATAGATCCCGTTGAGCCTGCATTTTTCTCTGAAAAATCTATGTAGTACATCTCCTGTGTGTGCCTAATTTAAAGAAGGTGGGGGAATGATTTGCACAAATTATGATATTCCCTGAACCCCTCACTTCAAGCATTTGGTTTGGACCATAATGGGATTCAAAATAAGTGCTAAGTGTAGCTTCCTTCGTAATAGTGCTGATTATCATTACTAGTTTTTCATTATTTCACACTTTTCCCATTATATTTAGGTAGTTACGTTTTTATCTTCCTACATTAAGTTGCATTTATGCAAATTCAGGGGCAGCTTGTGGTTCGGACTACTGGTGGTTGCATTTAAAAATCGTAGGGGAGGGCCAGAATGGAGCAGGTCTCCTTCCTGAGTTGAACGGATGGAGAGGAAGATGAACGAAGGCTTCTATTGGTCTTTTCTACTTTTACCGTGGTCACCCTACATGCTGGCAAGGGAAATGGAGAGCGGGGAAGAAACCAATCCAGCACGATAAGAAACGCAGCAGCCTGTAGAACGAGGTGGGGGTAGTACCTACTTCCCTCGACATCGTAACACTCTGTACCACCTCTGCTGTATGGTTGGTCTGCTGCGTATTCCCCACTTCCCTTGCCAGGATGAGGGCCTCCTGCCGTAAGAGTAGAAAAGACCTATAGTAGAAGGTTTTTTTTGTTGCTCCTTAGATATTTATTGGCTGTTTAGGAAAAAATGTATCCCTTCCCCATCGATCCATGTTTTACAGTGCTGTGTGAATGATTTAACTTATGATTTATTACCTATTAGTTTTTAAGCCACCCTTACCGTTTTTTAATGTCTGTTCGATGGAAGTCCAACCACGGCTTGCATTTTTAAACTTTCTCAAGGGACTTATTGCCCACTTTTAAATTTGAGGTAAGAGTTTTAGATAGGGGTATCTTCCCCGTATATATTGAATGGTGCAAAATAGCCACACGTGCCAACACACCCAAAAATTTTAAATCAATCAATCAATTACTGAATAATGTGAAAACTGCTTTAAAAGAGAAATCTAACACTGCATAGTGCAGTAACAACAATACTTGAGAATACATTATAATACCCCTTCAGGCTATTCAGGACTGGACATGCAGTTTGTTACCTTGTTTTGGATCCCATACCAGTGTTAGAATATAACCCCGTCTAGTTTGCTGCACTTTTGACTCTCTGCACTCGTGTGTCACAGTGCAACACAGAATCTTCTACTTCATTGATTTGGTGCCTGCACCATTTGCACTAAGTTCTGGAGTGGTGTAATGTGTGGTATATGGTCATGTGGTGCATGCTAACCAATCAAATGAACATTTAAAGCAGCAGACTGCTGAGTCTTCTGAACTTGAACACCACTATCCATCTACTTGATTGTGGCTGAGCCTCATTTCTTTGCAGCAACGTGACACCTGGATAAACCTGTACTACACCTAATGTCAAAAAGTGCAGTAAATTAGACAGGACTATTATGATACCAGGGAGGTCCCTAAGTATCTTGTATACTAGATCTGATTATTTTATTGCATGTAGTGAGAGTTGCTTCCTCTGATATTCAGTTTCAATTAGAGTGAGCTCTGTTTATATTATTTTTCTTCACTTCACTTGTTTTGATAGACATTCAATGTTTTTTTCCTCATACTTGAAAACATTTGCAATATAATTAAGTTTCAAAGATTTTGCTTATTTTTCATATGATTGATTAAAGAAAAACATTAGTAGAATGGTAACATCAAATGGAAATAACATTTAAAATGATGGTAACTGATGAAAGAATTAGGAAGTCTTACAGAATAGTGGAATTGATGGTGAAAGTAAATTGTAACCTTTGAGAAAGTAGTAACAGGGTGGCGACAGACCTGGAAAACCCGGAAAAGTCAGGGAATTTGAGGTGTCAAAAAAAGTCAGGGAAATGTCAGGGAATTTCGTCTTCATTGATTTTTAATTTTTTTAAAAAATTTATTTATTTAAAGATATCGTTATGGAACTCTGAACGGGAACAGGAAATCTCGTTCGTAAGTTTCAACTTTTAGGCTCCTTTTATGCGCAACACAACCATGGCGCCAAAAATCAGTGATGGCAGGAGGAGAGAGAGAGAGAGGGAGAGCGAAATTTCTCTCCCCCGGGGTTCTCGGCGGAATTTTAAATTCGAACACTCTTTGGAGGAAAACTGTTATAACTCGCGCACTATAGGAGCAATCTACTTCGGATAACTTTTGTTTTGCAGCTAAAACATCAGAGCATGCAACCTCCGAATTTCGATCGAAAAAACATAAAAATTTGGAGTTTGCACCCTCTTCTCCCACTATTTTGGGGAGAAGCCGCGAACTTTAGTATTCATTTCAAAGAATTGATATTTCTCAAGAGAATGAAACATGTTTCATGTTTTTGGGTGCCATACAAGTTGAATATTAAGCTAAAATGTGAAACACTAGGTTTTACGAAAAATAGGTAATTTGCATATTGCTCAGAAAATTGTTATAACTCGGGCACTATGGGAGCAATCTACTTCGGATAAGTTTTGTTTTGCAGCTAAAACATCAGAGCATGCAACCGTGTACAATTCAGAACGCCGAACCGAGGAAGGGGGTTTGGGGGCGCGACCCCCAAATTTCAATCGAAAAAAACATAAAAATCTGGAGTTTGCCCCCTCCCACTATTTTGGGGAGAAGCCGCAAACTTTAGTATTCTTTTCAAAGAATGGATATTTCTCGAGAGAATGAAACATGTTTCATGTTCTTGGGTCCCATACAAGTTGAATAATAAGCCAAAATGTGATTTTTTTTTTTTACGAAAAATAGGTAATTTGCATTTTTGGAGGAAAATTGTTATAACTCTATCACTATGGGAGCAATCTACTTCGGATAATTTTTGTTTTGCAGCTAAAACATCAGAGCATGTAAGCGTGTACAATTCAGAACGCCGGACCGAGGAAGGGAGGCTTGGGGGCACGACCCCCGAATTTCAATCGAAAAACCATAAAAATCTGGAGTTTTGCCCCCTATTCTCTCACTATTTTGGGGAGAGTTCGCGAACTTTAGTATTCTTTTCAAAGAATGGACATTTCTCAAGAGAACATAACACGTTTTATGTTCTTGGGTGCCATACAAGTTGAATAATAAGCCAAAATGTGAAACACTGTTTTTTACGAAAAATAGGTAATTTGCATATTGCTCAGAAAATTGTTATAACTCTGGCACTATGGGAGAAATCTACTTCGGATAAGTTTTGTTTTGCAGCTAAGACATCAGAGCATGCTAACCGTGTACAATTCAGAACGCCGGACCGAGGAAGAGGGGCTTGGGGGCACGACCCCCGAATTTCAATGAAAAAAAACAAAAATCTGGAGTTCGCCCCCTCTTCTCTCGCTATTTTCGGGAGAAGCCCCGAAAACCTTAGTATTCCCTTCAAAGAATGGACGTTTCCAAAGAGAGTGAAACATGTTTCATGTTCCTGGGTGCCATACAAGTTGAATAATGAGCCAAAATGTGAAATTCTGTTCGGAAATGTGGCATGTTGCGGAGAAGGTGGGTGGGGGGGGGGAGGTTGGTCATCAATATGAATTTCCCAGGCTTGCTCCAGACCTGTGTCAGAGTTTCCACCCAAACATAAGAGTATGAAGGTCCAAAAAGCACATTCATATCGTAATCAGCACCATGATACCATATGGTATCATCGGGGGAGTAAAGGTTAAGCCTCTAAATATTACGTGGAAAATCCATTGAATTATCATTTTTTCTTGTCCGTATTGGAGTAGTAATTGGACTTGTCAACAGATGGAGGGAATAAGAGCGGGTGGCGCCGTCCGATAGTTGTCGTACGTCGTAGTAAGTCATTTTGTTGGGCAAACTGAAGGAACATGGAAACAAATAGGTTCCATTGATACATACGATTTTTGTCGAACATCGCCACCCGACAAAGTATCTCACTACAACATGAGACAGAAATTGCATGGACTGCAACATCCAACAAAAATCGAATGCATAAACAAGAAGAGCTTTAGACTGTAAATATGCTGCTGGAATTCTATTACTCTTCTGGCTCACTTCACCTTATTTAATGTAGCAGTGCTTACGAAGGTTTTCTTTCATCATCTTGGCGTATTACTGGTTTCGCACAAGTTCACATACTTTTACAATGACATTGCACTATTCTTAGATATCAAGAAAAATCCAACCAAATATATTGAATACTATCACGAAAAAGTGAAACATAAATCTGCATTGGTGAACGTTATAGAAATTGGCAAGTGCATGCTCCCAATCTCAAATTTACGGCAACACTAGTATTGCAATGAAATTAAAGCCACTCTCTGTCCTGTCTGTGTAAACTCATGAGAGATGGTCATTAATATCTCACTGAGTAAGGTTAATGTCCACTATTATGAAATAAAATACTAATAATAAATACGTCAATATTCTGATATATTTACTCGAATCATTCAATCATAAAAGCAAATCACTTTCTTCAAGAATTGACTTTTCTCTGCCAGCCCTGCTAAATTTTTAATTTCCATCTACTGGTTTATACGAGGGGTGTCCAGAAAGTAATTCCCAATTAGTAGGGGACATTGATTTTTCGCAAACGCCAAAACCGTGAAGAATGGTAATTGCTGTGAAGTTATGTTTAGGAATGTGCAGTGATGTCTGGACACATTTTTCGCCCGTTCGAAATAATGCGAATTGTTGGCGTTTTTAGCGATTATTTTAAAAGTAATGTCCTAAAACAACGAAAAATTCCATGAAATGAAAACATTCTTGTCTTTTCTAGGCCATGTTTGTGTACATAGAACATGCATGTTTTCCAAAATTTTATTCAAGAGTAAACTATAATGCCTGTTTTATACACGGAATTATTTCGACAGCCACATTAAATCATGTATTTCCCATGATTTTTTCAACTTCTATCAAAACCATTTGCATCACAGAGCAAAGTGGCAGGGTTCTAACAGGAGATCGAGTGTGTATCTACTGCTACACGGGAGCCACATCTTCGTATTTGTCGCACGAGATATGTTTTGAATTACCAAACTAAGTGCGCACCATCGGCATTTGTCGAGCGAGTAATAATGGAGCTGACTACTATGCGAGGGACCCGGGGTCGATCCCTTGAGGTGGAGAACCGGGATGTTTTCCACCTATTGAAACTGCTCCGGCGCCCACCCAGCATCATATGAAGCTGGTACCTTGAGGAAACTTTGAGGGATAAAGGAAGTCAGAAGCGTGGTGCTGATTACATCCATCACCCCTATCTTCAGCCGTGATCAAGAAAGTGTGGGGCCCTAACTCCACACCTACTATACACCTTCATGGAAAAGTGCAGGGGAGCACTTTACTTTTACTTCCTTAAAAAATCTGTTCCAACATATCAAACTTGTCACGAAAATACGTAGACCATGTGACCTACAATTTAAAATAATAGTTTAAAAGCACAATGGAGTATTACGTTTCGGTATATTTGGCAGATAAATGTTCTAAAACAAAAACGCGAATTTTGGGAAACGTAACACTAACAAGTCAAAAAAGATAATGCCAATTTTTGGTGCCATAATATATCGGTATCTGTCATGTGAGATTGATTGATTTTAATTTTTTGGGTACGTTGCCACTTATGGTCATTATGCACCCTTCAGTATATACGGGGAAAATTCGATTATCTAAAATCCTTACCTTAAAATTAAAAAAGGGGTATGGAAAATAACTTTCCCAAAATAACTTTCAAGATATCAAACTCTCACGAAGAAGCGTAAGCCATGTGACTTAAATTTGAAACAGTAGTTTAAAAACACCATGAAAGTATAATTTCAGATATTTGCCAGAAAATGCGCTAAAATGAAAATGTGAATTTTGGGGAAAATAACACTGTATAGTAAAAAACAAAAAAAAACTCCAATTTTTAAAAAAAATAACAAAATATCAAGGTCCCTACCGATTAGGCATAAACAAGAATATCAATTGTAATTTATTGCATTAGTAACAGTGAGTCCTAACGTAATTTTCAGCATAATCACCACCATTGTTCTGGCATTTGTCGTAGCATGCACTAAATTTTGTATACCCTTGTTATGTGTGTCTGACAGCAAAGACTGGAACTATCTCTACAGCAGTGTAGCTGTCAAATCCTTGCCCTGCCAGAAACCTCTTCAGTTAAACAAAGAGATGAAAGTCGGTACATTCAAGGCCAGGGTTGTACAGGGAGTGGTCCAAGATATCACCTGAAGTGATGCAAAAGGCCCATGTGTACTCAGCTGTATGGGGTTGTGCACATTTGATTGGTCTTCCATGAATGTCTGCACAGTCTTCTGACCACTCGCGACGTCCGGTCTGCACACCTCACACGATTGCTGGTGGCTCTGTGCCAACTTCCGAGCGTGCAATGTAGGCTACATTGCAATCGGTGAGAGACTGTATGAGAGATGCAATCTTTAACCTAGAACTGTCCTAAAACGGCTGCATTGCAACTGTACCAGATTACATCGACATGCCACTTCTTTCTGCCTGCATGTGTGTGTGTCGCTCTCCGACCACTAGTGCTGCGTATAGGCACCATTGGAGCTTTTTTCAGGATGCCACTCGTATATGAACTTTCAGAAGCTTTTATTATTAGAGTGTTCCTGTTTTAATGTTTGGTTAGCTAAATTAGGTACCTATACAATGCAATTCTATAAATTCCTTGCGTTAATTTCTAATAGCTACATACCCTTTTCGTCAGCATTAATGGTATGATATAACTGCATGTTGTCAGTTTCACAGTACTTCACTTAGATATACTGTACTGTAGCAGAAATCCCATTGATAATGTAAGGAAATATGACACTTTATTTTGTTCGATTCAATTGTTTCACTTATATGCAAGAGTTGAGTTGTTTGCTTTACAGAGAATAGAGAAGTAGCTTTATACATTGAAAAATGAGTCCGCACTCATGGTTCTTGCAAGCAGAGGGTTCCAAACCTCTGTGGAAATATCAACATATAATACCGAGAATGTATAAGGAGACTGATAAATTACAAATTGTATTTGTTAATCAATCACTCTTCACTCTTATCTCATTTAGTCGTAACTTTAAAAATAATCAATTATTTTATTTCAAACTTACTGCGTATGACAAAATTCCATAATCCTTCCCTAGCTTGTGAATTGTAATAATTTTCCAAATTCATTATTTTGCAGTTTGAATTCAAATCATAGAGAATAGAGAAATTAAGTCAATTTCATAGAAGATAATATTGGAACTTAACAAAACCATACGTGGATCTGTATGAGTTTATTATTTCTATTTGCAAAAACATCAATGTAGTTTAGTTTGTAATTGTCAGGGAAAAATGTAAATTTTGTCCTGGAAAACCTGGAAAAGTCAGGGAATTTCATTTCTGCTTTTTTGTAGCCACCCTGAGTAAGCACAGCCTATAGTTTTGAAAAGGAAAATGTAAAAGAGTAACTTAACGCAAGCATCAAGCAGCCATTCTTCTGTCATCTTAGACACAGACTGTTACCGTATTTTTATGCTGCCACATGTTCACACAATGTTCGAAGAGCTATTGTGATCAAGAGTAGATATGAAAGAATTCAGAGATGTTAAACCAAAACCTGACATGCGGAACCTAACAACTCTAGTATTTCTCTTTATGCAGTATCAGGCCCAAAGCAGAAAACCCTTCACACCATGATACCTAGATGCGAGCAGCAGTTTCGAAGAAAGCTTACAGTAAACAAATGGCTGCTCATAAACAGCACAATGGTAAATTACTCCAGGAAACACACAATAAGTAATCACTTAGCTAAGGAAGTATGTTTGTGTGTGTTCACATACATAATTAGAATGTAAAATTCATACCATAAATTACAAGTCAGTTGCTATTTTCCCTGAGCAAGTGATACTATGCCTGTAAAATTGGTGGAATTTAATGGAGGAGTGCTAAGAAGGGGTCCTTGGAGAGGCACGTTAAGATATAAGGTTGGAAAAGGTACCCCCTCGAGGAAGTGAAATATTTTGCATGGTTTATGAACATTATGTTGTTTGTGAATGTTTTCAGTTGTTTTTACCTCTCAGAAATGCATTATTGTAAAGTAAAGTCTCTGTTACCTTACTGTGAAGCAGAATATCCCGAAAGCTTCGCACAAATTAATGTAGCATCCAACCCAACATTCCACAACAGCAGCGATAATTTTACATTTTTAGGTTAGGAGTGTTAAGATTTGGAGCTGATAGTAATTTCAGACTTGTTCTTTCCCTACCTTAGTGTGCATATAAACTGTTTTACTAATAAAAAAGCACAAAAGTACTTACAGATGGCATGATTTTACTTATGCTGGCCATACTTTAGGATCAAATAATTTCATCATTTGTGTTTTCAGTACACTGGAACCAATTTTATGTTATGTAAAACGTGAAAAATCTGTCAATTACAAACAAAAAACCAATATAATTCTGAGGAGGTACAGTGGGTTAATTGCACCAGCAAGAGTATGAAATATTGTGGAAGCACTGGGCAGTTTAACATATGCACCTTGTAGAAGCATATGATTTGAAAGAATGTGTTTTTTCAATATAAATATAATGAAATATATTTTAATATTAAAATCACAATATTTTTTACCCTCTCTATAATACACATGATTCCTCGCCAACCTTTTCAGGGTCTGATGGATTTTTTTTTTTTTAATTACCCCTGAACTTTATTTTGCAGACTAATTAGTCTCTGGCTTCTGGACCTGCAGCCAGTATGATCTTCTGTGGGGATCGTATTGTGTTCTGTCCTTGTGTGTTTGTGATTGCTCTTTTATCAATGTTGTCTTACTACCTTCCATCCTGATCTTTGTGATTAGCCAAAAGTGAAGTAAAATAAAACAATCACTGGTCTTTCAGCATCTGAGGCACGAGATCCCTTGCACCTTCCTAATTGTGGCCTGCTTACTGCATCTTCCATATGGAACGATTTTTTGGATCTGTAAGCCAACACATTTATATGCTAGTTTCACATGAAATGGGAATTCGTCAATTGATGTCTACCCAATGGTTGATTGATTTGGTGATTTAAGTCCAGGCTAATTGGAACTGAACCCATAGTTTAAAGTGGGATCCGAACCAGTATGTGCCTCCACTGGGAATCGAACCTGAACCCGGGACCCCTTGATTACTAAGTGACGACACTGCACCATCGGGGAGGCTCTTACACCCAATGGTCTAGTGCTGCTATCTTCAAAATATTTAGTACTATTTTGCAGTACTGTATTTTCTCTCTCTCAAGAGTTGAAGTTTAGTCCAAGTTTTGATTGTGTAATTTTGATATCATGCTAAACATGTATTTTTTACATGAATTCCATACATAACCATCAACATATACTGAATTGGTTTTCTGGTTACTTCGTTTTTGTGCAGAACAATATTTTTCTTTTATGATTACATTAGGTTGGATACTGTTGCAACTGCGAGAGTATTAAATGTGATATATATATATATATATATATATATATATATATAATTAATAATCATACTGTAGGGCGGGACACAGAAATGTGAGCCTCACAGTCATGTATTCCCAGGGTGCTGTTGCCATGTTGGGCTGATGCTCCCCACCCCTCTCTCTCTCTCTCTAATTACAATAATTTATACTTTTACATTATTATTTTGTACTTTATTATGTACTATTCTGCAAAATTCGTAATACCTATTTCCTTCAACCTCGAAAGTCTATTATAAATCAAGTCCCATATTTCGAGCAGTTGGATATTCTGCACAATCATACACACTACAAACGGACCTACACATAGGCTTACCATATATTTTTGGGTCCAACCAAGGACATACTCACGATCAACTCATTACTGCTGAATTTCAGTTTTTTTTTTTACAAAAATAAATTGAAATTACTTAAAAGCCTTAACATTTTATTGGAACATTATTATTATTATTGTTTCTCCACAACTCTAAGTATTGGATACTAGAATTATGAAAATTGTCTACACTTGAGAATAATTTTTGTTCCTGAACATAATTATTTTCTTTTCGAGTACATGGCAATTATTTAGCAGAGGATTGTTTAAATTTATGGGTTTTTCTTTCCTGAAGTTGACAAATTAATTGAGAATATGTCTGAAATGCTTCTGTTGCTGTGATAGAATTAGCTTCGAATTTAAAACTACATTATTAAATAACTGTAGAGAACCATGCAAAAATTACAAATACAATTCACTTTCTGGATTTTCAAAAAAATCAAATAATAATTTTGGGCATTTGTCACAAGACAGGAATAATGATTTTAGCTCATCAAAAATGGCAAGAATTCTTTCTATTGCAGGCAACAAACTAAGGAACCTTGTGCTGCTATGGGATCATATTTTTTTGTTAACGTTAGATACACACTTTCTTTTGCCCATTGCCAATGCAAAGCCCTTGTAAGTACCTAGAATTATCAAAAACGTGTAGACGAGTTACTTCACACGCTTGCAAGACCACCAAGACGCTATCGGAAGTACGGAAACGGAACCGCTCAGAATTAGATATCTCGAAGAAAGAAAAGGTATAATCGATCCTTGCCGGTCATAAATTTTGGTCATGAATATTCAATACAGGTAGCTATTTTCATGTTCAGATTCTCAAAATCCTGTACATTTTGCAATCCCTGACAGCACTAAAAAACCAGGACTGTCCTGGTTAATCCCGGACGTATGGTAAGCCTACCTACACAGTACTTCCTTATCAGACTACTAATCTGGTTATATTCTTCTCTCTTGTAGTGTTTCTGTGGTGTATGGAAGTTGTTTTCATTTCCTTGTGTATCCTCTGTGACCCTTTTAATGCTGCGAACAGTCATTCTGCTTATACCACATGCGTCTCCAGTCAACTTCTGAACTTATTTGAAATTTAGTATTTGCCATTTCTCGATTATCAGCTAATGTTTGAAATGAACTGTACACATCTGCAATAATACTCTTACTTTGTTTATTGAGATTGTGCTTGCCAAATCGTTTCTCTTGTTGCTGTGGCGTACAAGGGATATTTTCATTGCCATCAGCGCTATTAGTCTCACTTATGGTAATAGTAACAGCCAACTTTACTGAATCAATGACATGAAAGAACTGTTAAACCTTGCTACCATGTTAATAAAACATTAAAATACTGACCAAGGCAGAATTTATTGTATAAAAAATATATACACTAAGAAGGTAACGTTTTCACCCTCTAACAGTGTCTTCTTCAGACGAATATTCACACTAGAATGATGAAAATTACAAAACATCATCTTATAGGGGAAGGTGGGGTAAGATCGGGTAGTGGTGTGTAACTGGGTACCTTGGTTCTGGCGTTATTAGTTATCCTCTCTAGCGGAAAGATTGTGAACTACACTCCACTAGTCAAGAAGAAGCAGCGGCCATATTGGCGTGTTGTTGCTGTTGAATTCACGGCGTCTGTGTAGGTGAGTTTGTTTTACGATGTCATCTCTCTAATGTTATTTTGTTTTTAAACCATAATTACACTGTGCGACAATGAAAATTGCCGCAGAACAAAAACATGTGATTCCTATGGAGTTCAGTGCCCTGATGATGATAGTGAAAACAGTTTTTCGCTATCACCTAAACTTTTCTCCGAAAACGCAATTTTATCAGCCCACTACTGCATGTTATTGTTGTCGCGGTGCTTATCAGCACAGCCTGTTACTAGGCTTGACAGTGCATATGGGAAGGGGTGGAGAGGGAAGGGATAGATAGCCAATTGGTTGAGGTATAGTGGAGTTGTAGTTATTTGCATCAGTCAGTTGCTAGTGGGATCACTCAGTGTCTGTTCCTGCAGTGCATGTCGTGCAAAACTCCTAACGTGTAGAATACTGTTTATGTGTGTTCTCGTGTTTCTTGTGTTCAGTGATGTCTAGGAAGTGTGTTAATTCACCAAACCTTTTCTGTTATGTGTGTGGCGAGTTTATGACCAAGTCCCAAAGACATCCCATTTCTTTGCTCGTCAAAAAGGCATACGAGTTGTATTTTGAATCAAAGGTAGATGAAGGTAAGTGTCTCACGTTGCTCCTGCTATTTAAGAGGCTGGTTGCATGGAACCCACCCATTTATGCCATTTGCCGTACCACAGTTGTGGAGGGAACCTAGAGACCACGTAAAAGATTGCTACTTTTGTTTAACGAAAGTAACAGGAATCTCAAGTAAATCAAAACAAACAGTTTCATATCCAAATTTGGACTCTGCAATGCGCCCAGTTCCGCATTCTGATTCTCTCCCAGTTCCAAAACTACCAGCGGAATGGACACTGGAAGATGAAATAGACGATGGTAGTGACCAACCAATAGATCACTAAGATCTTGATTACACGCCATCTAAATCACAGCCTCAACCATAGCCATTGTAAGAGATCTAAGTCTTTCAAAAAGGCAAGCAGAATTTCTTGGGTCTCTTCTTCAAGAAAAAAACCTGCTACAACCAAACACTAGTATATATTTCCGTAAATGACAGCTTGGTCTTTCCACTTTTTTCTCAATGGCAGTGTGTGTGGTATATTGTAATGACATAAATGGGCTGCTTACAAAATTTTGAATGATTCACAATCCGGAAGAATGGCGCCTATTCATAGATTACTCAAAAAGTAGTCTCAAAGCTGTTCTTTTGCATAACAGAAATGAGAAACCTTCGATACCAATGGCCCATTCCATTCAGTTAAAAGAAACCTACGAGAAAATGAGACTACTTCTGAAGTATATTAGCTATTCAAACCACAAATGGAAAATCTGTGGTGATCTCAAAGTTCTGGGGTTGTGCTGGGAATGCAGACTGGTTACACAAAATATTGCTGTTTCTTGTGTTACTGGGACAGTAATAATAATAATAATAATAATAATAAATTTTCTTTATTCAGCGGGCGAGGTTCAGCCAAGGGCTGCTCTGCCACCTAACCCTTGTCAATATGGTAATACATATGAGATTATTATAAGCTTATGGAGCAGTAAGCTAAACGTAAAATAATAATAATAATAATAATAATAATAATAATAATAATAATAATACAAATAAAAAAGAAAAAGAAAAAAAATAAGAAAGAAAAAAATACATAGGAATTAGTTGCATACAAAAAAAAAAGTAACTAGAAATACAAAAAGACAATAATAATAATAATACAATAATACAATTCCTTATAGTGAGTGACTTGATACCTTTAGTATGTGCCCCGACTCTGCCATTGTTCCATTAACAGCAGATCTTTTATTTTTCCTTTGAAATATAATGGGTTGTTTACACTAGCGATATTTGCAGGCAATGCATTCCATGCTTTGGGAGCCGAAAAGGAGAAAGATGATTTGTAGGCCGTGGTAGAGTGATGGGGTAAATCGAAGTGGTTCCGCTTACGGGTAACATACTGATGGATTTCCCTACGGGAATGCATCTTCTCAAACAGGTACTGTGGTTTACCTTCTGTCAGTATGCGGCGTATAAAACAGAGATAGTGCAACTTCCTTCTGTTTGCCATGGTAAGAACCTGATTATTATTTAAGAATGGAAGAATATGATCGGATCTTTTTGCTTGAAAAATGTATTGGAAGCAGGCATTTTGCACCATTTGTATTTTTTTACTGAGCTTTTGCGAGAGTTGAGGGCCGTAAACATTATCACAATAGTCGAACAAAGGGTAGATTAATGCTTGGATGAGTCTTAGCTTGCATTCCGCAGGGAGGAAGTCACGGAAACGATTCAGATTCCTAAGTGTTCCATAGGCTTTCCTACATTGCGTCTTTACATGTTCTGTCCAATCAAAAATTTCGTCAAAAATCAGACCAAGATTTTTAGCAGTGTTATTCCTGACAATGGGCAAATTGTTCATTTTGAGCTCGATCTTAATATTTTTAATTAACGACCTTGAATAATTAGAACCAATGATCATGAAAGTGGATTTTTCTGGATTTATTTTAAGACCGTTAGATACACACCAGTTACTGACGATGTTCAAGTCAGAATTTAGTGACTGAAGCTTATGTTCCAACGAAGCGTAATGATCTGAGAAATATAACTGGGTATCGTCTGCGTAAAAATGTGGAGTGAAGAATTTTATGACTTGCTGCAAATCTGCAGTGTAAAGGGTGAAGAGGAGGGGGCCTAATATCGATCCTTGCGGCACGCCTGCTTTCAGCGTTATAGGTTGAGACACGTGAGATGGTGAATTATGTAATACGACCCTTTGACGTCTGTTAAATAGATATGTTTGAAACCAGTTTAATGTTGAAGGAGAAAACTTGTAATATTTAAGTTTGGCTAATAATAAATCATGCTGCACAGTGTCAAAAGCCTTACTGAGATCCAGAAGTACTAAAATAGTGACTTGCTGTTTATCAATGGCATAGAGAATATCATCCACAACTTTAGCAAGAGCAGTGGCTGTGCTGTGTTTCTCACGAAATCCGGACTGCAGCGGGGGCAGTAAATTATTCGTGTTGACGTAGTTTAACATCTGAGAATGCACTATTTTCTCGAGTACTTTAGATAGCACAGGCAAAAGACTGATAGGCCTAAAGTCATTGTAAGAAGTGGCGATCTGCTTTTTCTGAAGTGGCAGGATTCGTGCTTCTTTCCACATTTCAGGAAAGACGCCACTGGAAAGAGAGGAGTTAATGACGTGCGTTAGCGGAGATAAAACATAAGGCAAAGAAAGTTTGAGCATTTTAGTGCTGATACCATCTACTCCAAAACTATTTGAGCGTATACTATAAATAGTTCTATGTACATCCTTTTCAGTTACCTCAGTAAAGCTAAAATATTGTTCAGCGGTGGAACAGGTTTTGTTCTCGAAATGATTTATTTGCTGAGCCTTAAGTGGAGGAGGAATTTCAGATTCATTGCAAATTTTACCAAAATGGTCATTAACAGCATCTAAATCTTCAGTGGTACTTATGAGAGAGAATGTATTATCGTGAGGCTTTTTATTGTTAACAATACCCAATTGTTAACCAGTAGGGCAAGGAGAGACCATTATGTAGTGAAACAGTGGCCCTCGAGAGGAAGCTTCAAACCAGAAGAAAAAATGTATTGACAAAGACAGTGTGCTGTTACCACCACTCCATCTGAAATTGGGCTTCATGAAGAATTTTGTGAAAGCAATGGACAAAGATGGCAGAGGTTTTCAATTTTTACTGTCCAAATTTCCTGCGATTAGTAATGCAAAAATTAAATAAGGTATTTTCATTGGGCCTCAGATTCGTGACTTGATGAAAGACATAACCTTTGAAGAGTTGCTGACAGATACTGAGAAGGCAGCTTGGCTTGCCTTCAAAGATGCATGCAACAATTTCTTGGTTAACGTCAGATCTGACAATTACAGAGAACTGACGGAACATATGCTGGACTGATACAAGGCTATAGGGTGCAACATGTCTTTGAAAATACATTTCCTGCATTCTTATTTGGATTATTTTCCCGTCTAATCTCGGAGATGTGAGTGACGAACATGGTGAGCGATTTCACCAAGATATCGCTGCCATGGACGATATAAGGGAAGATGGTCAACAACCTTTTGGCAGATTACTGCTGGACACTCCTACAAGAAGTTTCACCATACACCCACAAACGGAAAGTTTCCAGAACATGTTTCTAACTTGTAAATACATTTCAAGCTTTTTGCAGCTTTCTTGTACCTTTTTTTATGTTTTCTAATACAAACAATTAATTTTGTTCCCTGATCTGTATTTTATCCAGCTACAGGTTCCTCCTGTATTGTAATGGAGTAGTTTCCAGGTGTCGCGAAAGTTGCTACTTTGTTTTTCGTGAATTACAATATATTGCTAACTATATGAAACATAGGCTAAGTGGTACATGTGGCATATCTTTTCCAGAAAAATTGGTACATGATGGAACATTTCTGATTTCATTTTCGTAATCAGCGTATTTGATTTAGTAAGGAACACCTTCTTTCATCTCACGGCAAGAGACAAAGTTCAAATTTGTTGCACTGTCTTATTTAATAGTCATTACAGTTATAAAACGCTCTTTAGTCCACCTTTTTATATGTTTACTAAGAATTTATACCCTAACAAACAATACGGATTTAGTCCAATAGTAGCGTGATTCTGTTTAGTTTTTATAACCACTGCACTTGGGATAAAACCAGGTACACCGAACGGGGCAAGACCGGGCACTACCCATCATTGCCCCATCATTTAAGACTAAATTATATTTTTTGTGATAGTGTATTTTCTAACTCAGAACAAGGAGAAGGGTGGATACAATGTGGAAAGTGTCTTGGCTGGGCCCACGAAAGCTGCAGTGGAGCGGAGGAAGAAGACAACTACTTTACTTGTGATTTCTGTAACTCATATTCTTGAATTGTTCAGCTAAGGCATGAACCAACTTGTCATAGGTATAAAATCAAAATGTGTGCTACTTTTCCACTGAAAGTCTCGTTTTTCTATTTTCCCATATAGTTAACACTAGTGGGGTAAGACCGGGTGATTTGACTTTTTTCAGAAAACAATCATTGATAAAAAAAGTAGTGCAACTATGAAATTTCAGGAATGATATATAGTGTACTCAGTTAAACAATGCATATTTTACTTAAATCTGACAAACTCTAGGTCAAATAGTTTAGCTCCAGCAAGCCTTCAAGTGTTAGCTACCCGGTCTTACCCCACTTTCCCCTATATACACACTCCCAGACAGTGTCAATACACAAGAAAACATGAAGGAACCAATCCTTATCTTAGAACATTTTCTGTCAGGAATTCCTGAGTTTGGAATCTCCTGACAGATAAATGACACTACCTGACAGGTGATTGACAGGTACCTGGTGAGAGTCTGTGCCTTTTCAATTCCTCCACTAATGGACCTAGACAGATTCCTTCCCTCCTCTCTTCTTTCTTCATTATTCTTCCTTCTTCTTTCCTCCTTCCTTTCCACTCTTTCTAACACTCCTCTCCATTCCTTGTTGATTTTCAGCCCCCCATTCCAGTTCATTATTTCTTCTCTTTTTTTCTCTATTTCCTTGGCCTCTTTCCACTTTCTCACTATTCCTCTCTTCTTCCTCCCTATCCTCCTAGCCTTCTTCCATTCTATGTCGTGTCCTGTTTCTTTTGTGTGCTTGAATATAGCATTGAACCTCATATATAATCCCCTCCTCTTCCTCCTCTGTTTTCTTCCATCTTCTTGTTCACTATCCTTAAAATGCTACGGCCTCCCTTTCTGTATGATTTTATGCCCGCTTTTCTAAGCACTTTATTTAATGTCTCTGTGGCTTTCCCCATACTCCTTATACCAAACCACCTTTCTTTTTCTTCTCTTCCTCCTCTCCTGTTTCTTTATCTTCTTTCTTCCTTCTTCTGTTTATGTCAAGTTTGTCTTCTTTTTCGTACCCATTCTGTTCTAGCTGCTCCCATAGGCTCTCTATTTTGCTCTCTTTTTCTTCTTCTTTCGTGCATATTTTCTTGATTCGATCTTCCATATTCTTTATAAAATTTATTTTTGTCCCTTCACTCACATCACTACTTTTGTGACAGAAGACCCCTGCTATACACTTTTTCTGATGCCAAGTGGTCTCAATCTTCTTTCCTCTCTCCCTTTTCATCATTATATCTAGGAAACTTATCTTCTCTTCCTTGTCTATTTCAAGCTCCAGTAATATCCCTATCTTCTATCTCTCTCACAAATATGTCCAGCTGCCTCCTTGTTCCCCTCCATATGCCAAAACAATCGTCCATATCTTCAGAACAGAATTATTTTGTCCCCTCCTTTTTCGATCACTTTCTTTACCCACTCCTTCATTACCAATTCTGCTAACACTGGGCTTAAACAAGAGCCTATATTTAGGCCTTCACTCATTTTCATTATTTTATCCCCTACTTTGCAGAAATCATTATCCCAAACAGTTTGCAGAGCTTTCACAACACGTTCTCCATCCCATTCTCCTAATATTTCTTGTCCCATCCTTTTCCTAACAATTTTCACTATGTGTCCCCTCTTGATGCTCGGGACCATCCTTTTTACACCTAAGCTAAACATTGTCATCTTGTTCCCACTCACCTCCAGTCCTTTTATAAGTTCCACCACCTGCTCACTGTTCCTCACTGCTCTGCTTTCTTGCTATTTCACTAACACTCCAATTATATTCTTCTCCAAGGGTTCCAAAACATTGTTCCTGCAATCCATTACTGGTCTCAATTTTATCTTCTCTTTGTGTAACTTGGGAAAACCTTTCAAACTTGGTAGTTTCCTGCCTCCTTTATGCACTTTCTAAATCCTCTCCTTCCACAGTCTTTTATGAACTTCCCTCTAATATTTTGTTCCTCTTCTGATCCACCAATCTCCTCATAGCTGTCCTCTTTTAGATCTTCATACTTCCTCTCGTACCATTCTTTTTCCATAACTACAACGGCTCCTCTCTTATCTCCCTGCTCCACCACAATATTATTTCTTGCCTTGATTTTCTTCATGCCTTCCCTTTTTTTCTGACATAAATTATCTAATATTCTCTGCTTTTCCATTTATTTCTTCAATATAGCTGCTGTCTTCCTTCTAATCTTGTCCCTTGCTGCCTCTTCTTTTATCTGGAGCACTGCTTCCTAGATGTCATATATAACTTCATCATAGTCCACCTTTCTCTCCTTCACTTTTAAACCTCGACCTAGTTTCAAAAAGGCTTCTTCTTCCAAAATTTCCACCTTACTGATTACTACCACTCTTCTTCCACTGAGGGTGAAAACATTACCTTTTTAGTATATATATATATTTTTATTCAATAAATTCTGCCTTGGTCATCATTTTAATGTTTTATGAGAGAACTGCACCCATTCATGTCGATACAAAGCTACAAATGTGGGTATGAGGGGCAAAGAGGAGAGACGATTGACCTTGACGCTCACATCTTTGTGTTCTGCAATATAGTATTAGGATCAGTCAATAAATAACAAGGCAGAGAATATTACACCAAAACTATGGTAGTTAGAAATGGGTCGACGGGCCCGAAATAGAGGTGAAGTTGTGACGAAACTGATTCGCACACATTTTCCTGCTAGATGGCATTACGTGTCTGGCAAGGTATACGCAAAGGCTGCTAACCGAGCAGCAGCCGTGTCCAATCATTCCGTGTTTGACTGTGACGCATAATGGAGGCATCCAAAGAGGAGCAGCTGGATGTTGTGTGCTTCTTGTCAGCGGAAGGTGTAGGGGGGGGTCGTGAAATCCATTGACGAATGGGAAGCATATATGGGGGCACTGTATGTCCCAGGCAGGAGTGGAACAAATACTTTCGTGAAGGACGCATGTCACTCGGGGACGACATGTGGATTGGAGCACCAAAGCGTGTCAAAGACCAGCATTTTGCGCAGGTGGATGATCTCATCAAGACAGACCGTCGTGTAACAGTGGATGACAATTTGGCATCAAGTGGGGCTTAGTCATGATATGGTTCACACAATCATCAAGGACATGTTGAAGTTCCATAAAGTGTGCGCTTAATGGGTCCCACAATGTCATCCTATTGCACAACAACGCTAAACCACACACAGCCCACACAACAAAGGAATGTCTGAAAAAGTTCAAGTGGGAAGTCCTGAGCTACCCCCCTATAGTCCAGATCTGTCCCCATGTGACTTCCACATCTTCAGTGAGCTCAAAAAAGCACTGAGGGGACAACGGTTTCAATCGTATGATGACGTCAAGGAGTATGTGTGCAATTGGTTCCAACAGCAGCCAAAGGAGTTCTGCGAGCATGCCATTTTGCGACTGGTGTCACAATGGGATAAATGCCTAAACAGTGGAGGACAATACTTCTGAGGTTCGTTATGCAAGTACTGTGAAATATCCTCTGCCTTGTTATTCATTGACTGACCCTGTTTATTACATCTTGAGAATGCTGATAAACATTTTAAAATAATTTTGTCCAGACACAATTCGATGTTAAGAGTTTTCAAATGAATGGTAAGCATTTCCATTGACACAATATTAAGCAGTTAGATAATAACAATAAAAAAATAATAGTTTTGCGGGTTAAGTGGTAGAGCAGCCAGAGGCTGAATTTCTACCATGAGCACTTCACCAACTTATTTGACAAAAACTGTGTTGATCTTTTAGTTTTTAATGCACATCGCTGTTCGTGCGATAAATTATACAATGCAGTGGCCATTAAGAAGCGGTATATTTGAGATTGGTAAAGTTACGTCAGTCAATATTGCATATTGTAGCATCACATAGCACGAGTTGCATGAGCGCGAAGAACCAGGTAGGAATTCTACTGCTGTCGTCTGCTTCAGAAGGCAGGAAGGGTCACATGACCCAATCACGGTAGACCTCTGCTGCTCCGTACGCTGGCGTATGGGAGAGCATTTACGTGCATGCTGTAGACATCGAAGCTTCCCCTCCAGAAAGGCAGCAAGGAATATAGAGTCTTTTTACGCCGAACTTGCTCGGCATCTGGCCAGGAAAGGCATTGAAAAAAGATGTTAGAACGAGTGTTGAGAGTGGAGCGTTGCAAGCGGATTGCGAAAAATACCTATTATAATGCCATGAAGGTCAAACATATATGGAATTAGTCAAGTTTTACTTTATATTTACAGCATTTATGCATTTTTGAAATTTTAAATCTGGGAACGCCGGGCGTACTATAACGCTACGCCACTGGTTAAAGTAACAGCATAAAATAATATACTTGGCTAAAAGAAAGAGCACCGATTGAAGATTTTATTTATTTACTTTGATTCCAGCTCATCTCGTCTATTTACAAAGATTTCTGGAAGAATATATATGTATTTATGCAACACAAATTATGTAACTAGGTAATGTATTTACACTAATTTAGTTTACACTTTCTTGGCTGTGCCAAATTAAATACATTTTTAGAGTATTAATGCTACAATATAATTATAGCATTGATTTTTTAAACAAATTCTTCACTATGAAAATGTTTTAGATCACTTCCGACATCTAACAATACTATCACAGTCTCTTAAACAAAAAAAATATTTTTTTCTGGGAGACTTACATTCTTGTCCAGTCAGATAATTATTTCTCCAAAGCGAATTAACAAACTCCAGCAGTAACCAAAGTCGGCACATGTATATACAAAGCAAACAAATGAAAGATAGCAATTGTATGTTGTAAAAATAAAACATTCTGCTTGCTAGATGCTCTTTTCATTTGTGCATTAAAACTTTGGTCAATATGCATGGTTACTAATTCCATTATTTTTCAATTCTGTACTAATAATGTTCATGCTGTAATTGAGTTGTTTCTTTTTACTTTATCATGAACCTCCAGATTAACTGATTATTGGAATATATCTAATTTCTACCAGTATGGGAACATTACAGCATAACACTATCTGACTGGTTTTGAAGCAGTGCTCACATCTCCTGTTTTCAGGTCTACACCTTTCTACACTCTGTTTTCATACATATGTGTATTAATGCTGAGCCGACACCACTTTGAATCAATAACACTGCTGAGACTACTACCAGTTCCCACTGATACTTGAAAAAAATGGTAACAATTCAAAGTACAAGGTGGCACATGAAAAAGTAGCCAGAGTCAGTAGCATTTGCTGCTGATGTGGCTACTTTTTCATGCATCACCCTATACTTCAGAATATTTATAAATTTTCCATTTAAACTACATTATTTCAATCTACCAAAGTTTTGCTTTAAAATATTCATAATTTCAAATGAGGTAATAATTTAATCACAAAATTCATTTCTCTCCACTATGTCATTACAAAAATTTCCAGGATATTTAGATGGCATGAAAGTGTTGTGCAACATTTTTGCAGACTCTGCGTATATCTACCCTGCTTTTTTCATTATTATTAGGTTGCAGACTTAATACAATTCATTGTTGTATGTAAGTGAGCAAATTTGAAGTTAATATGCTTGTATTAACAGTTCCACATTCAGCTTTTCATTGCTGTTTCTTGTCAGTATGATTGTCAGCTTAGTCATTGTTACAAACAAATAAAGACCATTATTCAACAATGATTACATTCTGTGTACCATGCCCAGCAGATACTAGGAATTTACAGTAGAATTTACTTACTATAGAAACTTGAAACCCAGACTTACTGCCCAAAACCTGGATTTAACTCATTTCTGAATGTGACAATACTCAAAGGTTATGCTAAACAAACATGTGTCTTGACTTCAGTTGTAAGATAGATATTTAAAAAAACTCAATATGCTGACCAAGGCAGAAATTTATTTTATTATAAAACATAAACTAAACGTAACGTTTCAACCTTCTAGCAAGGTCTTCTTCAGACTCTGTACCAAGTACAAATGTAACAAGGTACACAACAGGACGATATATATACACAAAAATACTCCCCTCCAGATTATTAGAAAGTAGTTCTGGAACAATCTAGCTGGTGACTTTCCCTATGTCACCTGAAAAAGAATGTGGTTGGACTCTTTTATCTCACGCCCTCTTTCCTTCATTCTCCTTCTCTCCTCTTTCTCTCTTGTCCTTTCCACTCTTTCTAACACCTTCTTCCATTCTTTGTTTAACTTCAGTCCCCCATTCCAGTTCATTGTGTCTTCTTCACCTTTCTTCTCTATTTCCTTGGACTCCTTCCATTTTCTCACTAGTATTCTCTTCTCCCTTCCTATCTGCTTAGCCTCCCTCACCCCATTCTGTGTCATGTCCTGTTTCTCTCATGTGTTTAAATATTGCATTTCTCTCTCTCTCTTAAGTCGTACATCACCCCTATGTTGTTTCAACCTGTCTTTCAGCCTCTTTTTCATTTCTCCTATGTACACACACTGACATTCTTTACATTTCACTTCGTAGATAATTCCTTCCTCTTCTCTGTTTTCCTTTTCTTGTTTGCATTCTTCGCTATTCTTAAGATGCTTCTCCCTCCCTTCCTGTAAGTTTTAATGCCCTCTTTTCTAAGCACTTTGCATATCTTTTCTGTGGTCTTCCCCATACTCCTTATTCCAAACCACCTCTCTTTTTCTTTCTCTTCCAAAGAATGGAAGAAGGTGTTAGAAAGAGTGGAAAGGACAAGAGAGAAAGAGGAGAGAAGAAGGATGAAGAATGAAGGAAAGAGAGCATGAGATAGAGTCCAACCACATTCTCTTTCAGGTGAAAGTGCAGTTGACAAGGGAAAGCCACCTGCTAGATTGTTCCAGAACTACTTTCTAATAGTCTGGAGGGGAGTATTTTTGTGTATATATATATCATCCTGTTTTTGTACCTTGTTACATTTGTACTTGGTGCAGAGTCTGAAGAAGACCTTGCTAGAAGGTTGAAACGTTAAGTTTAGTTTGTTTTATAATAAAATAAATTTCTGCCTTGGTCAGCATATTGAGTTTTTCATATCATGGAAACAAGGCTTAATGGGGGTATAGATATATCACAAATGAAAACAATGAAAACAAAGTTTGGGATCAATCTGCACACAATTTCTGCTATTGAACACATTGGAATGTATTAAATCACATTTAATACTGTAGATATGATGCTATAAATTGTAAGGTGTTCGGGGAAAAGGCACATAAGTCACAAACTACGATTTTCTATTTCTTTCATTTAAGTCTCACTGAATCAATTGAAGAAACTATTATAAGTATAATTTTATATTGCTTTAAAATTGCATTTTTTGACTTAATTCCTTTTCCTCGAACAGCCTAGAATTATACCTTTTAATTGCGACATATTCAAAATTAGTTGTTACTATAGATTGG
Organism: Lepisma saccharinum; assembly: GCF_977018435.1. Taxonomy (NCBI): domain Eukaryota; kingdom Metazoa; phylum Arthropoda; class Insecta; order Zygentoma; family Lepismatidae; genus Lepisma; species Lepisma saccharinum. Next base: position 45,235,369 of record NC_139231.1, on the reverse strand, counting down.
AAATAATAATCAAACTTAGGAGTAGATCTTATAAATATTGTACATGCTAATGGAAGAAAATTGTTACAAGATTTCATCAGCTAAATCTTTCATTTAATATACCTGTACCTCAATATATATCTATCTACAAATATGTAGTACTATATCAACCACACAATTTTGTATTCACACTAAGAAAAATATAGGTATATTCTAACATTTCTCTCATAATAGACATGTTTCTCACAAGCCTTAACTTAAATCCCCTCCATATTTCGAGATTGTACCTCAGACTATACATATGTTTGTTACATCAAGTTAGGAAGAAAGAACAACATATATTTGATAGTTCTATTTCCAAAAACTTTTTTCAGTTAACTGTATACTCCAAGTTTTCATTTAATAAATAATTGGCTGATTAAGATATAGCAGTTCTATCCATATAAGTTAATGTAAGAAGCCTTAACAGAGAAATAAATAATTTTTACTTACATTTAAAGCATAAATTAGATGTTGGCTCAGAATTATGATCAATATCAATATTAGCATTATATTTTCTAACCAGCTTTTATGTCAAGAAACCAATCACAAGATTGTATATTTCATACTGAAAGTATCTGCTTATGATTGGCTATAATATATTTTTACTGGTTTATTTGGTTTTTAAACTATACAGTTTTACACATTTCTTGTACTAAAATGACAGGAAGAATAACATTACAATTCTCCCCAACTTTGTTACAATTATCTATATTTGTTTCCTATATAAGAACCTAAGAATTACAGGAAAGTTACCTTTTTTCCAGATGAAAATCTAATATATTAACTTGAACAGTATAATAAAATAAACACCATCGTGTTTTACATTTCAGGAATAATATTTTCTAGTTTGTAAATTCTACAGTAATTGAAACAAACAATTTCAATTATAATTGGAATATAAAATTTTATTATGGGATGTTGTAAGCAAAAAACAATTTTTAAAGAAGATATCAAGTTTAATAATATTTTAATAGAATTTATGGATCACTTTTTATGCAAACTTTTTAATCAAGTAACTTTTAGTTATAATCGGATCCTAATTTCAGCTGAATCTAAATCAGTTAAATTATTTCTTTCTTTCTTAGGCCTTATACCTTTAAGTGAAGTCTTTTCCAGAGAAAATTGACCAGCAATGCTTCTGTGAAACTTCAGGTAAGAACTACAACAGTCTTTTTTCTTCATATATATACTTTATAACAAAATTTGATCATGAAATTAACATGCAAAATTTGTGTCTGTGATATTCAACTAGCTTTTTAAAATTGCATAGGTCAAAATAGGGAGAGACTGGAAAAAGTAAGTTTCTTATCTGTTTTACATCAGCAACTGTAGGGAATTATTCTTTTATGTACCTGCATTGTTTGCGGTAATGTAGCATGCCCCCCGCCCTCCCCTTCCTCATGCAAATAAAATGTGTGGGGCCCACAATCATGAACACTACAGGGCAGCAGTTCTCAAACTTTTTCCTCATTGTACCCCATAGTCATAACTAAAGGTCTAATGTACCCCCCCCCCCCAACAGTAGGTTTTCTCCGAATAGTGGGTTTAGGGGAATTTTTTGGCTGCCTGGTTGGAGGCGTGTTTCTGCAATAGAGTAAAATCACATTCGGGCTGTTTATTATTTTATTGGGTGTTCCTAAGTTTACAATTTTTATGCTTAGTTACAAAAATTAGAATGTGACACATGTTTGCTAAGAAATATTTAAAAAAAACTTATAATTTTCACATATTTTTTTTCAGTTATTGAAAAAAATTAAGAACAAAAATAAGTTTGTAAACAAACTGTCAAGCACAGTTTTGGAGTTTTGTTGTAAATACTCAGAGTTCCTAGTGAGAAGGATGTGCCTGCATAGCCTGATACAGTTTCTTGATGTTTGGTTGTGCACTTGAAACTTTCAAGCGGAGATTCGTCGTTCCCAGTCGTACTCGTGACGTTTTTACACTTTAACAAATGTTTGTGGGTTTTTGAGTTGAAGAATGAAATGGGTAGAGAATTCAGACGAGTATTTTATTTTAAAACATGTGAAACGAATAGTGTCACTGACAAAACAGCCTTATTTTCTTGTTGACTGTGAAAGCTATGAAGTCTGAAACAATGAAGTCTGCTCTACACATCTGCAGCAAAAAATGTTGTCTTCTGGGTATTCTTGACATTTCTCTTCCGTGCTGATCACATACCCACTTCAAGTCATTAATGTACCCCTGGGGGTACGGTACCACTGCTATAGGGTATATGTAAGCGATGATGATGATAGTACCTCCCTCCCCCACCTCAATGCACAAAAAATAATTTGTGCCCCAAACATGTTCCACCCTGTTTTCCTACTTTTTAGTTGGCTACATAAATATATAAGGGAAGCAGCTTCTTGAACTAGTCTGCTTGATGAAATGGAGAAATATTTTTCTTTGTGTACTAATAATAGTGACTAAGAAATCAACCCTGAAGTACTATGGATGTTGATAATCACACAACTACAATGGAGGGATCGGTCAGACCACTGTTTTGATTTTGAACTGTGAACTAGTTGTTGTACTTTTCAATTTCTGACACATTTCATGTAACTTGACATTGTTATAGAAGACTCTTCGTGATTCAAATTATCCGATATCCCATCTGGTGAGATTTTTGGGAACTACCGTTTGTAGGACATTGTGCTGTCTGGAAGGCGTTCAAAGCATGGTGAATGTGTGAAAGAGTAACTTCTCCTGCTCAGTTTTTTGCTCTAAATTGTTGAATGGATCAGAACAAGTGAAAGGTTTTCATGTGTTTCCAGATGGTGAAATCAAGAAAATGAAATTTGTAAATTTGTCAATAAAATTGATTGACAGAGGACTCACAAGGGGATGACACTGAAATGAGGCAAGGAAATTACGAAGAATGCACAAGTCTACTTACTTTATTTTTCAAAAGAAGATTACATATTACCATGCAAGTAAAGTTTGAAATTGTACTTTATAAAGAAAACATTTTTTTCAGAAAGTCATGAAACATGTTGTCCAGTGCATCCAGATAAACAACGTATTATGTATGAAATTTGGAACAAGTGGAAGTCGATTAAGTGCAAAGATGAAAATAGTTTGAGAATGAATGAATGTCTTAAATGTAACCAGAAAAAGAAAATGGGCATGCTAATATTGCTGTTTCATTCCGTATGATGTCCTTTTTCAGTGAAGATAGCCTGGTCATGAAATTGTTATTACTTTTACTTGTATTATTAAACCATCCTGCCTCTTTGGAGGAAGAAGTGCAATGATATGTTTGTATTTTTCTCCTGCTGCAGCTTTTCAAGTACAGGTGGATTGCTTTATTTTCAAATCATCTCAAAGAGCCCCAGTTACAATAGGTGCAGATGATACAGCACTGCTTTAAAGGATCAGTGCGTATATGTTAGTCTTGTCTGAATTTTCCATGTTATTTTTGCCTATAATAATTACATGCTTCCTTATCGGCCAAATATTGCAACAATGGCTTCCTTATTATTTTAAAATTCCCAATTCTTAAAATGTCTACATTTTTATGTTGTCAGGAGAGGATCTTTTGCTGAAATTGAAAATGAGTAATGAGCCACTGGAAGGACAACATAACAAAAGATATATGTAACCCCTATGGTACATCTGCCAGACCGCTCACCAAAAATAGAGTTCAATAAGATTGAACAAAGGCAAGACCTCGTGATCTTGACAGTGTGTAGACAGCACTCCAACTGAAAGGTATGAAGAAAGCTTCCCTTGTAGTTGGGGGGGGGGGTTTGCGAGAAATAAGCAAAAGGTAAATTCAGAGCAGTGTGTGAAACGGTCCATAGTAGTTCAGGGTTAAAGCAAATTCATTATTTCAGTGGTGAATGTTGAACTTATTTTCCCCACTGTTTACTGTGAATAAAAACATCAAAAAGCCTCTGCTTAGCCCAGAGGTCTCCAAACTCACCGAGCCATTGAGTTACTTCCTACATTTGAAAATACATGACAAGCTACAATGTGTGAATCATTTTTTTTTTACGATCCTTTGTTGGTTTATATAAACTTTAAAACATGCAATCATTATTTCACAGCATTAAGACTTCAAGGGCCTTGGGTTCGAATCCCGACATGAGCATGTGTTTTCTTTCTTCGTCAATTTTATCATATTATCACTCATCCTCATCATCGCCATTAGGCGAAAGTGGCAGACAAGCGACGCTAAACAAAAATCAAATCACATCCAATTATTTTTAATTTCTCTGCAACATACAGAGGCTGTCATTTCTTATAGAGGGTTCAAAACATGTAAATACTTTTCTTACAAACACAGTAAAATTTTAAAAAAAACTTTCCCCTAATCATTATATCTTGTTTCTTACCATGTTAGTGACCAAGTGAGATTAATTTTCATCCACAATATTTGTAAGGTTGGGTGAATAGGTTGTCACAGATATTAGAATGAGTTGTCCAGATATTAATCGGCAAAAGCAGATCTTTCTGCCAGTTTCACTCAAATATTGCCTCTCTTATCTCGTCTATTCTAGCCAAACTCCTCACGAGTTACTGGATATGACCCTGCGAGCTATCGGTAGCTCGGGATCAACGGTTTCGCAATCCCTGGCTTAGCCAAATGGTTAGGGTTCTAATCTTTTTTTTGTGAGCGATACTGAGTGCTGTTCCCAGGAAGAGCACCAAACCGCCAGTGTTGCCCAGCCTCATGAGGACAATTGGAATAAACTAGTAGAAAATAGTAGCAGTCTCCATCCAGTCTAGAGAGGTATAGAGCAGCAATGGGAATCAAGCACTGACCATGCATCGCTGAATGAAAAACCAGCCAGGAGAGCTTGTCCCTCAGAGCACTATCTTCTTAGAGTTCAATTTTAACTTTAGTGGACTTGAAAGTAAATATTTTGAGGCAAAATTGAACCTGCAGATATTGCAGATAATACAGCTATGTGCTTGCTTGAAGTTTGAATTGTGGTATTGTTGACCGTATAACACTGTTGTATTTTACCAGAATAACATCTGATTTTAAATATTTTTTTTCATGTAAACGACACTATCTGTTGGTTACAACAAAATTTCAAAAGCACATTGTGGTATCCCTATACCTCAGGCCCCTTGCATTGTGGGGCTTACCACTGATTTATTTGGATTATTTGTTAGCATCTGAATTACATTTGAGAAGAGGAAATGTCTATTCTGTATAATTGTGATTGTTACAATCAAAATCTAGCAGTCATCAGATTTCAGTAATATTTGCATTAACGGTTAAGAGAAATATTCTGTGCGTTCTTTTTCCATGTACTGTATCATTTATCAAAGTCACGATATTAGAAAATTCCCACTAGTTCTTTATCTTTGCAAGGTTGTGTTATTGTGTTGTGCTATTTTTTTAGTACAATATATACCCCTTGGGAGTATAACGTCACAGTGAATGAATGGATGTCTAAACACTGCAGGCAAAAGTAACAACAGTGCTTTACAAAAAAACAGGTGGTGGCTCGAAACCAGATACGGGTCCGGTCGGCTTCCTTTGGGGTTGTGTCAAAGATGCCAAACTGGCAATGCTTTCAAGACTAGCACTATACCAAACAAACATGAGTTGGGTACACCCCTTGTTGCCAAACCTATTGTAAGCACATAATTTCCTCGCCCATGTTGTTGCTAAAGAGCCCTGTTATATGTGCCTCTCATGAACAGAAGGGAAAATTTTGCTCGGAAGACCTTGACGGCAACAAGTAAAGGCAAGATTATGCTTAGCGAGGTTGTACAGGACAACACATGTTCTTCCTGGAATGTCCACTTCGGAATTATCTACAATTATACCTAGAGTAATTTCCTGATTTCAAGAAAAGAAAAAAAAGGAAAATGTTTTGGTATCTGATATGAATGTGAAAGTTTAAAACAGGGAAATGTGATACGTTCAAACAGCATAATTACTGAAGTATAAAAATTTTTAATCAATATTTGTAAATATAATTCTAATATCTCAGTATAATTAAAGAAATTCACAATTATTTTTAAAAACTCCCATCACCATTTCAAGACTAGCTAAATCTGAGTTCAATTATTATTATATATATGTATACACATACAGATCAAAGAGAACTTTTAATATGGTAAAATATAGGATCTAGCATCTTGAAGCTGGAAATTAGATTCTGATAATACTTGAAAGTTTACTTTGTAAGTTTGCTTTTACTACTGATTTACCAAATGTTTTTTTTTTTAAACATTGCAATTAGTATGAATAATTATGTGAACTAATATTTTACCATGACTGTGGTAAGAAAGATAAATTTCTAAGTGACTTCTGTACTTGTACAGTATAACATGAAACACAGCCACAAAATGAAAAAAAATATGTGTTTTATTCTGAAACTTGATACTTGGGCAATTTAACTATGGTATTGTCATACAAATGACTTCGTTGTTTCAAAATATGGAGTTTCATGTCAATACAGCTGGTGTTTGAATGTATAAACAAAATACACAAATATCTGTTGGAAATGAATATAAATATAATGAACTGATAATAGTGACCATATTTTCAAATTGTAGGACATCCATTATGTTCTAATCCCAGGCCATGTCTTCCACTGTCTTCTATGATCCACTACATTATTTGTAACTAATTAAAAAATAGCATGATAGTGAATATTAAATGATTCCCCTATAGATAACACTTGGTTATGTGCACAGGTCTTCAGTTCTCATAATGTTGCAGATTACGTTCACTAATATGCACTTTAGGTACATTTTTCAAACTGCATTTGCAAAAATTAATTTTTCAGTGTTTGACCAGGCAATGTCATCAAATTATATTACTTGCAATCAAGATTCATGAATCCATTTTATTGTTTTAATTGCCCTTGTGAACCTTGATGCTAGTTTTAAAGAAGTAAGCGTGTAGTTTAGTACGACTGTTACAAGCACTACAAATTTTGAGTTTTTATTCCTCTTCTTCATGTAGGCTGTTGTATTACCCCATCCACCTGCTAAGGACTGCAAATTTCCAATTATGAATTTACAAATTGTTTTAAATTTTGTACAAAATTTGAATCTTAATCCAGAGTATTTCTTCTGCTTCAATTAGTTGTTACAAACATTGAACATATGCAGAATAAACCATTAATAAAATAATAGTCATGTGTGTGTTGGAAACAAAAGGTAAGAGCTATCAGATATTGGAAAATGTAGATGTACTTGCCAGAACTAAACTGACTTAAATTTTAATTGAAAAAGTGAACATTAAATTAAGTACTATGTAGAGTTAGGGGGTGTAGTCAGTATTTCCTTTTGGGAGGGGTCCAACCTTTAATAAATAATGTGTTGGAAAATTTTTAAGGGTAAAAGGTACTGAAGTAACCTACAATGTACCCATCACTATGTATGGATTCATAAAATACTGCTTTTATCAGAATATTACTGAATTTGATTTTCATAATGCTTTTTACAGAGCATGTGTAAAAATGTAGTGGAAATTGTAAAATATGAAATGTGTTATTGCAGTTGTGCAAATTAAGTTTACATGTAGATTGTAGGAGAACATTTACATGTGATTTCAGCAACGTTTCCTGGTATTGCATGAATCAATCAATTTTAATGTCAAGCAACAAAGTTCGCCATTTTATTTATCAGCTGAAAATCTATAGACAAAATATTTCTCTTTTTTCTGTAAAAATTTCATTGTTGATCAGTGTAATTTTGCAAACATTTGCAAGGGGCCCATGCCTGGCTATACCATTGCACAATATTAATCCATACTTGCTGCAGTGTGAACAGCATAGCACATACTTTATAATATTTGGTCCTATGGTAGTAATATGTTCCAAATGTAGACCTGTGCACATAGTTATAAAAATACATAAAACAAACGTTCTTAAGCAGAATAACTAAATATACCTAGAATATAGCAGTCTACCTTGTTTCTTCCAATACCCTTCTCATGTCATTGGCAATATGACCCACAAGTTCCCGATGTTCTGAATTACTGTCAAACATCGCATCAAGGAATTGTGGATTGCTGAAGAATTCAAATATCATATCTATCCTGGCAACAGTATCGTCTGTTTGATCAAGTCGGTGGTTTTCAACTGACCTTTTGAGATGTGCATGGCATTCATTGAGGTGTTGCAAGAAGTAGTTTTGGTCAAACGTGGAATAGTCGTGGAATTTGACAATGATCTTCGCCACAGTTCGGAATTTGCGCAAGAAACGTTCCAGGGACTTTGCTTCGTCTTCAGAGAACTCCTCCTTGCTGTACAAAATCCCAAGTTTAACTCCAATCATGATGATGCTGTTCACCACCTCGTCAGCTTTACTCTCACTTCTTGACTGAAAGTAAAACAGTATTTTGTTCAGAGGTGCATGTGGGTGTATGCAGATATACATATAAAATTGAAATAAAATACAGGGTGAGCCAAAAGTAGCTTAACAACCCTCCTATAAAATGTATAGGGAATTACGCTATGTACATTTGATCTTGATAGAAACAGATTAGGCTCAGGGGGAACCGTATTTGTGTGTGTCAAGCGGACAAAAACGAGTACAAGTGTACAAAATGAGCCGAACCCTATCAAAAGTAGACCAACACATTGCCAGCAGAATGAAATATTTGTCTGTTTGACCATGTAAAGATGATCACAAAGATGGATCATTGCTTATTATAAACACATTATTATTGGAAGAAATTATAATGGTTCTAAGCTCTCCTGGCTGGCAATTTGTTCAGTGAAGCATGGTCAGTGCTTGATTCCCACTGCTGCACGATCCCTCTCTACAGTGTAATCTGCTATTATTTCCTACTAGTATACCCCAATTGTCCTCATGAAGCTGCGTCAACATTGAAAATTTGGAGCTCCCACTTGACTTGGTGTTGTTCACATAAAAAGATAAGAACCCTAACAATTTGGCTAAGCAGGAGATCTTTGATCACAAGTTGGAATCTGCTAGAAATAAATAGATGAGCAATGGGACTCAATTCAGTGATCACATGTCACTCATTGAAAAGCAGGTTGGAAGGATTTGACCCTCAAAAAGTTGTTGCTACACTTACACGAAATTTACTTTCAAAGTGAGTGGACCTAGATATTATTATAATTTTAATGATGCCATTTCTTTTCAATATACCACCGAACATACATTTCTTAGGCATTTTCATGAAACAAGATCTCTAAGGAAAATAGATCACAATCAAGACACTCGTGACACACTTCAAAATAATAACTGATTCGACAGAAATGCCCACGAACCTTAAAAATGAACTTCACAAAAACCCCGAAAATAATGGTGATATTTAACATGTATAGGATACCCTGCTTCCACAGAAGAGTGATGTAGAATGCATGACTTCAGGTGCATACTGGCCCTTTGCGCAAGGATGCAATTTCCTACTGAATTTGTTGGTCTCTTTGAAGATTTTAACAGTTAAAAGAAAAATTAACCTTGCTGCTAAAAATCGAGAATAACATGTAACACATCACAGGTGTTAACAATGTGGAAATTTATCTTGGCTCTTATTTAGAAATGAAAAAGGCTTGGGGCCCCTTGAAAATATTTGTGGGAAGTTACATTTTAAATACCTCACGTAGTAGCAGCTGATGTTCTGAGTCTATGGGTCTGCACTTCAGTCTTGCATCCAGAAAAAGGGCTCCACATGTCCTAACACCCCCTAAAAATTTTCACAGTGCACTTCCGTAGGCACTTCCCTAGACAAAATAAGAGATGAGTACAGAGTGCACTGAACCTCAAGATTGGGAAATAAAGTGTGGGTTGAAAGCTTAGTAATGTGCCACATTTTGTGTTTGTAAAACCTGAAATACACTGATTCTGGGAATTTGTCATCTGCATGTGACTCATATATGGTCTACATGCAGTTTTTATTGGCAGAACCAGAGATAAGCATCTAGTAAGATAAGAGGAATAAATTAGCTTTTTTTGAAGTTTAATAAATTACCTTTTAGGAAAGAAAGAACTTGAACTTTTAAGGGAACTTTCCAAGGACACATTGAAGTTATTGTAGAATAGAATTTGGAAGTAATATAATCACAAGTGTATAATTTTCTTTATATAAAAATCATACTTACATATGCTTTTATAAGATTGTGCAAGTTGTCCAATAGGTTTCCCAGGGTCTTGTTGACAAAAATTTTGGCAATGTCTTTCGTTGCAGCTTTGTTAAGTAGCATCTTCTGGGCCCAGATGCCTATGTCACTGGCTTTAAAATCTTCAGACATGGCTGAAAATGGAACCAATTAAAAAAGGTTTATGTTGCACAATAAAGTTAACATCAATCTCACAAACTTCATTTTCCTTTTAATGCGACATTAAAGAAAGGATAGTATATTATACCTGAATGGAAGGACCACTGCTTAATTACTCTCATACATTGTACAGCTTTAAATAGTAAGTTCGGTCCATGCTGGCCGACTTCTTTTTTTCCCAGGCAGGTTTTATTGCAACTCACCAAAACCCCCGAAGTTGTGGGGATTTCAGGTTGCTCATTTGACATGTTTGGCTGTAACGGATAGAAAATGAACAGTAGGAGAAAGTAATTGACACACATTTATGATATTTGGTACATTATAAATGCAGTTCACTGAAACTTCAATATCTGCGATTACTTTATATAAACATTTCATTGGCCTCCTCTCCAACATTACAGATAGTGTGGCATTAATGACATTAGCACTCTCTGAAGTTGGGATTCTAAATGTGTAGTAGTTATATCATTTAGTATTGAATCAGTGTCAATGGTCTGGGTAAGCATGCAATGTTAATTGTACATTATCCATTGCCTGTGTTTTATTTTAACTTTTCTAAACAACATTTTGAGACAGTACCTTTTCACTTGCTTCAGGTGAACAAATTAATTTTTTTCAAATGGTGGGGATTGAACCTCTGACAAACCTGTGACGTCAACCACAAATCTGTACATTAACCAACTATTCAACAGCATCCTCTGAAATTATATACTATTTTTTGCTACATTTAAGTTACTACATATATCTATGTCCCAAGAAGTGGCTGCCATATTTGCTATATGTTGTTTGCGACCATGGGCTTCAAGAGGGATGGGGGAGTTGAATAGATCTGCCGACCCCTCTCTAGAAATTGCCATCCTTCTTTTCAAATTACCCAAGGAAAAAAAGGCAGCTTGCTATTTTTCTTGTTAACAGAACAGTTAGTTATTATTGTTTGTTTCATCTGACATTTAAACCAAATAATAAATGGTATTACAGTTTTCAGAATTCCAAAAATTACACAAATTACAAAAATACACTATGGTTAATATTTTCCTAACTTTTAAAGATTTTTTTTAACAAGATGTGTAAATGTTAATAACAAAATAGAATAACTACGCATTTCAGTACACTAGCTGTCTTAAATGTAGAAATAATACAGAAAAACAGGTGTGCTCGATATTCACTCATTTGGTGGCTCTACTACAAAAGTCTTCCTAAGAATATAATAATAAATGGAATAGATTTAGTTTGTTTTTATTACTTTATAATAGTTATTATTTTATAATAATCATATGCATAATAATAATAATTATTTTATTATTTATACTATTCAAGTTTTATCAATTGCTTGACCCTTTCCCACAAAAATTTCTGGCGACACCATGCTTATAATTACTCTGGTTTGAGCCATTAATTATTTTCTATTTCTTGTGTGGAATAAACTGGAGATCTAAAGTATGCAAAATTTCTCAATGGATGAGGCGTTATAATACAGAAAACCTAGTGTAACTATGAAGTTTATATGTCATCATAAGCACTCAAAGTTGCGATTGACTTTTGAAACACCCTGTTCATGGCTCAAAATTGAAATTTTCATGAAACGGAATGCTTTACTTTCATTAATATGGTGATGTATTTTTTGTCTCTGATTACTACAGCTACAAGATTAACGATAAGTGAAATTACATGCTGCATTGAAGTTAATAGTAAAAGTGCTCCCCTGTGCTTAGCACCACGCCATGAAGGCGTATAGGGGGTGTGGGGGTAACGCCCCACACTTTCTTGATCCGGTCGTGAGTGGGGGGGGGATGTGATCAGCATCACGCCCCTGACCACCTTTACCCCCCAGGGTTTCCCCCAGGTACCCATGTTATTCGACGCTGGGTGGGCGCCGGGGCCGCTTCCAACGTTAGAAAAATTCCCGGATTTGAACCGGCCGGGGATCGAAATTAATAGTAGATAATAATAAAATATTTACATAAACATCAAATAATACAAACTATATTGGACAAGTGGCTTCTGGATTTTCTTATTTTAAAATTTAATCAGACGGAAATTGTGAATGGCAGTCAGCTCTCAGCTCTTCCAAAATAGGATTTTTTTAAAAATTTAAATGTACATATCCTCAATACTTTTTGTTAATAATACTTATTTAAGAATTAATTTGTGCAAGTGAAAGATATTTCAGTATTATTATTTTGCGAGTGATCTAGGATTGGATTTTTTATTTAACTGACTTGAAATTTTACTGTTGGGAAAGGATGACAGAAAAGCTTTGAAAAAAGGAAATTCAAGAAAAATGTAATACTGCACATGGTGTGCTGGTTGCAGTTCCAGTGCTCCATACTTGCCTGCAACTTAGGCAACATACTCTGCCCCTTGCAGCAACAACTCATTTTCTTATATAGGGGAAGCATGTATGGATGCTATAAGATGTACTATTAATGAGTATTAACAATTTTGTTCACACTGAAAAAGAAAATGTAGTGAAATATCTAAAAAATAAATAACGAACTGTAACGGTCCGTTGCCATTTCTGACGAGACTGAACGGGAAGGTCCCTGATATTCACGAACCGGAACGCCCGAGCCATCACCCTGTTTATGTCAATAGTTGAGTAGTAAAAGGAACTCAACTTTGTAGGGACTCAAGTAGTGTTGGGTGATATATCGCGATATTGAAAACATAACACCCAGGTGATATTAACTAGATGATATATCGTCACGATATTTTGGCGATATGTGTGGGTTGTAAATTTAAAAGTTGCAACACTGTCAGGAAGAGGTGATAACACCATGTATGTGTTATGAGAATGTGAGCATTGTCAGTTGGGGCCCATGTCGATGTGTGGAGTACGAAAAGTGGTCGGTGCAGGGAGTGCTGTTGTGTATGTACGAGGTTGAAATGAACACCATTTTTAAGTACTGCTCTAAAACACGTTTGCCAAGGTAAAACAGCAATTTTGGATCAAAATCCAAGTGGCCCGTGGCAAAAATGCACGAGTATGTCATCAATACTTACATGAAGCCTGTAGCAACAATACCTAGCCGTATTTGATTGTTGCACAATTGTGACAATATGGGGAACCCAGCATTATGCAATTTTCCTCATGTTCTCACTGACACATCCCAATCTCCTGAAGAAATTCACTTACTCATTGTGCAACAATTAAATACGACTAGGTATTGTTGCTACAGGCTTTGTACAGGCAAGTATTGATGACAATCTCGTGGATTTTTGCCACATGCCACCTGGATTTTGATCCAAAATTGCTGTTTCACCTTGGCAAACGTGTTTTAAAGCAGTACTTAAAAATGGTGTTCATTTCAACCTCGTACATACACAACAGCACTCCCTGTACCGACCACTTATGGTACTCCAACAACTGACAATGCTCACTGCAGTGGCGTAGTGCAGTTCTCTGGGGGCCCCCTGCAAGTAAAATATTGGGGGCCCCTTAGTGAAAAAAAAATGTCGAGAAGATGCCAGAGTGGGGTGGATGCACAATGGTTAGCTAGCGCCCCTCAGTTGTAAAATATATTAACTTTTACCGCAAATACTCTGCATTCCCATTTTTTGTCATTGACTCAGGATATATATCTGTGGTAGTTTCTCAGAACTAAATAAGGAATGTCTGAATCTCTGTTAAATAACTGGAAGAAGAAATTAGAAATATTTGCTCTTACTTCAACGCAGTGGCACAGCCAGGATTCTTTTTTTTTTTTTTTTGGAGTGGGGAGGCTTCACACAGCCAAATATTTTGATGGTGATCCTTTGTATTCTTTTTTCGAAACATTTTTTACAAATTAGGTTACATAATACATACATTAAAAAAATACTGTTTGGGGAAATTATTTAAAGGGTACTAAACACTTCTCTTTTGGACTTTGAGGTGGATGCACCTACAGCCCCAAAGCCATCCCCTGGCTACGCAAGGCCAAGATTCAACGTAAGAGTCGCTCACATTAGCCTTATAATATTAATAGTGTTATATACTCAAACCAACTTAGCATTTCAGTCATTGGGGTTGAACTGGACCTGTAGATTTTGGATAGAGAGTGACTTATCATCAAAAGGTAAATTTCAATCTGCTACGAAGAAATAGCAGCGGACTCCAGTCTTGAGAGATAGATAATAAAGCGGTGATGGGACTTTATTCACTGAAAATGTGTCATCCATTGAAATGCTGATTGGAAAGAAAGGTTGTTGCTGCACGGGCACTATTTCATATTGGTGTTAGTGGACCTCAATATTATAATTCATAATTTTAACCATGTCATTTCTTTTCGATAGACTACTGATATTTATTAAAGACTTTTCATGAAACAAGAACCATTTTGTTAATAGATCATCAGTGCTCGAAGAGTGTGTGTGTGAGGTGGCAGGGGGAGTATAAGGGACATGGGGGATGCTATTCCCCCAGCTAAGAAAAAAATCATGAAGCAACCCCCCACGTGGAAAATTTGCATAAGCATCCTCTTCCCCTAACCCGAACAAGGAAATTCGCCACTAGGAATTTTCACTTCGAGCACTGCATCCACTGTATATGTAGGGGCTACTGGACATAAGGGCAAAGGGATAATTGTCCCTGGGCTCCACCTCCTGAGGTTTTGGGCCCCTTTCAAGTAAAACGTAACAGGCGTGGACAATGTGGGAAATTTATCTCAGATCTTATTTCAATTTCATATTGAGGCTTGGGGCCCCTTTGAAAAAAATTTGGTGGGAAGTTACATTTTAAATATCATGAGTAAAACTAATATTACTGGTAAAAAAAGGCATGAATTATCAAGTTTGTTTGTTTACGTATTGTGTAGCAATAAGGCATCGACTGGTTGAGCAACTGAATCTCTCTACTGGATTCATAACTGTCCTACACTACACTATGTTTATGATAAACTGCGTAGCTATAAAGGTATGAGATGAGAGAATTTTCCTATCCATTGCCATCTTTGAGGAATTAAGTTACAAAGGCTGTCGCAGAGAAGGTAAGACTAATTCCTGTATAGGAAAACAGCGACCTCCATTGGCTAGCAAATGTACTAGGGTGAAAATTTGGTTCATTAGCTGCCGATTGAGACCAAAATGAGCGCAATATGTCAAAAAGTTGTGACTGCGTAGCAGTTAAAAGACAAGCATGTACATGGACCCCTCCAAGAATCATTAAAATGAAACAAAAAAATTACAAACCACAAAATTTTTGTAGATTTTCAGCGAAAAATGCAGGCTCGACCAGGACTCGAACCCGGGTCTCTGGCAATCCGTGCCATTGCTCTACCACTGAGCTACCGAGCCGGCCTGGCTTCCCCTGCATTTTCGCTGGCGCTGTTTTACCTGTGTGAAATCGTCTCTGCAAGTGCTACTGCAACGGGATCTGTTGCCTTTGAAACACTATAGACGTCGACGTTGCCTGGTTCCTCCCAGCGTAGAGATGTCAATCCATTAAATTAGGCGCACACAGGAGTTGTACTATGTAGATTTTCAGCGAAAAATGCAGGCTCGACCAGGACTCGAACCCGGGTCTCTGGCAATCCGTGCCATTGCTCTACCACTGAGCTACCGAGCCGGCCTGGCTTCCCCTGCATTTTCGCTGGCGCTGTTTTACCTGTGTGAAATCGTCTCTGCAAGTGCTACTGCAACGGGATCTGTTGCCTTTGACGTCGTCTATAGTGTTTCAAAGGCAACAGATCCCGTTGCAGTAGCACTTGCAGAGACGATTTCACACAGGTAAAACAGCGCCAGCGAAAATGCAGGGGAAGCCAGGCCGGCTCGGTAGCTCAGTGGTAGAGCAATGGCACGGATTGCCAGAGACCCGGGTTCGAGTCCTGGTCGAGCCTGCATTTTTCGCTGAAAATCTACATAGTACAACTCCTGTGTGCGCCTAATTTAATGCACAAAATTTTTGTTCAGAATCAACCATATCGAGTAGACGTACATCATTTGCAAAATAGGCACCATTGACAGCTAAGCAAGCGTCCATACGCTCCTGCCACTTTGGGAATGTCTTTGAAAATTCGTCATCAGGTAGCGAACTGAAGAAAACTTGCGCTGCGGTGATCACTTCTTTGTTAGTCATGAAATGACGACCACGTAAAGCGGCCTTTAAAAGTGGAAATAGCCAAAAGTCGCAGGGTGCAAGGTCCAGGCTGTATGCTGGATGCGGGAAAATTTCTATTTTTCTCTTTGTTGCGTAATCCTGAAAAGCCCGCGCGGTATGCGCGCATGCGTTATCGTGGTACAATATGAAGGAGTTCTTCAAATGCGGCCTCTTTTTTGCTACGTGCTGGCGCAGAGTCTCAATGACTCCTTGGTAATACTGTGGCTCTACTCAGTCTGTCTTGATCGGCATATGCCTGTTGAAAATTGCATTTGTTTCCGCAGCACTTTCCCCTAAACGCCAACAAAATTTTATGGAATGTCGCTGTTCATCTTGAATACTCATCGCAAAAAGCAATGTTATACACAAAAACCTGGAGGGGTAAACGAAACACGTTCCGCGTAAATCAACACAGCTGCTCACTAACGTGGTTTCGCAACATGTGACAACTTTCTACGGAAACAGAATGAGTCATCCTACACGACGCGACTAGTGACGAAACCATAGGCAGTGTTGCCAAGCCAGGAAAAAATCTGTCTCACCTTCTCTGCGACAGCCTTTGTAATTCTGCATTTCGGATGACACCCATATGCCAGGGCCCCTCTGGCTGAGACAATACGCCACTGCTTATTATTGCAGACGTCATCATATGATATGTTAATGGGAACCAGATTTCTGATTCGCAAATATTTTTTTTAAATAAGCGACACTATGTGTTGAATTTTTTCGATTATGTACGTACAATTTCAGGAGCACACAGAGAGATAACATTGCGGGGCCCCCTACACCTCGGGCCGCTACGCCACTGGCTCACTGTCTCATAACACATACACAATAGCCCCGTCTAGTTCGCTGCACTTTTCGACTCGCTTTGACTCTCTTTGCAACGAAGCGTCTAGTTGGTTGCACGGTGCAACACCGATGGCCGAGTGCACCAACGCCGATTATTTCGAAGTTCAGATGAGCGGGATCAATATTGATCCACTCTAAATGAACGTGGTTTAAAGATTTGCATTGCACCAACGAAAAACGACGTTCAAGAGATTCCGTTCAAATGATCCGAGATTAATTTGTAAGGCTATACCTGATTGGTTGGCTAAAACAAATGACAATCAAGAACCCCACCGAATAGTGTGATGTGTTAAAGTATCAACGCGTAGGAGAAGAAAGTAATTCGGGCCTCAAACTTATCTGAATTTGAGAAATGTACTGATCAACCTTGTCGACGAGTACAAGGATGTAGTAGGGTGTAAACAAATAATAATCTTAAAAAGAACTGACGGCATAAGACAAAAGAATAAGGAGAAAGCATGGAACCTTCTTCTACGGGACTTCAATGCCTTACGAAATGCATTCGTGAGAGAACAGCGTACGCTGAAACTCGCCCGCTCAATAAATATATTTTATTATTATTATTACTGTATTGTGGTAAGTATTTGAATTTTTCATTTCTTAATTCTTATATATTTATATTGTCATGTCGTGTAGCAACAGCATGTAGCAATATCGTAACATTGCTCTGTTCTAATTTACTTTGCACTTGCACATGTTTTGTGTTCTGGGATAGAAAGTACAGTATTTAGAAACATTTCGACTTTGCACCACCGAACCACAAATTATTATTATTATTTTGGCTGTTTTTAGTTTACTTTACACAACTCTCGAATTATCAGCATTGTACATCCAACATCTCTAGCGTTTGCACGCCCTCGATATCACTTTCCGCTCTTTTTATATTAAAAAACAACTGCCTGCAGTCGAAGCGTCAGTATCGTGAACCAGGATCGGCCACCAAAACGGTGGCGAATGGCCGTTCAGAAGATAAACTCGTTTTGATGTTCCTAGATCGCGATCAAGTGTTGAACCGTCTTCGTGCAATGGAATTTTCCAGTGATCCTTTCCCGATCCGAGTTTAAAATTTGATCTTCGTTCGTGCACACGGCCATGAGTCATCTAGTTCGTTGATTTGGAGTCCAGTAGTGTATTCAGTGGCAACTCTTGTCTTTTTCGGATTGTAGGAAGAAGTTATATTAAACCGAGGAAAGTTTGAAAAATGGGTTTAATTACATTCACTAGTCTTGCTTGTACTACCCATTGCATTTAGAATGTTAGCTGCAGGCCCATGCTCAAGGTGTGGCAAGGGGCCCTTGCTCCTCACTTTGAACTACGAAATATTTAAATGTGAACCTATAAAAATCGACGAAAATAACATTGACGATATTTTAGATTTTGCAAGAATTTATATTTTCTTCCGCCTCCCTGTCGTGTAGATTGACGATAATAAAAAGTATTGCTTTTTTTCGGATCATTGTAATTCTGCATCTGCTTTTGTAGAGTTTTGAACTTGCGTTAATTATTCTTAATAGTTATGTCATAGTGGAAATTTTCCCCCCAAAATTATTTAAAATGGTGCAACAAACGACATGGGTTCAACATCGAACATAAAAAGGTTTGAGAAAATTGTTTACCCCCAACTTTCTACCGATTTCCTACCATAAAATCTCCTGACGGGCAGAATGAAGAAAAGATAGATGATGGCTTGTGACATGGTTGTATAAAAGCTTTCCGCTGGATCGGCATACTCCCTTTCGTTTGAGACGTCCGCTGGTGAAGTAGAAATAAGATTTGGACATAATTTTCTTTTTACTTCCTGAAAACATATTCCTTTGAATTCGATTTCCCTCTCCCACGGATTGGAGTTTGCAGATTATGTTAGAAACGGTGCCAAGAGCCAACAAAGATCAAATTGTGCTTGGTTTAGTAACATTTTGTTCGGGTTGGCATCGCTGATTGAGGAAAGTCTTGCTGGTTCCTAGATCCTCGCCGATCTTCGTAACCTTTCCCCAATCCCTTGCACTGCCCCTTCCACCCCCACCCATTTATCTGTAGGATGACCGCCGAGGTTCCTCAGCGAGCGGCAGAAAAAACAGTGTCCATCGTCTTTGGACTTCTACTGGAGCGACCGAGAGCAGTCAACTCTTGACAGTAGTAGAGAACTACTACTAAAAAGTAGAGAACTGGAAATAAGCAAAAATGAACTGTAGGAAGTTCCTCACTTTATGTATTTCACACATATAATTTCATTTTAGTCACAATAATATGTGTTAATTATTGCATTAACACCATAAATTCAAATTTAAGTAATGTTTTTTTAGGGAACTACACTCTTTTGTGGGAAAATGTGACTTGTTTGCCCCCCCCCCCCCTGGGGAAAAATACTTTACTTACCCCTGTCACGGTATCTAGTGACATGTAAAACGCAGTTCGATATAAATTATTTTTTGTTTATTGATTCATTTTATGCACAAACATGAAAGTGTGAGGTTTGATTTTATTTTTGTGAATAAACTTGTATCCGAGCCAGACGTCGGGAGTTGAGAGATGGGGTTTTTCTTGAGTGACAGCCGCCGCTTAGAACATGACATATTTGCACCAACGCGGAGATAAGGAAAGATTATTTTCGCCGCTACCGGGCTCGAGTCGCAGCAGGCGTTCTAACCCATGTTCACGGATGACCAGGAAAACCAGCTGGAGCTCAAGCTTGCAAGGATCGACGACGCGCACTTGACCGCGTTTCAAGACAATGGAGAGAGGTCATTTCCATCCCTCTGAAACAGAAGCCAAGCCACTAGGGCGTCCTTTTCAACGGAAGAATTCGAATCTCTTATATATAGGCAGTACTATGATTCCAGACACAGTTTTTACCCGGATTTCACAGAGAGAGCATCTCCGCGCTACTCTCTCGCGTGATCATTGCTTTGTGTCCGTGAACTTTGTTTCCTTACGTACTGTGAGCGACTTGCAGATAGGGAGTTACCAGTGTGCGCCTTATTTTGGTGAAGATTACGCGGTGATTTGTTTTTGCCAAGCGTGGACTACATAAGGATGGAGGGCTAAAGAAGATTGAGAAGGGAGTCTGTCGACTTCCCTGACCCCGCAACGATGCATCGCCATCTTCCGATGAAGCCAGTCAGCCAACGCCAAAGACGACATCAAAGCCAAACACTGCCCAAAGCCCGAAGGACGTCTTCAGAACGACGCCAATCGAAGCCCGTCACCAGAGAGAGAGATTGAAGGACGACTCCAGAACGACGCCGATCGAAGCCAGAGGGAGAGATTGAAGGACGACTCCAGAACGACGCCAGAGAGATTCCGAACCGGCGCGTGACCACGTACATCCGACGCTAGTGGCAAGAGGAACGCCCGAAGTACTAAGGAGGTGCAAGTACACCAGATCGTCGCAATTATTCTTCGTCGCGATCGACCTCGGAGGACAATTTCGCCACAAAGGAACCGTGTGCAAGTCCCGCGTCCAGGAGAGATGAATGACCACGCCATGTAGCAGAGTCTGGTACAGTATACTTCAGAGGGTCTCATGTACATGTAAACGTGCGTCGTTAGTATCAACACCGTACAGTTAACGCCGAAGTCTCACTTATTCGCAAAGTTACTCAGGAAAAACCTAAACCTAACCCCGCGTCTGATAATTTTTGGTATTGTTATAAAAAGGAGTTATTTCATGTTCAGATGTGCTAATTTAATTGTCTGCATTCAGCGTTAGAAGCTCCATTTCATTTCTTTAATATTTAGTGTAAATTGTCAAAGTGTGCTCCATTTTTTGTGTAACCGACCGCCCCGTCGCGCCATTTTAATTTGTCAATAGTTGACTGATGAGTTCTTTTTAATTGTGGAAAGCGTAGTTGTTTTTATTGCAAGGTCGTGTGCGTGAAATAATATTATTTGTTGCATAGTGGTAATTGTGTGTAATACCCCCGTCCGAGAAACTTGTATAATGCCGTGGTTACGACTCGATGCATACGTTCATTCGAACGAAAGGTTTAACCACGCCGACCCAATCGTCTTAGTTAACCGCTTTCCGAGGGTTGGCACTTAAGTTAATTTAAAAGAGCACAGGAGCTGGCAGACAAATGCCCTAAATTCACATAAAGGTTTAAAAATTAAAAGGAATGGTATGTTGATGAGATCCATGATTTGTATCCATACTTCACATGTAAAAAATACCTCATGAGTGTGAAAGAGAGATGGCGTGAATGTTGTGAGAGTGAGGAGGCTTTGTAAACAGTTGTTGATTGCAATATTTTTTTGTTGTTACAATATATATTCACTTTTTACCGTTCGTCAGTGTTGTTATTTGACGTTTTTCAGGTATCAGATATTATGCTATTAGTGTTTTATGATTGTTCGAATCTACATATCAAAGGTAAACTAAACAGTGTAACATTTCAAGGTATTAATCTCCGCCTCGCAATAGTATGACAATAAACGACCGTCTCAGTACCGAACTTGAAAACCTGGACCGAGAGTCACGACCGGTCTCCCGTACACATAACGACGTTTGGCCCCGTGCCGGGGTATGATTGACACGTCATTTCGGGGACCGTGAGTGCACTCGTTACACCCCTCCCTGCAAAAAAATCCTGCGGACGTCCATGCCTGCACTGCACCGAGTGTCAAAAAAGTGCAGCCAACTAAATGGGGCTGGTGTTATCACTTCTTCCTGACAGTGTTGCCACTTTTAAATTTACAACCCACGTATATCGTGTCGGCGATATATCGTCACGATATTTTGTCTATATGTCGTGTCGGCGATATATCGTCACGATATTTTGCGATATATATCGTGAAGACGATATATCGCCGATATCACGATACGGAAAAAATATCGTATCGCTTGCGACGATATTTTCTAGACGATATATCGCGATATGAAATTTCCGATATCGTCCATCCCTCGACTCTAGTATGGCATTATAGTTGGAACGTCCTGGGCGCGTGAAATGGGTACTTCCAGAGAACGTAACAGTTTGAGCAAATTTTAGTAGCATTGGAACGCCCATGGATTTTCCAACCACATGTTTCTTGGAAGCTTTGACAAGTTTTCCAGGGTTCTTTCTCTTGGAAAAGTCGGTACCGAGAAATAAATTAACAAACATGGCACAAATATTTGTTTTTTTGTTTAAGAGGCAGTCCTATAAAAGTATATATTGAACGTAGAGAATTATTTGATGTTTTTGGTTGCCCTATGTTCCACCGGGGACAACATGAATTAAGAAATTCAAAAGAAGCCTTTCCTATGCATAATTTACAAATCGTGGAATATAGTAGTGGAGATAAGAGGCACTACTTCAGATTATGTAGAATGAGTCATATTTCATGTAGATAATTCAGTTCATAGTGGCGAGCGGTACTTTCTCTAACTTTGTACACTCAGGAATACGTTCATTGTTAGCGGCAGAAAATCAAAGTTATATACAAATACGAAAATAGTGTCTTACACACAAAATTAAAGCAGTACTATCCTATGATCGTACAATTAAAAGCAAAGTGTAGTGCGGTGAGATCCACCTGAGAACAGAAATGAATTTTCCTGTAACAAGTTGAAGCAATTTTTGTTAGACTGTACTGGACTATAATGTTTGAATCCGGAATTTCATTATAAATATTTTCTTGCATTATTATGCACCACTATCCAATAATACTAATATCCAGCACAACTGTTGTCCATTATTTTTCCATGTAATACAGTTAGTGTACTGATAGGGACGTCCGCAAGATTTTTCCCAGGGAGGGGCAAGGAAGGTATTTTTTTCAAGGGTAGCAAACAAGGCATATTTTCCCCAATAATAGTGTTGTTCCCTCAATGAACATTGCTTAAATTTGAATTTACCATATTCACGCAATAATTAACACCTATCATTGTGGCTGAGATGAAATTATATGTGTGAAATATATAATTTTTGGTTGACTTGCATTTTCCCCTTCCGGACGCCCATGTGTACCGAAGTTCATAGTTATTGTATCGTTCAAGAAAAGTCTAAAAAGTTATGGATAAGTTTTATTCATGAAGTTTATATTGTGTCATCTCTCACATAAAACCTTAATTTTTAGAAAGTGTGAAACCATTCATTATTTGGATTCAATGATGTAAAAAGAAAAGAAAATTTTAAAAAAAAGACCCGTTTAACCCCCCCCCCCTTCCCGACGACCATGTTATGTATTTAAAGTGAACCTACATCTTCACTTTTAGTAAACCCAAGTGTCAATGAAAAATTGTTATTGTTAGAATCATAAGTGCAGTACTAACTGACTCTAGCCTTCTTAAACCGGAAGGTTTATGACTGCAGCAACACAAGCCCTTCAATTGTCCCTATCCTGGGCAAGATCAATCCAATCTTTTCCATCCTTACTGATTTCCTTTAGGTCCATCTCAACGTTGTTCCTCCATCTTCGTCTTTTCATTCATACTGGACTCTTACCAGGGGTGCCCGCCCATCCCCCCCAAAGTTGTTCATCAAAATCCTCCCAAAATAAATGTTCATCCCCCCCTCCACACACACACACACACACACATACACGCACAAATGTAGTTTGGATGTTGATAATTTGATTTCATTTTTTAAAAAATAAATTTTCCAAGTTTTTCGTAAGCTTTAGACATCGAAAACTGACAGTATTTTACAATTATCCAGTCAGTCGTAGCACAGGAAGACTACAAGAAACAAATCGTGCCTGAAATCATCCAACACTAAAACTGAAATCCGCCATGTCGGAAGTTCCGAGCCGACTCGAAACTAGCACAAAGAAAACACTAGGCATTGTTTACTACTGGAAGAGATGGCAACAATCGAAAGGCGCATGACATTCGAAACCTTTCATTACAGCTGAAATTGAGAGACTAAAGAAAGAAAAAAGAAAACTGTACATAATAACCGTAACTAAAAATCAATAACAAGTCAATCAAACTAAACGATCCCCCTATTTTTGTGTGGAGATATGTAGAATTGGTAGCTAAACTATAAAATTTTGTCCCCCCCAAAAAAATTCTCATGACGCGGGCGCTCCCCTGGTTCTTACCATCAGGTTTCCCAACAAGAATCCTGTAAACTCTTCTTTCCTCTCCCATTCGGGTCACATGGCCTGCCCACCTTCTTGATTTAAGTATAATAATAATAAGTGGAGTGGAGTGCTTTAAATCAAGCTCAATATTTAAGAATCTGGCTCCCTGCTTTTACTATAAAGAAAATTATTTCTTGTTCGATACTGTACTGTATTAGATATTTTGTTTAATAAATTCTCTGTATCAGTCAAACTACTAGTGCCTAAGGTATTTTATTTCCTCTGTTACCATTAACCTCAATTCAGATTAAAGGAAGGACTTTCGGTTTTAGCGAACTTCGGACATATGAACCAATTACCTGAATTCGTAAGGGTTCATTTTAAGCGGAGTTGACTATTTGGAAGAGCCATGAAGTAGAATGTTTTACTTTATTGAATGTTTAATTGACATAGTTTTCGTTATTTATGTATTCGCTAGAATACATTTCAACATTTGATTGAGTTAAGTGGCATATTTTCACTTTCCGAACAGAGTAGAAAAATGAGTTTATTTCTGTCGAGTTTCAGATAGTATGTGTGTATGGCGTGGTATCGTTGTAGAAATGCGTAAAACGATAACTTTTACAGTGTGCATGATTGTTCATGTTCTGTTTAATAGTACAGTATTTGCGGACTAAGGAACATACTAAATAACGCTGTCATTTACCATTTTGAACGCTAAGATAATGATTTTAATTTAAGAACTGTTTTTTTTTTCATTTAGAAATAAAATAATCTTCCCGTTGACATTTCGAGTGCTCATTGGAGATCGACACCCGTTACACCCTGCTTGTCAATTAACAATATAAATGAACGGTAGTGGGAAGTTGGGGATAACTTCATCTGATTTTTTAAACTTAAAAATCTAAGGTCCAGTATTTGATCGTGTGACATTATAGGAAATTACGTTTATTCTCCCAATCATTGCCTCTTTGCCATCGGGTTGTCGATGACAAGTTTCAAGAAATCTTGTGTGCATCACTTGTAAAACTGCACAATACTAATTACCTTAGCTCAAGTGCGTTATGCAATTTACGCATCTTTCCACTCCCGCAAACGCATTACTGAGAATGCGACAGCAGTTGGGAATCGACCTTTAGAGAAAACAATAAATAACCCCAAACCTGCAAATGTGTCCCGGCGAAACCTCTTTTACACTTCTTTTTGTCGAACTGGAGTTCGTACCAAAACGTTCGAATCCTTGATATGCCAGCAGATCCACTTTTCGATAGGTGTCGCTTACGCCGTTGTCTTCGATCGGTTTTGTCTGCAACGCTGCGCACTACGAGACCGTCCGTCGCCCGGTTGCTTCCCAGGGCAACGCAGGAGGGTATGAGAAGCCAGTGACTCAAAACTACTAGTATCATACCCAGCGTGTGTTTTTCTAGAAGATAGTAGTTCAGGTACGATTCCCCTCTGTGCAATTCCTCCCCTACCTGCGTGGAGTGTACCTACACGTTCTCGATATGGACTATAGTGGAGGTGATGCGATCAGCACCACGCTCTGGCCACCTTACACTTCACCTCACCCCAGAATTGCTTCTAAGTGTACTGCAAGACCGAACCCGAGGAAACAACATTGCACAGTGCTTCGGATTTCACTTTAAGGTTACGAGGAAGGGTTTCTGCGAGGTTCTCCCCTCAGCGGCGGCTTGGAGCAATTACCTCTTTTGGAGCCAGATCTGGCTGTGGACTGGGGCACCAGGGGTTTATCCAGGATTTTTCCCTTGGGGGGGTGTTGGAAAATTTTGGGGGCTATAAGTTTGGGGAAGTTAAGTGCATATTTTGGACCGTTTTAAAAATGTTCGCCCTAATTCAATTTGTTCATGGATGTTTCTAGAGATTTAACCCCCTCCCTTCTCTTCACGTAACATTTCAGAAGAAAAAAGATGGAAAATAGATTAATGTTAACATTTCAGTCTAACGTTTCGAGTATTGCTTTCCTTCCGATAATGTTCAGGACTTTAATCAATCGTTAGACAAAACACAAGGAATGACATTAAAAAACACAAAATTTTAGCATATTATTACCAGGAATCATTTCATGGAATTCTTAAGCTAGTTATAAAGAAATTAGGAACACTTGCGCAATATTTTAACTGTATTTGTATCGTTCTTGCCGTAGGTGTAACTCGGAGTTCAACTTGGGGCTGCCCAATTGAAATATCAGTGAGAATGCATTGCATGGATGTGCGCGCACTTGCCTGTATGAAGTAGTAGTAATAAATACAGATATAATATGACTTAAATAAATTATGACACTACCAGCGAAGCGAGCAAGGAAATTTTTAGAATTATTTCTTTGCAAACTGATTATGCATATTATTAGTTAAACATAGCGACAGTATCCCATGATGTTTACTCTTTACAATCTTGCTTTGCTCGTTCGTTGAAGACTTCAATATGAAATTCCTTGACCAATTTCATTCAAAAGCAATTTATTAATAATATGCATATGCATTATACCCTTACAAAACTTTCGAAAATATGCTTGGCGCTTTTGAGAGTTTATCTTTCAAATACTAAATGAGAGACTCTAGGAAATTAGGAGTCACTTGCCTCCTTGCCTTAAAGAAAATGAAATAACATGTGCAAATAAACGCATGGCATGTTAACTGCAAATGGAAGGCAAGGAATTTTTCACTTCTAAATTGAGGCAATGCTTTATTTTCAATTATTTAAAAATTGAATAGCATTTATTTCACTATCCAACACAAAGAGCACAATGAACAAAACAAATTTTCTCTCTCCACGTTTTCTAACAGGCAGTGGCAAGCGCCGTCGTGCCCTCACTGGTGCGGCTATGGTCAGATATAAATTTGGGACTTAATGTAAATTAAATTTATTTTATGTTTAATTCCTTACACTCAGGCCCGTAGCCAGGAATTCTTTGGGGGTGGGGGGGAGCAAAGTCAATCCTAGAGGGGGCAAATTTTTAATATATTGTGTCGCATTGGCAGATATAGCAGGGTACACAGAGGTACTTGACCCCTCCCCCAAAAGAGATAAGTAACAGAAATGGGATGATATCTTGAAACTGCAACGGACAAAAAAACAACATCGAGCAACATCAAATGGTATTTTATCGATAATGATCTTTCCAGATTGCCAAAGAATATAAAGTTTAACATAAATAGGCTAATAGGGACTGTATCTACTTGATATTTACAGGTTGATAATGTTAATAGACGATTAATGGGCCTCTCTGCAGAACTGATTAAGGGAGCCCTTTATAAATCATGCTTCATAATGATTTCCTCTAGTTTCCAGTATGCAAAATTTTTCCGCACAAAGGAATCTAACGAGAATCCAACAACACCATTGTGTTGTGTTATGCAAGAAAAATCGAATTAATTAAATAATAATGGTTACATATTATCTACACTTTGATGAATTGCGTAAAAATTTGTAATACATTTTTTTGTACTTGCTAAAACATGGGTCCCTTAGTCCACCACGGACTCTATTTCCTTCAAAGGGGAGACTCTTGCATCACTACAGACAATGTTTGCCTACTGGTTACGTTAACCATTTTATCAAAATATTGTGTGAATTGTATTATATTATAGTTGAATACATGTTTTGACACCTGCCAAACAATAGGGCCTCCCCGATGGCGCAGTGGTAGCGTCGTCGCCTTGTAATCAAGGGGTCCCGGGTTCGATACTCGGTGGAGGCACATAGTGGTTCGGATCCAACTTTAAACTGTAGGTCCAGTCCCAATTAGCCTTACTGTGCATAAAGTGGACTTGAAACACCAAATCAATCAATCAATGAAACCTGCCAAACAAATAGGAATACCTTGATTGTTCAATGACTTCTTGGATTACAGTGTCATCATTAATATTTCATATTAAGTTTCATATAAAGAAATTGTTTTAATAGGGCGCAAATAATTTTACGGGGCGCCATGGCATTCTCTTTAACATTTCTTTTCATATAGATCGTTTGGCTACCAGGGCCGACTCCCCGCCCCATAGCTGTGGCTCTGAAGTTGGACTATAAGAATAGAAGACATTGCAAGCAAAGCGAGCAAGAAAATTTTACGAAATGTATTTTTATTTGTATAAAATTTGCCCTTGGCCGTCTCGAAGAAAAATGCAAGGAACTCGTAAAAACTAATTCCATCATGAGTATCCAATTGTCCTGCTATTCTTAGATTCTCCTAGTCTTGTTTTTTTTTTTTATTTCAATGTTTGTTTCCCCTAGAATGGACTTCCGCCCAAGGTCGGGATGGTGTGGGGGGAGACAATGCCCCCTGCCGCCCTGTGGTTGCGGCACTGATTATGAGTGTCTCTTCATCAATTTCACGTCATCATTCATTGTTGCGATTAGCTATAAGTGGTAGAAAAGCAACGCTAAGTAACAAAAATCAAATATCCACTCCCTCTCTTTACCACATGAATCACTATTACTAAAAAGGAAATTTTTGCCCCCCCCCCCCCAATCCTGATACGACATTATACTGAATCCCCCACAACTTCATAAATCACAAAATCAATAAGTGTCTTTGTTATGTTGCTAGAGTAATTGTAAAGATTAGTGAGAATTCCAGGTGTTCTGTATTTTTCACAGGGGGGCAAAGTAGGCTCTCAGGGGAGCAGTTGCCCCCTGCCACCCCTCTAGCTACGGGCCTGCTTAGACTTCCTTTGCTTCCTCTGAAAAGTTGAATAAAATTAAACATGTCATTATGTCAGGGAACCGACTAGATACAAAGAGAAATACATTTTTTACTAAAGCTATATCTTTGCAAACTGACAATAACTTTAATTTAATAGGGTGCCAGTAATTTCACAGGGCACCACGACGTTAACGCTTTTCTATTTTTATCTGTTTTGCTTGTTCGGCACCCCATTTGTACTTGGCGCCCAGGCTAGTACCCCACGTGGACCCTCCCCCTTTTACAACTCTCTTTCTAATAGTATATAATTTATTTTACAAAGGTAAGAACTCTTGGAGCCACATAACTGGTCATCAACTATAGACGTAAATGAATTACTTAGGTTCTTCATGAAATACTTGCCATTTTATATCGAATACTCTGTCAGTAAATTTTATATTGGTACTTTATGAATAACGGTTGGAAGAAATTATACCTACATATAGTGTCACTGATTTTCTACTCACCACTTTCGGTTTCTTTCTGTCTGGTTTTTCATTTTCTCCATCTTCTTCAGACAGTTTTGCAATAAAGTTTCAGACATTGTTATACACTAAACAGAACGACAACACACGAACGGAGATGCTACACTGAGCTGACCTAAGGCCAAAGGCATTTGACTGTTCTTTTCTCTACCACTCCAAAATCATTCATCTCGCCAAGTTACAGAAAATAGTGTTGCTAACCATAGTAACAGAATTCACTACAAGGAGTCCAACTTGTATCTTTGAATTTCTTCCCTTACTTTTATCATACATTTTTCACATGCAAGAATCGAAAGGAAAATGCAACAAAATGTCAATTTCATTGAATCAGGGGTTGAATAATTGAATTTACGAATCTCTAACGTATTTAAGAAATATATAAGGTATTCAAACGCTGAACTGTCAACACTGTGCGCGGAATGTGCTCCCTGGAAGGAGGGCGAGAGGTCAGTTTGACATTTTTCAGATGGCAGTGCGAAGCCTTGTCAAGGGAGCTAGTGTTTCCAGGAAATGGCCATGCTGCACATTCCACCCTCCTTCCTTGTCACTTTCGTTTCAGTTGATCGAAAGCTCCATTGGACTACGCTTCTTCAGCTACAAATGATTCCTTTCTGTTAATGTTGAAGTATTGTCATTCTATTGTTGATATAAACATCCATATTTACACCCCCCTGTAGGGGGAGGGTGTTCCACTTTTCTGCTTGGGGGGTGTTCACTAAAATTTGGTGGGAGGGTGTTGGGGGGTGTTAGGGGTGTGTGGATAAATCACTGTGGGTCACCCCCCCTCCTGCCCCACTGTGATGCCATCACTAGCTCCGGTCCACTTTTGCCATGAATTTACATTTTGCACGTGATATTGTTATATTTTACTGCGTCACCCCACCCCTCTTACCTCGCCAGCTACTTTTTTTTTTATATAGCACCGTGGCTGACGTGAAAATGACATAACATTGTTATTTGTTATACGGGAATCCTTTATTTTCGATTACGACCGTCGGTGGATTATTGAGATGGGTGATGCCGCCATATATAGACGATGAAAACTAAGAGTAAATTGTCGTCACTTTAAAGTTAACGATAATACCACCGCCCGTTAACACCTAAAATTAGCCTAGGAGGCACATTATCCAGCCTTCCTAAAGCCCCTATCACACGGAACTGGATTTCTAGTTGGAATGCCCTAGTTGGCGATGAACTGACTTTCTGGCTAGTAATCATGGCCGCCTTGCTGACTGCTTGACTGGTTTTGAGGAATAGGACATGTTCTAATTGCTACTAACTTCTTCGACTAGATTCTGTGGAACAGCCAATCAGAGCAAAGTTTGGCCATGTGAAGATATTCTGTGAGTTTGTAAAGTAGCCTTTTTTTGTCTGTGGCTTCCGAGTGCATACAACACGAAAGGCATGTTTACAATTGAAAAAGCTAAAATATTCTTCCATACGTGTATAGTAAACGTTGTAAAGTATGTATTTTATCAGCGCCGTTCTTCTCTACCTAAAACCATTTAATGCGATGCGATATTCCTCTCGGTTGGATAGTTATCGTATTTTAAAAGTGTGAAGTGATACGTTGTTTACATCTCGCGCGGCCGCCATTATGGGAACGAAAGACTATCGACAAGTACGGTATAACAAGTACCGTGTGAGGTGAAAACTAGCAAATGGGTAGTCAGTCCAGCGTCAACTAGAGCATTCTAACTAGAAATCCAGTTCCGTGTGATAGGGGCTTAGATCTAGCTTCGTAAAGTCAACTTTAGCTGCATTTAAGTGAAATTTAACTCCTTTATGCTCATCAGGTTTGACCGTAAGAGGCAAGGATTTGTTTTGTTGGTTGATTTGGTGTTTTAAGTCCACTTTATGTACACTAAGGCTAATCGGGACTGGACCTACAGTTTAAAATGGGATCCGAACCACTATGTGCTTCCACCGGGTATCGAACCCGGAACCCCTTGATTACAAGGCGACGACGCTACCACTGCGCCATCGGGGAGGCCCCGTAGGAGACAAGGAGAAATGCATTATGCTTATAGGAGTATTCTTTTTATTTGTTCTCTTGGGAATATCAAACTTCCGATGGCATAGAAAAAATCGACGGAAGGAGGATAGATTAAAGATGTGATTGGCAGGCAGAAAAGTCGAAATTTCAATTTGATTAGCTGTAACTTCAAGTTGAAGTAGTTGCGTTTTTTTCTGTATAAAGAATATATGTGATTCTGAAAATTCTTATCATATTTTTCAAATATCGTGTCTAGCTCAATAATCAACATAAAAAAATGCTTCCATTTGCAACATGGGGAGATAGTCATACTCTCTTGTACACCGTTTTTTGTTTTAGTAGCAGTGTCCATTCGGACGATATTGAAATAAATATACTACTGGTGCGAAACTGTAACTCTTCATCTTAAGCTGTGGATTCAGTCCCGATTAGCCTGGACGTTAAGGTGGGCAAAATTGGACGACTCATTTTCTCACTTCGACGGAATTCGTGGATTCTTCTGATAGAAAAAGTAATTAGGCAAAGGAAGAAATACGTGTTTTTTTGTTTCGGCTAGAAAAAAAGGTTTTATGGGGCAAAATCTCCCTCAAATGTCAAGATGAGGACAAATTGAAGTGGGGATCTGACCCCGAAACCACGTAAATATGGCATAAGAAGAACACGCACATACGAGGCTTGTCCGGAAAGTAAAGATACAAAAAAAATATATATATATATATAAAATAAATGTATTGCTCACAACTAAAGTTACACTTGATACACTGATACAGAGGCTATTTCTCCACATAAGTGCCACCATTGTCCAAACATTTGTTCAGACGCGGCACAAGTTTTTGTATCCCTGAATCGTAGAAATCCGCCGCCTGCATCAGGAACCAAGTTGTAACGTCTTCCCTGACTTCATCGTCGTCGGCAAAGTGTTTTCCACCAAGATTTTTCTTGAGGTAGAGGAACAGGTGGTAGTCGCTGGGTGCAAGGTCAGGGCTGTATGGCGGATGGTGAAGGACCTCCAATTGAAACTGTGCAAGCAGATCCTTGGTGACATTCGCTGCATGGGGGCGGGCGTTGTCATGAATAAAGCGAATTCCACTTGACAACATGCCTATTGCATGTTTTGTTTTGAATTGCACGTCGAAGATTTTTCAAAGTCTTACAGTAGGTTTCAGTATTAATTGTTCTTCCAGGCGGCATGAATTCCACCAGCAGGATGCCGTGGCAATCCCAGAAAACAGTTGCCGTCAACTTGCGGGTTGAAATTGATGTTTTGATTTTTGTGGCTTCTGGAGAATGGGTATGGCGCCACTGCAGTGACTGCTGCTTCGATTCAGGCGTATGGTGGAACACACATGTTTCATCACCTGTCACAATGGAGTCCAGGAATGCATCTCCCTCTTCTGCGTAACGAGTAAGAAAGTCCAGTGCATATCCCAGTCGTTTGGTTTTGTGTTCGTCAGTCAAATGTTTTGGGACCCAGCGTGCACACAACTTTCTGTACCCTAACCCACTCACAACTCCATGAATAGTGGTTTTCGAACTGTCAGGAAACATCACACACAATTCTCGAATTGTCACCCGCCTATTCGCACGCACCTCTGCTTCAATACGATTGCGAAGGTCGTCAGTGATCACGGACGGCCTCCCACTTCTCTCTTCATCATGAACATCACGTCGACCTTCTGCGAAGGCACGGTACCATTTCGCCACATTTTGACGATTCATTACGTTCCCGTACAGTCACAATTTCTCGGTGGATCTCCGATGGACGCTTTCCTTGTGCTTGCAAAAACCTGATCACGGCGAGCACTTCGCACTTGGCAGGATTCGGTATCACCGCTGCCATTTCCAACGCGTGTTCCTCGCAGAAGACTCAACGCAGCACTGACGACTCACTCCCAATCCTCGTCATATGGATCATGGTTACTGCCAGTGTTGCCAACTTAGGTACACATTTCCCCCTAACGTGCAAATTTGTTTGTATGTTTACTTTTCGGACAAGCTCGTATAATTGGAACACGCAGCACAGAGGTGTGTGTGCCAGTGATATGCACTTCATATCTCAAGTGTCTCGCTTGTGTATCTGCCTGTACTATTAGCACAGAACTTCAACCGCCATCGTCCTTCACGATAGCACTTGCGTTTGGTACCGACAATCCTACAGTTCTGTAATGTGTGTGTTCCAATTATATGTGCGTGTTCTTCCTATGCCATATTTACGTGGTTTCGGGGTCTGATCCACACCTCAATTTGTCCTCATCTTGACATTTGAGGGGGGGGGGTTGCCCCATAAAAGTTTTTTTTTTAGCTGAAATACAAAAACACGTGTTTCTGCCTTTTGGCCCCTCTATACACCTGCCAAGTTTCATGGAAATCGTAGGGGCACACAGGGGTCAGATACCCACTTCAATTTCTCCTTATCTTGACATTTGAGGGTTTTTGTGCCCCCTAAAACCTTTTTTTAGCCGAAACAAAAAAAAACACGTATTTCTTCCTTTGGGCCCCTCGATACACCTGCCAAGTTTCATTGAAATCGGAGGGGGACACAGGGGTCAGATCCCCACTTCAATTTCTCCTCATCTTGACATTTGAGGGGGGGGGGTTGCCCCTAAAACAGTTTTTCAGCTCCCCCCAAACACGTATTTCTTCCTTTGGACCCCTCTATACACCTGCCAAGTTTCATGGAAATTGGGGGGACACTTAGATAACCTCCCTTGTCAGTTACAGTATGTGGAACTAGAAAAGTAACAAAGTTGCTTGCTGGAAATTTTCTTGCAAATAAATTACAATCAATTACACTGGGGAACAAAAAAAAGATTTTATTTTGCGGCATAAAGTTTAATAACAGTTTCAGCATACAAAACAGCTGTGATTGCCAATTGTATGATTGGTTCAGTTGAATTGACTCCAGTTATAAAAATAAACACACCATGGAAAATGTAGGAGGTAAAATTACTCTACGCTTTTCTCGGTCATATCAAAATTTGATAATGGTCTGAAATTCCCATTAAGAAACTTATTTATTTATTTGTACATTGTTGCTAGGCAACGTATGAAGCATTGCTAGGCAATATATCGGACACTCAACAAAGCTTAAGGAAGAATACCAAAACATAAAAATGATTTTAGAAGAAAAATTGAATATGCTGAACATAAGTGGCTCGTGTGTGTGGATTTGAAGATGGTGAATTTTTTACTAGGAAAGCAAAGTGGGTACACAAAGTATCCCTGTATCCTATGTTTGTGGGATAGTCGTGCTAGAGAAAAGCATTGAACGATAAAAGTTGGCCCCCAGGGAAAATATTAGTAGGAAAAGCTAATATCATTCATGAACCGCTGATAGATAGGGACAAAATCATCCTTCTGCCACTGCATATTAAACTTGGGTTGGTAAAACAGTTTGTCAAGGCCTTACATACAAGTGGTGATTGTTTCAAATATATATGCCACACTTTTCCAGGACTAAGTATTGAAAAATTGAAGGCAGGAATCTTTGACGGACCACCACAAATTCGTACACTTATAAATTATGCCAATTTTACAACTTACATGTCTTACATCGAATCTGAGGCCTGGCTGAGCTTTGTGTCCGTCGTCAAAAGCTTTTTGTGGAATCACAGAGCAGAAAAGTACCCCGATATAGTTGGAAATATGTTGAAAAATTTTGAGAAATTGGGAGCTATTATGAGTGTGAAGATACATTTTATACATATCCACATTGACAGATTCGCTGAGAACCTTGGTGATTTTAGTGAAGAACGGGGAGAAAGGTTCCATCAGGATATAAGGATAATGGAAGAAAGGTACCAGGGACAGTGGGATCGCCACATGATGGCCGACCACTGTTGGAGCTTACAGAGGGATTGTCCTAAAAAGCAATACAGCAGGAAATCGTATAGAAAACGTTTCACATAGTTTGTTACTTCATTGTGTACATATTTTCTTAATTATTATGATCATAGGCCTATATAAATTTATTTTTATAATAATGATTGTAATCACAAAAAGAAATATTAAATTATTGTTGGAAGTTCATTTATATGTATGTCTTATGTTTCCGCCATTTTGGTTTAGTTGCATTTATTTCATAAATTAGAGCCAATTCAGGAAATATATTATTATATCATTATTCAGCAGCATGAAATTACCCTAAATTAGCTCTCAAACACTGTGCCGCAATTTCACTGTTCCCCAGTGTTATCATTGTGATAAATATATCGAGACTTAACATTAGTGTGAGCACAGACAATGTGAGGTTAGGTTAGAAGAAGAAAATCCTTTCACTTTATCTTCCAGAAATGACACATAGTTGGAAGCAGGGTTGTCAAATTTTACTCTTTCCCATGCTACAAATGTTCAAGTTAATAATTTTAGTGTTGTAACGTTGATAACGTTACTTCTATTCCAAAAAGTATGTGTTATAGTTACAGCTCCTTACTTTTAAAAGCTAGTTACAGTTAGAATTCCTAAAAAATAACTGTTAGTTGTAACTGATTTACAAGTAATTACTTAAGCCTGAATCACACGGAACTTTATTTCCAGTAGGAATGCCCTGGTT
Organism: Lepisma saccharinum; assembly: GCF_977018435.1. Taxonomy (NCBI): domain Eukaryota; kingdom Metazoa; phylum Arthropoda; class Insecta; order Zygentoma; family Lepismatidae; genus Lepisma; species Lepisma saccharinum. The sequence continues at coordinate 45,199,457 of NC_139231.1, read as the reverse complement.
GGTGCTGGACTGGCTACCCATTTGCTAGTTTTCACCTCACACAATACATGTTACCATACTTGTCGATAGACTTTTGTTCCCATAAGACATTGCGCAGAGCAGACAATCTGTAAAGATGGACGAGCAATTTGAAGAATGTTGTAGGAGAACTACTACTTTACGCTTTTATTAAAAATTAAAATAGAAAAGTATGGAATAGAGATTGGCTCGAAAAAATATGATAATCAATGTGTACCGACAAGCTTTTTAATTAACTCTGGTATTCATACATGAGATTTGCAGGATTCATTTACAAATTTTAAAAAAAATCAAACTAATTTAATGCACTTGTAATAATAAGGATTTTCATTTTCGGCTAATCATATTTGTCAAGTGCACATCTCACTGCTTTGTATAAATACCCAGGGGTGCCCATCCCTCCCAAGGCCAATGGCCCATCCCCTCCAAAATCATGTCATGCGTCGCCCCCAAATCATATACTTTGCACCTGCAAACCAAATCGTAATCCCCACAAAGTATTTAATTACAACAGCATGTCTACCGAAAGTAACTGTTTTCTCAGCTTTACTGAACACTCTACTAGTTCATTGACGTCTGTCAATTTGAATGAAATACCATGTTAAACTGTCCATATTTTTTAATTGTTCAATTTTCAAAGAAACTTAACGCTAGCACATTGATTGGTAAAATGTAGCAAATTAAATTATGTTATTATGCATATAAATAGTGTTTGTGAGTGGATTTATAAAACTCACAACTTGAGTATTTAACACAAATTGTTACACAAGTTAAGATAAAGATAGAAAATCCAACCTTGACAAAACAAATAACATGCTCCAGCCGTATAACCGATTCAATTATTGTTTCACGAGATATTACGAACCCTAGCTAGAAATTCTTAAGCTCAGGGCGATAATATAATACGGCTGCTCTATCAAAGAACTTATCTCCCCGTTTTCTTGGGAGTTAATATAATAATTTTAGTAACCCATAACAATAATTATGTGGATTTTATCTTCAGTGCAAATTTAACTTGATAAAGTAAAAATTTCCTGTGACATGAAGTTAGAAATGTGGATTCAATATATTTCTGTTCCAAATTATGCACCTGCTTTAAAATAAGCCGTATACCAACACTAAGCATTATATTTGAAGAAGTTATGTTATTAATGAATATTGAGAATATTGCTTATGTCTTGTAATGCAGCTATAGTATAAATCTTCATATTCACCTCAGTAAAACGTCAAACATGCATTCATGCAACAGGTGATTGCGAGCGAAGCGAGCAAGAAAATTTTTACATCCATTTCTTTGCAGGCTTTCAAGAATATTAATTTAATGAGCTGTCAATACTTTCTTAGAATGCAGAGATATTTAGTCTTTTCCAGCTTCTCTTTTGGCACGTTCGGGGTCGAAAAAGTGTTAATACCATATCGCTAAATACAGTATCCAAGATTTAATGTTCGAACTGTCTCTCCACTACAGAAATCCCTTGACAATCTAAGATTTAAGACTTTACTAACAGCTTCCTATCTCCTCCTTTAAATTTAATACTCAGTACTACCACCAAAATTCCCATTCAAATTTTAGACTTACTGTTGATATTGAAGAGGGGATATTGCCTCCTCCAAAAAAATAATTTGATGCTCAATCCGCCATAATCTAAGGCCTAAAGTTGGCTACTGTCCCCCGAAGGTTTAATTCCGAATACCCCCCAGAACCCACATGTCAATTAAGGCCTAATATGTAAGATACTTAAATATGGTGTATTTAAGCCGTACAATTTTTGCATATATTTGAAAATATATATATAAATGTTTAATTTTATATTATTGGAAGGGAAAAAAATCCCCCCCCAAATATCTCGATGGCGCAAACTGCGTCATAATCCCCCTCTGTGGGTACCCCTGTAAATACCTAAATATTAATGAACTGAACACGAATGCACTGCACATCATCTCTTTTCTTTTTCTTTTTATCGAGAAACTATCAAAAAGAGCCAACACTCGGAAACCACAAACAAAACTCCCCTTTCCAAACTCGCAGATTATCTCCACATGACCAAACTTTGCTCTGATTGGCTGTTCCACAGAATTCAGTTGAGGAAAGCCAGTAGCAATTAGAACATGTCCTATGCCTCCAAACCAGTCAAGCTGCCAGTCAGGCAGCCATCACATCCGGGCAGGTAGCCAGTTCAATGCCAACTAACTGGATATCCAGTTCCGTGTGATTCGGCCTTTACTTCCGAACACTGCATATGTCATATGGCATGAACTAAGAGTACAGTTAAGCTTTGGATAATGTGAATGCCAACACAACACTGTCGTCTGCTAAGACTCTCACTCAGTGAAGCTATAAGTTGAGAATTTCATCTGCCATAGCTACGTTTTTAGCATTCGACTGTCTGAGGAGCAATAGGAAGTAACCTGAACGGAAAAGTCATCCATGCTGACATTCTAACCTGGATCTCTCTCATGGCAGACAGTTGCCATAACTACCAGATCACCGCTGCTAATGATAAAAATTCGGAACATCATCATTCATGGGAGTTGCCATTGAAAAAGTGTATCAAGGGTACCTTATTTGTACGAGGCATGTTCAATCAGAATTTTATATTAGCATTTCCTGCACACCGTTAATAGTGCCTCTCTATTGTAAAGGCTGTCCCAAAAGAAACGGAGGATTTAATTTAAGAAAAGAACATTTTATATATTTATTAGTTGGCAAAGATATTCCATTATTTGAAAGGGTAAACATTGCCATTAAATGTGGAAGAGAATATCTGAGAATGTCCTCCACGACGCATTTGACACACTCGAATTCTTTTGACAAAATTCTGAATCACTTTCTCGCATAACTGCGGCTCAATGCCGTCGATAGCTTTTTGAATTTCTGCTTTCAATTCAGTAATCGTTCTTATTTTCGCAGCATAAACTTTGGACTTTATGAATCCCCCAGAGGAAAAAAATCGTACGGTGTGAGGTTGCACAGTTGTTTCAATTGGGTCACTTCTACCGAAAATGTCAGGTAATTTGCCCACAGTTTCCGTACTTGTAATGAATTTTAACGATTGTCAATCGCTCATCCGTCGTATTGTGCTCCATATTGACTAACCACAACTTTTTTACTACAACATGTCACCCCGCATAACCAGGATTGGCATGTTTTTAAAACAACTGTATTAAACGACTTGTTTTAAACATTTAAAATGCATGGCTTTGTTTTTTTCACATGTAAAACATTTAGAAGAAAGTGTTTTAAACCTTTTTTTTCAGACTTGTTTAAAACACATTTTGATACTTGGTGTTTGGTAGCTTGTTGTTATTTGCGTGTTTTGTAACTATGTCTTTTCATTCAATTCGTGTCATTCTGTTTACTGTGTATAGAAATCTGTTCAGTGGCTGAAAATGTATATTGAATTTATAAAGAAACATATTGTGATGAATACCTGTGGGTCACGTTTAAAACACGTGGCTATGCTTTTTTTTACAGGTGTTTAAAACATTTTTAAATTGAACACTACATGGATGAAACCGTTCTGTTCCTCACTTAACACACTGCAAAATGTGCACATTGTTGTTAATGTCAATATTTAGTTGCATTCACAATAAAATGTATTAAAGAAAGAGAGAGTAGCTACCACGTGTACTCCATGGGGCCTGGCAACTGTAGATTAGTTCAAGCTTCTCAAGCAGCATAGTAGATTTAAGACTAACATAAATGTGTATTTTAAGAATTGTCAAGCGTTTACTTTATAATAGGAACACAGTCCATCCTTGGATGATTAACAGATTTCTTATTAATCATTATTCTTAGAAAATTAGTCTTATCATTATGTTTTAAACATTTTATTTGTTTAAAACATGTTTTTTGTTCGTGTTTAAAACATTTAAAATATGTTTAAAACAAAAAAATACTGTTTGTTTTCTTTCTTTTAGAAAGACACAAATTTTGCCAACCCTGCTGGAAAAAATAGCACACAATTTAAATGCTGCATTACTTTTGGGCAGGGTTGGCATGTTTAAAACAAAAGTTTTTAAATCAACTTGTTTTAAATGTTTTAAACACATGGCTTTGTTTTTTTTACAAATGTTTTAAACATGTTTCTTTCAGACTTGTTTAAAACACATTTTGATACTTGATGTTTGTTAATCTGTGGTTATTTGCATATCTTGTAACTTTGTCTTTTCATTCATTCCGTGCCATTTTGTCTATTCTGCACATAAATCTGTTGAGTGACTGAAAATGTATGTTCAGTTAGCAAAGAAACATATCGTGATGAGTACTACTCGTGGGCCGCTTTAAAACACCTGGCTATGTTTTTTTACAAGTGTTTAACAAAATTTTGAAGTTGAATACCATATGGATGAAACAGTTTTGTTTCTTACTTAACACACCGCACACAGTTGTTAATGTCAATATTTTGTTGCATTCACGAAAAATGTATTTCCAAGAACAGCGAGTAGTTATCACGTGGATAGAGTGGGTCCTGGCAACTGTATATTAGTTGGAGCTTCTTGAACAGCCTACATGAGAGTTAGTCAAGCGTTTACTTTATAACTAGGAACATAGTCCTTTATTGGATTATTAACATATTCCTTATTAATTAATTATTAATTAATCATTATTCTTAGAAAATTAGTCTTTGTAGCATTATTTTTTAAACCTCTTATTTGTTTAAAACATGTTATTGTTTATTTTTCTTGTTTAAAACATTAAAAACATGTTTAAATAAATGTTTTTGTTTTGTTTTCTCGAGAAAAAATAATAATTTTGCCAACCCTGCTTTTGGGACACCCTTTACTATGGGGCTTCCGCTGTTAAGGCTAGACTGGACCTTTAGGTGATGCCAGGGTAGATTTTTTCGAGTTTTCCCCACCTTTCGAAAAATCACTATGATATTCCAAAATCTGAAAAATTACATCAGCTGGAATTCCTTCTAGGGCATCTTCATGTGGTTTCAATCGTTCCTGTGTTTAACAAAGGTGATAATATGAACTGCAATAACTACCGTGGAATTTCTCTCTTCTCAACATCCCAAGTAACCAAAAGTTGTTGGCCCAACATTGGACCAACTGTACTCAATATGGTTGGCCCAGCATAAAAACATACCGTTGGGCAATGGTAATTTTGACCATGATTCCAGTGTTGGCCCAATGCATGGTTTTACTTTGGCTCAATCTATTGAAAACTAAAGAATGGATAGGTTTGTGTTCTGATATATACATAATTTATTGTGAGGCCAAATGTAAACAATAGTACAAATTATTTATGAAAATAAAAAAATACACAGCACTTTCTCAGTCACATGGTATCGAGTGGTAGCACAGAAACTTTCTAGAGTTTACTTAGTTTTCCATCTTTCATGGAATATAGTCTGCATATAACATTGTTTAACCACCTCCACAAGAATACCTGTAAGAATGTTCTTCTACTACAGCTAAAAAGACAAACAATAAGCAATTACCAACACATCTTTCATCCATGGGGGCTGACAAAGGCAGTGGCGCAGAAACGTTTTTCATTTGGGGGTACAAATTTCAGCCTCCCATATATATATATATATATATATGTGTGTGTGTGTGTGTGTGTACTAATTCACAGGTTCCGTATACCTAGGTATAATGTGAAAGCATGGGAAATAATCCATTTTAGAACAACACACACGAATTTCCTGTTCTTTAATGCAAAATTTGCATAAATATTTTTAATTTATTTGTTTTTCTTAGAATTTATGATTATTTTAAAAACAAGATTTTTAATACCAGATAACAATTCTGAAACATATTAAGCTCTGGACCTTGTTCTGGGCTCATTTTGAATTTAACGAACAGCAAAATCAGGAGTTAGAAATGTGAAAATTGTGAACAAAGAAACATCTATTGAATTAAATTCAGGGTGAGATTAGAGGGGGCAAGGTGGATTCCACCCTCCTCTATCTTGAGCCATCCCAACCAGAAATAATCATCCCGCACAGGAATCATATTATTCACTTCAATTCAGTTCATTTTAATTTTAAAGTACCAAAGCTGAGTTTAAAAATATCTTTAAACAATTTATGGCAGATGTCTACCACATTTAATGCCTTTCAGAAGCCACGTCTTTGGTATTTTCTCAGACATCTATAGGCCGTTGTATTAAAAAAGAAAAAAATACTGAGTTGAGATGGTTCCCGATCAACTCGTAAGAGGTCTAAGTTTGGAATATTTGTAAAACATTTGACAAAGCATTTACTTGTAATGTAATTAGTTGTACCTAATGATGCTCTTCAAGCACTAAAAGTACTATCATTACATACAAAACGGAAATCCTTCAGATCTCAGAGCAAGCAAGGAAATTAAAACCATAGGCTCGAAAGTTGTTTTTTCCAATCTTTGGTGGACAATATGAAGAGCCGGCCAAGGTTTCTTTTCGTATGTTTTGGTATTAAATGCAGATACATGCATGTGTTTTAAGGTGACATCTCAATTCTTTGTTCATGTGAAAAAGTGAACTTTATTGTAAGCAAAAGCATGTGCGTGTCACATTTAATGATTTTCGCATCTAGAAAGAAAATCCAAAACACATTCCTACTTCGCCAGCCCCGTGGCAGAGTGATTAGCATGGCATGCTACGATGCCAGAGGTCCCCGGTTCAAATCCCGGCCTGGGCATGGGTGTTATTTGTGAGTGCCCCTTCGTCAATTTCATCATAACATCACTCATCCCCAACTTCGCGATTATCCAAAAGTGGCAGAAAAGCGAAGTAAAATAAACCAAATCAGTCAACCAAACATTCCAATCTCGCTCAAAGACCTTGTGAATCCAAACCAAAATCTACCAATATCTACAGACGAATGTGAAATGCCATAAACCTAACCTTAACTGATTAGAGAAATCATTTAGAAGTTTTAAACCTAGTTTTCCTTTCCATAGACCCCCAGTGCATTGCTTTCATGCAGAAAAATTTGCAAGAAATTGGATCAAGTCTATGACAGTGCCCATGACAAGCCAACTGGCAAACCATAGGACCTTCAGTGAGTCTCATTTATCTCGTGCATTCATCTGACTAAAGTAATTTTCTTACACTTTGACTTAAGTTTAATTTAAATGGCGTTGTGTTTGTGTTGCATTCGATATCAAAATTAGATTTGAAGCAAATAATATCCAATTCTAAGTATATCTATCTATTTAGTTAAAAATAAGTCGTCGTCCCTCTGATAAAGTTACAAATTGCACCCTGTTTTAATGTCTAGGAAGCATTTCATTTCACCTAGGAATGATATTGAGATGGGACGAGTCGAGAATTGTCACAGCTTCATCTCTTCTCCTGTGTGGTGAGGTCCTTCTCTTTCTTGTTTATACTTATTTTTGTATCGGTTTCCATTCAGAAGATGTTAAATCTTTTTCTAGATTCATTTCATGCTCAGATAGGCTAATCGGGACTGAATCTGCAGTTTAAAGTGGAAACGAAAGCACTGTTCATGTGGGAGGCTTCAATTACACGACGAGATATCTCGTCTTGGCCCACGAAATGTTTAGTATAAGCATCACGCTTGTCAGCAAAGTTTCACAACCTATATATGTAATTAAAGCAAAAACATTTCTTAATAACATTTTTCTGCTGCCAGCCGTTGAAATACGGAATTATATCATGAATAGATGAAACCGGGCAGCACAGACTCGCGATTGTCACTAATTGACTTTGCAACTACAGTAAACAAAATATACGACTTATTTGAATAAAAAATCAATAACATATGCGCATGGTATGTCTGGATAAGACATAGTAATTTACATTTATTTCAAGCAATTTATTCAAATATGATACCAGAGTTTCAAACGAGATCATCTCGAACATCAAGTATCGTCTGGCTTTGATTTTGCAGAGAATTATTTCAGTGTCATCTCGAAATTTGAGAGGAAACAGACTTTTCTTGTCTCAGTCCATCTCTTTTTTCAAAATATCTCTTAATATATAGGTTAAAGAATAGTTTTCCCTCTTACAAAGTTATGAAAATTATGGGTGAGGTACAGGAGTACACTGCACCCCTCAAGTTGATCTGTCGTGTCTCGTCTCGTTTGTGTATGCATTTCGTTTCAAGATGTTGCATTTGAAAAATGCAATGATGAAGATTTGTATCTTATCTTCGAATCGACGCGACCACTTCTTTAGAAAAGGAACATTCGCCTGGAGCGTGATTATCTGAGAGTAAACTTCATCATTTCACACAAATTTTAAACAATTTTCATCTCCTTAAAGAGGTTTCCAAGACCACAGGTCAATGAACTAATTAGTAGCAAGCACAATGTAGTTCTAGAATAAGTTTACAATGGTTTGAATTTCTGTGGTAAGGTAGATAATGCTTTAAGTTACAAACAATATACACTTTTTATATTGAGCGAAATGAAAATACTATGTTCTTATAACAGTAGCAACTTACGTCTGTCAAATTATCTAAGGGGGTACAATTGGATTTACGGATTTAGGGGGTACAGTACCCCTCTTTAAAAATTTGATTGTGACTCACTTTTCCATGGTTGGGCAAACGTTTGCAACCACCATTGGCCCAACGAAAGACCAACGTTAATTTGCCAACCAACGTAAGGCCAACCTTTCTTACGCAAAACCTGACATTAGCCCAACGGTTGTGGTTACTTGGGATCATATAAAATATTATCTAACATTCTTTTAACAAGACTAACCCCATATGCTAATGAAATTATAGGTGATTATCAATGTGGATTTAAATGTAACTGATCAACTATAGCAGGTGTGCCGGTTAATAATTCTAAATTGATCCGAAAGAAAACAAGTGTATCTGGGGAGAAAGGTAACAAATGCTTTCTTCAAAGTATGCACCATTGCTAGCTATACATTCTGCCCATCTGTCCGTCAAATTGTGGATGCCCTTCCAGAAAAATCGTTCACATTTTGAGGTGATCCAGTCAGCAAGCCATTGTTCGACATCTTCGTAATTGTTGAAGTGTTGCTGGGAAAGTGAGTGAGACATCGATGAAAACAAGTGGTAGTCCGAAGGGGCTAAGTCTGGTGAGTATGGTGGGTGGGGCAAGAATTTCTAGTCAAGTGCAGAAATGGTGTGTCTGACGCCTTTCGCTGTGTGTGATGAGGCATTGTCGTGCTGCAAAATCACTTTTCCATGTCTTGTCGTCCAATCTAGGCACTTTTCGATCATTGCATGGTACACCACACCCTTCTGATCCCACCAAATGCACAGCATTGTCTTCCTTCCGAAGCGAATCGGTTTTGCGCTCGATGTTGAAGGTTGTCGTGGGTCAACCCATGACTTATTGCATTTTGGGTTCTCGAAGTAGATCCATTTTTCGTCCCCAGTCACTATCCGATGCAAGAAAGACTTTCTTTAATGCCGAGAAAGCAACACTTCACACACCGTTTCTCGCTTTTCCATTTGTCTGTCATTCAGATGATGTGGGACCCATTTTCCTGCCTTCTGGATCTTTCCCATGGCATGAAGATGATCAGATATGGTTTGGCGACCAACATTTAACATCTCTGCCAGTTGTTGTTGCGTTTGCATATCGTCTTCGTCCAACAGTGTTTGCAATTCAGCATCTTGGAATTTTTTCCGCTGGCCCGGGCGATCTTTGTCTTTCAAGTCGAAATCACCACTTTTGAATCGTCGAAACCAACACACTCACATGTCTTGCATTAGGACATTGTCACTGTACGTTTCCACAAGGATACGGTGGCTTTCACTCACGTTTTTCTTTTGATTGAACAAGAAAAGCAGGACGTGCTGTACATGCTCCTTATTTAGTTTGAAGGTCAACATATTTCTCACACAAACCCAATATCACGATCACTCGCACTCGGTTGCACATCCACGGCATTTTGACAGGTACTGTCCTGGCAACACACTGACATAACAGTTGAGACTGTGCACCAACCCTTGCTTCCAGCACCATCCAGCGACGAAATTAAGAATTATTAACCAGCACACCTGGTAGTTCAAGTTTTTCACATCAGACAGACACTTGAGAAAAAGTGGGAATACTCGTATAAGCAAAATGTCCATCAGGTATTCATTGATTTTAAAATAGCATATGATTCGGTTAAAAGGGATAAATTGTATAATATATTAGTAGAGTTTGGAATATCTAACAAGCTTGTTAATATGATACAAGTATGCAATAATGAATCAGAAAGTACAATTCATGTAGGTATTAATATGTCTGACAAATTTACAATTCATGATGGGTTAAGAGAAGGAGATGTACTATCTCTATTGCTCTTTAATTTTGCCTTAGAATATGTTGTTAGGAAGGTAAAAGAAACTAATGAAGGACTAAAATTAAATGGCCTGACTCAGCTGTTAGCATATGCAGATAATGTAGACTTATTAGGGAATGATATAAATACGAGGGTCACTATTTATATTTTGAGCCTAACAATGAAAAAACAGGAATTTGGCATTGAAAACTGCTTTATTGTTTTTCAAAGTATTCTCCTTTATGGTCAATACACTTTTGCATTCGTTCAAACCATTTGCCAAAGCAGTTTTTCCAATCTTCTTGAGACACCTCCATAATATGGTTTTTGAACGCATCAACGGCGTCTTCCGCCGACGAAAATCGTTGTCCACGCAATTTATTCTTGACATTTGGGTACAAGAAGAAGTCATTGGGTGCCAAATGAGGACTGTACGGTGGATGACCCATCAATTCGATTTTTTGACTGTTCATAAAGTCGGTTGTTAGACGAGATGTGTGACAGCTGGCATTGTCTTGATGAAGAATGATCCGACGGCGTTTGTTTGTTTTCCGTATTTGACCGAAGACCTCTGGCAAACAAATTGTTGTGTACCATTCAGAGTTGACCGTTCTACGTTCCTCTAAAGGCACAGTTGCCACATGACCAGTTTTCCCGAAAAAACAGGCAACCATTTGTTTCGATGTGCTTCGAGCGCGAACAACTTTTGTTGGATTGGGTTTATCTTGAAACACCCATACAGTCGACTGCTGTTTACGTTCCGGCTCATATGCATATATCCATGATTCGTCACCTGTTACAATCTTATATACGTCTTTTGAAGCACCACGATTGTATTTATTGAGCATTTGTTTGCACCAATTGACGCGAGCGGCCACGATTAAATTTGTTATACCAGCGTTTCACAGTGGCAAAGGATGGGGCTTCATCGCCAAATGTGGAAGTTGATTGATGCACTCTTGTCTTGATAATCCACGTCGAAAATCGTAAAAAGTCATCGCACGAAAATGTTCACGAGTTAATTCCATTTTATTGTTGTTGCGCAATCTCCAAGGCAACATAAACAACACAAATGAAGCTATTGACAAAACATTTGAAGTACGTTATGGTCAATAATGCCAGACGATTCCGTGCAAACGTCAAATCGCACCTAACTTCAATCAGTGTTGCCAAGGCTCAAAATATAAATAGTGACCCTCGTACAATTAATAATAATGCTAAAACATTTTTTTAAAAACAGCTAAAGAGATAGGTTTGGAAGTTAGCAGAGAGAAAACTAAATGCATGCTACCAGGCTGAACCCAAGTGTTAGGTAATAATCAAAATTTAATTATTGATAATAACTAGTTTGAATCATTTTCCAAATTGAAGTACCTAGGAGTAATAGTGACACATGAAAATGACATGAAAGAGGAAATAAAAAGCAGACTTAATTCAGGAAATGTGTATGAAGAGAAAAGTATATAATATCTAAGAAACTAAATGTTAAAATATACAAAACAATAATTTTACCTGTAGTATTATATGGCTTTGAAACTTGGTCCCTTACATTAAAAGAGGAAAATAAATTAAGAGTATTTGAAAATAAAATCCTTAGGGAAATATTTGGACCTAAAAGGGATGAGTGGAGAATGTTACATAATTTCTGTACAATCTGTATTCCTCTCCAGATATCATTAATGATTAAATCAAGAAGACTACGGGAGAATTCACACTGAAGAAATACGCGACATGCAACATGCGACACACGACATGCAACGTGAGTGTTTCACACCGAAGAGACAAGATGCACATGACACTCGGTAAGCGGCACTGGTTTCTTTGTTCAGTTTGCATGATGGTACCGATATAATTGCATTAATGAGTCACCTGAAAATAACGTAACAAGAGACATTGTTATATGTAAATTGCGTTGTAAAATTTTTCCAAGTTATTGAAACTTGGAAGAGGCATGTTGTGCATGAGAAAACTGAGAAATAATATGCACTGACCTCAAACTGTATACGCCAGGCTTTTCAGCCTGAATGAAGTGAATACCTAAACACTAGAGAAATGATTCTCAACCTTCGTGAAACCATGTCACGGTATCTTTTTAAGTCAATGCCCTTAGCCGAAGAATTTTCCTCGTAAATCTTTACAGTATTGAAGATTTTATGCATGAATTAACATGTACCTATGAAATTAAATATTGATAAATAAGTTCTAGCATAATCATAAGAGTAATAATAGTTTGATATGGAAGACAAAGTGGTAACGTTTTCTCCTTGTAATTAATTGATCCCGGGTTCGATAACCGGGGAGGCACCGGGCAGATCCAGTTCTGATTAGTCTATTTGTGCATAAAATGGACTTAAAAAATGAAAACTCACAACTTATATATGATATTGGGGTTATGATAGTTGTCAACCAGTTTCAGCAGAACATTTCGGTGCTCAGTATAGTTGATACGAGGGCACGGTATCGGGTTGTGGCCCGGCGGCTGAAAAACAATGCACTAGAGTACTTTACCATGTTGACTAATATATTTTGGACTAAAGTGCCTCCATAAGCTGACTTTTTCAAATAAAAGCAGTCAGATAAATGGCCAAAACAGGGCCTCTTTACACGATGTTGAAGGCAAATTACAGCCAATACATAACTGCATCAAAAACTTGATAAAGCTAAATGTACGTTGTGTTTAAATCTTAAAACATTGTTGAAACATTATACATATCGATTCTTTATTATATCAACAAATTAGAGGTTCAAACATAATGCTCTCTTCTGGAGTCTAAATACAGCTTGTTGGAATGAAGCATTCGCTGCGCATGCGCGAACAACAAACTGAAGCAACACGATGCATGGTATTGAGAAAACGGCACAGTCCGAGAGGCGCGTAAGCGACATGCGACACGTGCATCTTGCCGTGTCTCTTCGGTTCGAAAGGTTGCATTGATTACTGAGTGTTGGCTTCCAAGCGACTCGTGTCGCATGTCGTGTGTTGCATGTTTCTTAGGTGTTAATTCTCCCTTAGGTGGGCAGGCCATTAAATCTAGAAGACTTAGGTGGGCAGGCCATGTGTCACGAATGGGAGAGGAAAGAACAGTTTACAGGATTCTTGTTGGGAAACCTGATGGTAAGAGACCAGTAGGAAGGTCAAGATGAAAATGGAGGCATAACGTTGAGATTACCTAAAGGAATTTGGTAAGGTTGGAACAGATTGGATTGATCTTGCCCAGGATAGGGACAGATGGAAGGCTTGTGTTGCTGCAGCCATAAACCTTCAGGTTTAAGAAGGCTAGAGAGTTACTTAGTGCTACAAGGCTTCAGCCTTTCCTTTATTACAGAGATTTGATTTCATTACTACCAGGCTTCCAGTTATATATATATATATATACAGGGTGTCATTTTAATGGCACCCACGGACCACAGATTCGTGTAGAGGACATCAAAACAAACAACTTTTCTCAGTAACATTTTTCACGTTGGTGCGTCAATTCGATGCTACAGCCGTTCAAAAAAGACCGTTTTGCCACCTGGATGCTGGCAACCCAACACAACATTTGATCGTATCTGTGACATCATTTCCTGCGGCGAAACAACACACGGTAGGGTTGCAAGGAACACACAAATTTTGTGAAAAATGACAAACTACCAACCACATTATTAGCTGTAAAACGAAGCGAGAAACGCCTCCAGTAGACCGAACACCATAGCCTACCAGCCAGAAGATCAGCAGTCATCTCAGGGGAAGGGGGAAGTGAACCAACGATATGAGAAATGGTAAAAACGTTCAAAGTGAAGAGTCAATATCGGATTTTGTCTCAGCCTACATGTCAAATATCAACAACAATAACTTTTATTGTACTTACAACTTACATGTGGCTGTTTACGTCCAGCTACATGTCAATTATATTTGCAAATCTCGTTGCAAGGTTGATATCTACAGGTTTGTGTCCAGATGCCTTGTGGTACTTTGTGCTGATAACGGAAGTATCTGAGGTTCACGTTGTTATATTACAGCTAAAACACGTACAACCACAGTAACAATCTAATGATGAATCAGTAGCGACTATACTGCCCTGTTCACAGTTGCAAACTATTACATGGGTATCCGGTGCGTAGATAAACACAGTCGTCGGAGAGTTTGTTTTACTACTATTTATATCCCTGTATTTTCAACCATTTTTGTCACTTGCCTCATAATGCCGTGAATATACATTATATTATGTGTTGCTTACCTTTGGAATTTTGAGTTCTTTCATTTCTATTTTGTCATCTGTTCAGTGTGTCACAGACAACTAGTATCAGAAGGACGAAGTGGATAGACTAAATTGTAGATGCCAACTTGGTAACTAGATTTGCAAATATTTGACATGCAAGCTGATACAAAATTCGATATGACCACTTCCACTTGAATTCTATTTTCTTTCTACCATTTTTCGTACCGTTTGTTTGCTTCCTGTTAGGTTACAGAACGTGTTTTGTCGTTTTGTTTTACGGTACATTATGTGGCTGATTGTAGCTATGTCATTTTTCACAGAATATGTGTGTTCCTGGCAACCCTGTAACGCATCGCTTCACGACGGAATATGACGTCACAAATGCAATCAAATGTTGTGTGTGGTTGCCAGCATTCAGGCGGCAAAACGGGCTTTTTTTGAACGACTGTATTGCCGAAACGACGCTCCGAGAAAAATGTTAACTGAAAAAAGTTGTTTGTTTTGATGTCCTCTATAGGTTTCCCTGGTCCGTGGGCGCCATTAAAATGACACCCTGTATATATATATATATATATATATATATATATATATATATATATATATATATATATATATATATATATATATATATATATATATATATATATATATATATATATATATATATATATATATATCGAACATGGTTTGTTTTTCAGGCTTTCTTAAATAAACTGCGGTTTAACATCCAGGATTCAGTTATATGAATAAACATCTGACGTTTCTGAAGTGAGATATTTACAATTACATTTTAGAATTGGCTAAGCCTTTCCCCTCCTTTTCATCCTTTGACCATGACATTAGCTGTTTATCATTGCATGCATGTAGCTCAAACACTATCGGAATGCTAGATTACGAATGCCAATCAAAACACAATTGTAGACCATTACCAAATAGGAATTTGTGAAGTATTAACACTGATTATAGTCAGTATGACGATCCATCATGATAAATATTTTTGCATTGCGAACAGATAATGCACCAACAGCCAGAGTTAGCTCTATTGTACGAGTTCAGGCAACTTTAATATGTGGACAAGTGTCGAGTCAGTACTCAGTAACATCATAAGATGATGCCTGCAATAAAAAGAACAGTTGTACTGGCTCACTCACAGGGACCCGGGCAACTGGACACGTGGGTCCCATCTCAATTAACGTAATTGCTCGCAGACGGCCATTGTTAGGATAACACCTTTGTCACATACCTTTATACACCATTTTCGTAAACTTCAGTGTGTAAATTGCCTACATTTATGAATCCAGTAAGCATCAACACACAACAGGAATAAATAACCTTTGAAATAAAAGTGATCAACATGTACTGTACACGTTCCATGGGTTGTGATGTCTGTGTCCATGATATAAATTGTCCTTCGTCTGGAGCTCTTGCATTCGTTTGACACACATCACAATCTCTGACAAACCTTTCAATGTCAGAAGTCATTACAACTGTCTACAAATCCGTTTTAATCTCGCTACGCCACTGTGCAGACCATGAATTTGAGTTAGAAACTTGCATCGCAGTGTCTCCGGCAATACAATTCTACTTCCCCACATCCCACATCAATAATCCATCTTCTGTTGACAGTTCCAGATGTTTCTTCCATAAAGCTACTGCTTCCTCATTGATTTGTGAATCAATTCCTCTTGGCCAACCATTCTTAATGTAAATTATTATTTTAGACAACAAGCTATCGCTTTTTGTATGCTCCTTGATCTCAGATATGCATAATGGCTGCAACTTTTGTTCTAGATCTGCATACGCTGTCAAAACAAAATCTGATTGCAATTCTTCAGGTAGTGGTAATCTTGACAAAAGCGTCTGCTATTGGAACCTTCTTAGAATACACTATTTCGTAATTCAGATATGCCATAAATATTTTCCACCTCTGCCAATGTGCATTGTGTTGCATTGGCACTGGTGTATTCGAATCAAGCAATGATTTGGCGTCGTTGAATCAGTGTATATTGTAAATTTTTGACCTGCCAGATATAAGTAAAAATGCTTATCTGACGAAACAATGGCTAATGCCTCTCTCTCTCCCTGACAGTAATTCTTCTAAGCAGGTGAAAGTGTAGCTGAAAAACATGCCACTGTTTGATGTTCACCATCTATCCTGTGCTCTAATCGTCCTCCAACAGCGTAGCAAGAACTATCCATTTCTAGGAGTATTTCCTTTGAAGGATCGAATGGAAGTATAGTAGGTGTCTGAACAATCTTATCTTTAACAACCTTAAATTCTGATGCACGTTGTTTAGTCCACAACAATTTTTCACCTTTCCTCAGAAGTCGATATGCAGGTGTGGTATTGTAGATGACGGCTTTGAAATGCAACAATTCCTAAAAAACTTTGTAGTTGTACCTTATCCTTTGGCTTTGGACTTTCTAAAATAGCACGCACATGCTTTTCAATTGGTGTGATTCCATTTGCCGTAAAACATCTTCCTAAGTAAATCACTTCTTGCACTAGGAATTCAGATTTACTTAAATTGACTTTAACATTATAATCTTTAAAACATTCCAGGACTTCTTTTGTTCTTAGGAAACATTCTTGTAGACTATCTCCAGAAATGATAACATCATCAATAAATGCTGCAACTCTTTCCAATCCTGTTAAAATTGAATCAATTACCTGTTGGAAAAGCTGAGACAAAACATTTGTACCAAATGGTAAACGTTACATTGTGTACAAGTGAGAATCATAATTTAAACATAATATGTTTTGTGAGTCTGGATGCAAACTTCCTTGTAAAAATTCTGAACGCAAATCGAGCCTGGTGTAGTACTTTCCTATTTTCACTTTTTGTAACATATCAGGAAAATCTGGTAGAGGGTACACTAAACCATCGGTTTGAAAATTGACCGTTTTCGAGTAATCTACAGATATACATATACAGGGTGACTGGTAATTAGATGTATTCCCTGAAAGGGGTTAAAGTAGAAACAATTTGCAATAAATTTGACCATATGATACCCTGTCCGAAAATTAGTAGTTTTCTAGATAATCGAATTTCTATTGTTTTTTTATAAAATGACAATTTTCCACATAAAAAGATGAATTGAGAAAAAACTGCTCATTGTATGGCACATATTTCAGCGTTTTCTGATAGCTAACAAACAAGTGGTTCGTTGAAAAAAAAGTTTTCCCAAATAACAATCACATGTAAGTAACGGCTGGGATTAAACTTACAAGTGATGATAAAAAAATGCACTCTTAGTTTACTTGGCAACGTATTAATAACAAAAATGGTATGTCACGAAGCGTACAAATTACTTAAATTACTTCCTTGTGTCATCTGCTATCCAACAAGGTACAAATGTTGCTAACATTCACATTTGTGTACAAGAAATAATACTTCATTCATCTTCATGTGAATGGAATCAATGAACAATACAATTAAAGAACATTACACGTCTTGCTCAAAGTGGGCACCTCCGTTACGAATGCAGGCACGCAGGTTTTTATGGACATTTGATCTCTTAACTCGTGATGTGATGGTGTCCTTGATGTGTTGACCAGCTGTTAAGATCGTCTCCCTGAGCTATTCTTGCAAGTTTACCGGTGTCTTGTCATGTGGCTCCAAATGTACAAGTCGCAAGGCGTCAAATCGATCGGGGGATCGATCGAACTGGGCAGTCATCATGCTGATAAATCATGTCACGTCTTGTAGCTAGAGGCACATCCTCCAACAACATTGCCATCCCGTTCCTCAAAAAATGTTCATAAGTGATGCCATTTAAGAATTGGGCCAGGAAAAATAGCTCGATCAAATGATTGTTGATGACGCTCATCCATACTTCTGCCTGGGCATGCGACAGTGGCTGGATGAAAATTACCCAAAGAAATGGATTGCCCGAGGTGGCCCGATTCCCTGGCCGGCTCGATCCCCCGATTTGACGCCTTGCAACTTTTACATTTCGAGCCACATGACAAGACACCGGTAAACTCGCAAGAAGAGCTCAGGGAGAGGATCTTAACAGCTGGTCAACACATCAAGGACACCATCACATCACGATTTAAGAGATCAAATGTCCATAAAAACCTGCGTGCCTGCATTCGTAATGGAGGTGCCTACTTTGAGCAAGACGTGTAATGTTCTTTAATCGTATTGTTCATTGATTCCATTCACATGAAGATGAATGAAGTATTATTTCTTGTACACAAATGTGAATGTTAGCAACATTTGTACCATGTTGGATAGCAGATGACACAAGGAAGTAATTTAAGTAATTTGTACGCTTCGTGACATACCATTTTTGTTATTAATACGTTGCCAAGTAAACTAAGAGTGCATTTTTTTATCATCACTTGTAAGTTTAGACCTACCCATTACTTACATGTGATTGTTATTTGGGAAAAACTTTTTTTTTCAACGAACCACTTATTTGTTAGCTATCAGAAAATGCTGAAATAAGTTCCATACAATGAGCAGTTTTTTCTCAATTCATCTTTTTATGTGGAAAATTGTCATTTTTTTAAAAAAAACAATAGAAATTCGATTATCTCGAAAACTACTAATTTTCGTATGGGGTATCATATGGTCAAATTTATTGCAAATTGTCTCTACTTTAACCCCTTTCAGGGAATACATCTAATTACCAGTCACCCTGTATAATTATTTGATTTTTTACTGTCACAGTAGGACTCGCCCATTCTGAATGTTCTATAGACGGTGTTAAAGGCGGAGCTACTGCGGAGCATGTGCACTCGTCTGGTCCCCCTCGAACATCCGGTTATCATTACAGTGCTATGAACGTTAATATGAAATGGCAAAGTGAAGCTTCTTTTACAAGGAAAAACGGTGTCAGCTGTGTAGCATATGGTTGTACAGTTCGATCGGGAACAAATTTATTGAGTTAAGTATCACTTCGTAGGTTTCCGAAGGACGTAGAGAGACGAAACCTGTCGATACAAGCAGAACGAAGAAAGGATTGGTACCCGGAAAGGATTTGTACGACTTTCATTTTGTTACAAACATGTTGATTGTTTGTCTGCGTATTGTGTTGTGGTGAAAAGCACGCCTCTTAGTGAGGTTTCAAACCGACGCGACAGCAGTGGTTCGTACCGAGGTGACAAGCACCACAGGCCCATTTAGTCTATAAATAAGCATTTACCGCTTATGGGAGATCAAGACTCAGGCGGCACTACACGCCATTGGAAATCTGAGCGACCCGTGCAACTTGTCGTGTCGCTTCGGTTCGAAAAAAAAACATTGATCACTGAGGATTCACTTTTAAGTGGCACGGAGATTACACACCGAAGCGACAAGCAACAGCCCCTTTACTCTAAAGGAAACAATTCACCTTGCTTACGAATACAACAGACCGAGGGCGACACGATGCATGGTACTGAGAAAACAACAGTCCAGTTTAAGCGACACGTGCATTGGTTCGAAAGGAAGCTTTCAGACTGCAGCGATGCGTGTATCTTGGAAAACAACATTCTAAAATAAACAACATCTTCCGAATTAAAGAGAGACGACAAATTGCAGGTGTCGCTTGTCGCTCGGAATAGGCCGTTTTATCAATACCGTGCATTGTGTTGCCCAGGCCTGTAATTTTCGCAAACGTGACTGGTGAATGGTTTGCTTTAGATCGAATGCTTCTGTACGAAATTCCGATATCGCTTGTCGCTTCAGTCTGAAAACTTCCTTGTTGTTTAAAGTAAATTCGTGCAAGTGAAAGTGGCATGCCATATCATAGGTTTTCCCTAAATCCCTGAAGCGGAAAGGCGACGTTGAAAGCACATATTTGTTGTGTGTCGTTTGATTAATTCTGCAGATTTGTTGGCATAATTTGTAATATAATAATATCACTAGTTTTGTAAAATTATCTTTCCCTCACTTTTCCATTTACAAAATAAATGAATATATCTAAACTTTCGTACGTTTTGAGTTCGCGTGCGTGTACACGAGATACTTGTATGTAGTATGCTATACAATTGGCGGCCACAAAGACACGTCATATTTTAATAACCTGCTCTGCAGTTGATCACCCGACGGATTCTAGACGTCCACCCCTTCATAGTAGAACTTTAACAAATACCTTTCTTGACTATCGTCGCACAACTGATGAAAACAAACGCCCATTTCTTACTTCGTATGCCGGTGAATCTGCACTGGCAACAACGGGGACTGGCCCAAACCGGAAGTTCCGGGGGGACCGGGCAAGACCTCGCCAATATTTATGTTTACCTTTTTAACATGGTCTATAGGAGCTATTATATTTTGCTTACACATATTATCTATTTCTCGCTTTATTTGATCTCGTAAAGAATATGCAATTCTGTATGCTTTTCTGAACACAGGCTGTGCATTCTTCTGTAAAGGTATTGATCCCTTGAGATCTGTAATGGGAGTACTAATATCCTCATTAAAGACTTCTGCAAAGGATGTCAGCAATTGTGAACGACAGTCTTCAATGTTCATTTGTTTCAAATTACTTGAATTATCTACCTCTGCCTTACGTTTGTTCAAAATCATGGCTTTGCTATTTTGCCCTTGCACATATGATGTTCGTGAACATTTACCCATTTCATCAATCTTCTGCTGATATACCTTTGGAGTATCGATTGTGCCTAAATGCTGAAGTTTTGAATAAGCATCTGGTAGTGAATCTTTTCATTCCAGACCTAAGCACGCATGTGTAGAATCTTCATTTTGAACGTACACAGTTTCAGGAATCTCATTTAAAAGTTTGTTACACTAATCACCAAACAATATGTTCATTCCAGCTGTACCAATTAATATATTTGTGTTGATATTATCTCCAACAAAAGGCATCATGTACATTTTGCCATGATAGTAAAGTTGTAAGCTTAATTAGCCTAATACACACAATCTTTCACCTGATATTGACATATATGAATTTAGTAACAGACTCAGTGTGAAGTTGCCTATAAGATTTTAGTTAACAAATCTTTGGAAATGAAATTAGCAAAACTACCAGAATCGACAATAGCTTCTAACGATTGGTCTTGTATTGTAAAATTATTGTACATTTCACAATGAAATTTGCTCAGGTGCATGTTGCAAGTTAGAAATAGATTTGTTTGCTTTTTTATTGTACATTTGTTGCATGTTTGTAGTTAAGAAAGTATCTATCTTCTTGCACAGAGAATAAGCTGTTGAGAATTACGTTCTGCAAAGGTACCTTTGGTAACTAAATTACTGTTTCTCATTTCACAATTTCCCTTATACATAGTAGATAAATTGACTGTAGGTCCATTCCATTTTATATCATTTGCCTGATTTTGCAGTGATACAAATTTTTGGCTATATGCAGTATGGGGTTTAGATTGTGGCATGCTTTTGTATACATTATTTGTTCCGAATCTTGATTCTCTTGTATCTTGTTCATTTTTTGAAAAATGGCTTTAGCAAACAAATTGTTTGTACTGGATCTACGTTAGGATGTATGGAAAAAAACTTTTTTCGAAATGTTAAGGTGGCTAGTGCGGAAAAGTGGCCATTTGTGACCAAAAAGACGTCTGATTTTTTCAGATTTTTTGGAGGTTGTTTAGGTGGCGCGCATCGACCTTGAAGTTTTGATAGTGATTTGGTTATGCAACATGCACAACAATTTCACAAAAATGTCATTATTTGGCTATTTCATGTCTTTTTTCTGCATTATGGTCGTTTATTGTCTTGTTTATGGCAAATATGTTACATTCGTGCCTCAGGGGTGGTTTCCTATGCTGTTTACGTATGCTTTTGATAAAAAATTGTCAATTTGAGGCTAAAAATTCCATTTTTTCTATTGATGGTTTCCAATTGGTTTCGACTTTGTGTTTTATTCGAAAGTTTTCCGATATAAAAGACTAAATAAAATATTTTGGCTTTCTAATTGCTAACAGTTCCTCAATTACTGTCCAGCGCATCGCTTCGCTTATTTTCATAGCTTATTATGCTTTGAAAATAACCCAGAGCTCACCACGAGTAGGTGGCAGGACTGCAAGCTCCACCCACCTACCCAAATTATGTTGGCAAACATAATTTTACGAAAGGGCAGGCCAAGATTTTCTTCTAGTTTTCTCCTTGAACTTTATAGTCACTTTTGTTCGAAATGTCGGCATATGTTCTCTAGATTCCAATTTCTCTTTGATGTAGCCATCACGTGCGCTGGCGCCGAAAATGGAAGAAGCAGCCTCTGTGATGATTTTCAAAAGTCACTCCACTCCTTGTGTGTGGCAGGGGAAGTCTTGAATTTCCGCTATTTTTTTTGTTTTTAATGTTGTCATCTACTTCTTCATTTGTAATATTATTGGTCAACGGAGGCTCGTGGAAGGGAGCATGAAGCACAATCAACCATGCCATAGTATTGGTCTGCATTAAAATTGATGGTTGGTAAAACAAAAGTGCGAATTCTTTTGCCTTTTTTCAATCCTCTTGCTTTATTAATTCTTTGCCAACCAAGACTTCTTATTTCTGGGTTTTGGTTGGTTATTAAAGCCAGCAGGAGATTTTCAGGATGGGCGAAGAATGTGTTTTGTTGAATGACATTATCAATCAGATCTCTCAACTGGTGTGGGAGAAATCGGGACAAGTGGATCAAATTTCAGAGGTGTCGGGCTCCGTCAGTTATCGATGGTTCCTTCTTGATCCTAAATCACACCGGTGCATACACCTTCATTATGTACTACACTGGTAGTAGTACATAATGAAGTAGTACAACGGAGCCCGACACCTCTGAAATTTGATCCACTTGTCCCGATTTTTCCCACACCAGTTGAAACCACCCCTGAGGCACGAATGTAACATATTTGCCATAAACAAAACAATAAACGACCATAATGCAGAAAAAAACATGAAATAGCCAAATAATGACATTTTTGTGAAATTGTTGTGCGTGTTGCATAACCAAATCACTATCAAAACTTCAAGGTCGATGTGCGCCACCTAAACGACCTCCAAAAAATCTGAAAAAAATCAGACGTCTTTTTGGTCACAAATGGCCACTTTTCCGCACTAGCCACCTTAACATTTTGAAAAAAAGTTTTTTTCGATACACCTTAAACTACGTGAGCCTTGTACCTGTTTACTTGCACGTACCAAAAATGCATTTTGGTTGACTTTATTTTTATTTGTGCGTATTATTTCATGTTGGGAGTACCACACCACAAACCTTTTCGAATGTGCTGGGCATGTCTGACAGTAATCTATCTTTTAGTATACTCTCGGGTAGTCCGAACACGAGTTTTTCTCTAAAACGAGTGTCTAGTTCGCCTGTTGTAAACTCACAAGTTTTTGCAGCAACTTTTAAACGATTTATGTAGTACGATGTAGCTGCCTCACCTTGCTCTTGCTTTATTTGCATAAAAGCGAATCATTGAATCGATTTATTAACTTGTGGTGCTTATATTTTTCTCAATGTAGCAAATAGTTCCTCCAAGGTGCAATCTTGTGGATCCTTTGGACTTAGTCTGTGTTCCAGCTCTTGATATGGTAAACTACCGATTACAGAAATAAGAGTAAACACTCGTTTCCTTTCCTGTATATCATTAGGCTCAATAAAAGCCTTGAATCTTTTAATATACAAATTTATATCCTGGCTTGGGTCATAAGCCTCAAATGCAGGTATAAAACTTATGTGTTTTCCATACTGGCTCACTTGGACTTAGTTGCTATAATTCTACTTACAGTAGTAATTATTTATCTTCTTTAACGCTTTCGGCGCGAAGAACGTATTAAAACGTTTTTCCCTTTTGTGCTCAAATCGCAGATAAGGTATATATACATTCTTCATTTTTGAGTGCTTATGAAAATTCTTGCTTGTTTCTATGTGCCTCGGCGATTGTTTTGGTGCAAAGTCTGGATATTTTAGTACATAACTTGACCGGTAGGTGCAGCACAAGTATGGATTCTTTGTTTTTTTTATTTGTTTACTAGTGACGCCTGTTCTGTGCTTTTTGTTGAGTTTGCACAATGGCCGACAATGCTGTCCCAGGTTGTTCCTGACGGATATATGTGTAAAAAATGTAACTTGATCGATACAAAGCAAATGTATTCTGCAAAAGAGACATCTAGCGTGATTTTCATTAAAAAAAAATACAGCTAAAACTAATCAGCCGTAAGTGTATGCCACCTAATGGCACCCAACAAGGGCTGAACCCATTCACACACACCACCTTTCACAATATACATCAAACATCTAGACACTTACATTAGACATCAGAAACTTCATACACTATGGTACTACTATTTCCCAAAATAATATTTTGACAATTTACACTATTTACACTTCTTTTTCTGAAATTTTACAAATCATTTACGTAGGTACTAGTTACTTTGTGCCTCATAGGATGCTTTGAAGACTATCACACAAAAGTAAACTTCTTTTGATTTCCCCAGATAGCATGTAAGTTAACTGCAAGTTAAATCGAATGTCGATTTAACTTGCAGTTAACTTACATGCTATCTGGGTCACGTTATCAAGACTCCAAAAACTATAATGTTGCATATGTTTGGATGTCATAGTAAACTGAACTCATAATTTCTTTATACCACATATTTGTTTTTATGATGAGCTGATTTTTACATTTCTTACTCATATTGTAATTGTTTTTGGTTTGCAACACTGACGAAATTATAAAATTATACCACATAAAAATATAAAAAATTACCTTATTTGGATTAATATGTATCATTGGTTGAATATTTTTAAAAAATAAATGATAATGAAAATTTTTAGAATTTTTTTTATTATGAGATGGCAACAGTGATGCTTGAAGAAAAAATCATACTCTTTTGTAAATTATTTTGTAAACTTTAGTATTTTGTATTCAAACACAAAATTGAAGGTCTGAAGATATATTGGTATGCCAATGTCAACTTTATTTCATGTATGCTTCATGCCATCTTTCTTTTCCCAGATGAATGGTAAATTTACTATTTCTCGTGATGTTGAAACCGCTTAACTTGTCCGATGTCAATGTAATCGTACTTAGTAATAAATTGTAATTGATAAATAATAAATAAAAATGTTACCTTACTGTAATAAATATCCATAACCCACTGGATACTTGGAAAAGTAAAGAGATATGTAGGAACAAAACAATTTTTTTTTTTTAAGTTTTGAAATATATTTTGGGATGGCAACACTGACGTTTGAGGAAATATACATGACGTTTCTGTACGATAATTTCTATCCCTTAATATTTTGAATCAGTGTACAAAATTTCATGTCTATATAGCAAGTAGTAACAGAGCAATTAATTTTCACAAAAGGGTCAAAAATCATACGTTGGCTGTGAACTTTCCAATTATATCCATACGTGCTGAAAGGGTTAATCTTCGTCGCCATTTTGTTATGTCCTATTCTTACTGACATGTATAAAATATATATCAAAATGTGCTTGTGCAAGGGTTATTATTATTAACAGCTTGTTCAGCATGTAGTTCCAATTCTTGAATCCCTCTTTGCATAAAAGAGAGAATAAACATCAGGATGTCTACCAGTCTGGAAAACCTGGAAAGTCAGAAATTTACTTTTTCTGGAAAAGTCAGGAGTTTACTTTTTCTGGAAAATTCAGGGAAATTTACTGTGTTTCTGCAAAAATCAATATTTTGTGGAAGTGCACTAAAAGTAAGCTCTTGAACAAAGAAGAAAAGCACAAGCATGAAATTTTAAACTTGTTGTGGACAAACTATACTACAGTTTGATATACTGACAGTTAAAGAAGAAATTGCATATTGAATACTCTAGGAAAGGGGCCATGTTTTGAACTATTTTCAACTAGAAAACTATCACAGTAAGTGGCTATTGGCATTTACACTTTCTTCTTGCAATTTTTGGGTTTTGTTTGGTTGATAATTGTATTAATACCATCCATACCAAATCAACTAATTTTATAATAATTGGTTGCATGACCATTTTAGAAAAAAATAATTTTTAGGACATAGTTTTGTACATGTTTCTAGATATCAAAACCCATATTGATAAAATTTCCTGTCCTTAGTTGGTCAATATGAGGTAGTGTATGTGACCTAATTTGCGACATTGCGGAGTATGGTTAAGCTACATGCATTCCTAGATTGATGAAGCCTTTTCTTTTTCTTTTTTAAAGTTGAGTTAAAAAAGCCTCAGAAAATATAATAACATAGGATTTCAATACTTGACTTACCAGAAAATGAAATTACAGGATATGGCAATTTAAGATCTGCGAAATCTCATTGCAAGAGGTCCAGTTGGTGTTGTCAAATCAGGCAGAGTTCCTTGATATTTCACTAAGCCCCTACTCACTCTAACTAAATGATCAGAAACTTTCAGTTTGTCACATATATTTCTTCTGGACCAAGTGGTAGAAATCAAACATGATTCTGACCTTTTCAACATTAGTTTTCGCTAATTTACATTTTTCTTTTTATAATTTCAATTAAATGATTGTACTGTCCTTGCAAAGGATTGTCACACTTGCCTTTCTTTTCTTCAGTTCTAATACTTCCTGAAAAACAACTTTCCAGTTTCCTTTGCACTCCTTGTATGATGTGAATAGTTTTGCGAGCAAGAGCACTTTAAACAATAAGCCTCCTCAGTTTTGAAAGAGGAGATACGTGGAAAACAGAACAGACTTCATCCATTTCCTTTAGTGATTCTTGGGTTGCCACAGACATCATTTCCATTCTGCGAGTCACTTTCTCTAGAGATGAGAATTTTACTACAACATGTCAGGCATATTGATTTAACTGGTATAAGGCTTGACACTTTTTTGGCCTTACCATGTGATGCAAATTGATTAAAAAAATTCCCTTACCTAAATTTTTCTTTAAGTGGTATTTCAGAAGATCACAACATACTTTACCATATAAAAAACATTTTTCAATGGTATTTTCATATTGTCTCTAAGCCATCCACCTGTAGTCTTGACCTAAGAAGAGTTTTATCATTTTCACAGAGTTCGTTAAGATTAATTCTTTGGAAATCTTTCCAAAAGTGTATTTATGACAGTCCTCTCCAATTAAAAATCCTACAGAACACTCCATTTCCAGTCGCAGATAACAATCATTCACAAGTCACTACAGTATGGACACGATAAGAAGCGGCATGCAATCAGAACGCAGAACGGTAGAACGTGACCAAATTCTGTCTCCTCGTTGGCTGCCATGTGGCTGGGGGGTTTCTACATTGCCACGTGCGCACAAACACACGGACAGGCTAGTCAGCTGTTGGCAAGCTCGGGAAAATAGCATCACGTGAAATTAAGTATGTACGTATCAATATGCTAATATATGTTATTGCCGTCGTAAAGTGATAATTTAACGAATCTAGAAGTTTGAATCTGACGTTTCCTTTGTTGTGTTTTTATTATGGTACTTTGCAAGCATCAGCTACCGGCATCTTTTTACTTATGTTGTATCGTATTACAATTACCAACAAAAGAAAATGCATCTTGTGTTATGAACAACACTGTGGCAAACCATTCTCCTTTGATTTCATGCCACCTCTCTTTGCCTTCTTTGTCACGCCGCGATTGTTGAAGCTTCAGAACTTACAAATGAAATGTATTTCTTGAAAATTAGGGCAAATTACGTATAAACAAATTACGTACAACTTCGTTTCGTTAACACGTTTTTAAATTATATTTTGAGGAACCTTCAAAAATTCGCCTCTAAAACAGAATTTTACAGAACTGAGTTACTGTATTACGGAGGAGAATTTATCAAGAACAAATCAAATGTGTGTGAATTGATTGATTGAGTTGGTGTTTTAAAGTCCACTTTATGCACACTACGGCTAATCTGGAATGGACCTACAGTTGGAAGTGGGATCCGAACCACTATGTGCCTCGACAGGGTATCAAACCCAGGACTACTTGATTACAAAGCGACAACACTTACCCTACCACTGTGCCATCGAGGAGGCACATGTGGGTGTGTGAAGTGAGATAATTTGGGAAGCTATATGAGAATACAGGCTCTGGCAATACAGAGTTCAATAAATTACAACGAAATGCTTGGCAATTGCTTGATTTCCTTAACATTATTGATACATTTGGTACATGTGTCATTAATGCTTTGAGCTACCTGTATGTAAAAACATAAAAAATGAATGAAAGAACAGAAGTAGTAGTTAAAGAATCAGTTGTTTTTGCTTACCGGCTACCATTGCAGTGGCGCTATCCCAAGATCATCTTCATTGTTGGTTGGTAAAGGAACATCTTCATCTGAGCTACTACTGTCACTGCTGTCTTCCTGCCCAAGTGAAATTACAAAATCCTCCATTTCCTGCTCTTCAACTCCCTCCTTTTCCCATGCTTCGGAAATAATCTTCCTTGTGTGTTCTATAGCCGAACGCCACCTATCTGCTGTCATATCCCCGATAGCCTGTTCTGTCAATTGCAAAATTTTAGATGGTGTAAAAGGTGGCAAAGTGTTCCTCTGTGCTACCAGCCCTTTGACCTGTGCCCAAATAAATTCAATGAGAACAGTGGAAGTGTCCCGTTGTTGACTGTTTAACCAGATGTTTAATCCTACACATGTTTCGGTGGTCTCGCAAAAATCCTGAAGTAGGTCAATCCGGCAACAGCGCGTCGCTACCAAAGTGGGTGGTTCCACGCCACTTGCTAGCACGTCCCAACTGTACTCTCGGCACATTAGGCAAAGGAAGAATGACAGCAGAGATTGTCCATGGACAGATCAATTCCAGGCTTGCCTTACATCATATCAAAACATGTCTCTGAATCTTCTGCTGCGCAGGACTCATATTTACTTCCACGAATGTCTTTGCTTGGAAAAAATAAGTGGGAAAGTAAAGGAAACCAAAAATAATACCTTCTACCAGCTGTGACCCTCCAAAATAAATAGCCTATTTTCAATGGACTGGCCAAGGAGGGGTTGGTGGGTGTCATAACCCCCCACCTTTGGCCCAGTGTTCCATAAACAATTATGTGAAAGGCATGAAAAGGTGGTGGCAAAAAGAGGCCTGTATACTAAAAAAGTGTGTATAACCCGTTCCTGCTTGAAATTCCTGGGCATGCCACTGCCTACTGTTAGCCTTGTGGTGTGTGTGATTTCTTATCTATACTTGCACAAGACATACAAGATATGTACGTTAAAACTAAACAACATAACTTTAATGCCTGGAAGCCATTCACGTACATCTTACACATTGATACTATGACAACCAATCAATAACATGCTATAAAATACAAATTCTTCTTCTTCCTCTTATCATGCATCTGTCTTCTCCTGGAGTCTCTTTTTTAGTTTTAAGTCCTGGTCTCACCATATCTATCAGGAGGTCTCCTAAGTCTGTTCGATCTTCTGAGTGGTGTATGCCCAGCATCTGTGTTTGGCTGGTTTTCGTTCTCTCTTTTTCCTTCTGCATCCTCCGGCTGTCGTGCTGGTGTCAATTCGAGGTTTGGATCAGGTAGATCTGTTGATGAGGGGTTTGGTGCATTCTCACCTTTTCTTAGCCACCTTAAGTGTACCGTTCGTGTCGATCCGTCGAACAACTTCACTTTATATATTAGGCTGTTGCCAACTCTAGACAATACCATTCCTGGTATATGCTTCGGTGAATTTACCTTCGGAGTCTGCACCCAGACGGGATCATTCGGAAGATATGTAGTTTGGTCAAGTCTCTTCCTCTCTACTCGTCCCCGCCGTGATCGAAGAAATGGTGGGTGCCTTTCCCACTCAGTCATATCTGTTATCATCCACCAGAGTCATGGTTGAAATCCCAACACAGAAGCAGAAGGCAACCTTTGAGTTTAACCTAATCTGGAATTTCTCAAAAACAGAAGAACTTCTGTGATCCTCGCATCCATTTGTAATGAACTTAAATTGGGGTGTTCCAATACAAATTTTCTCAAATGGTCTTAACGGTGCGAATATATCTCTTGACCATTCCGTTACTCAAACTATGGTACGGAGATATGGTTAAGTGCCTTATTCCATATTGTGAACAGAAGTTCTGGAAAGTTAGGCTACTGAATGCAGGACCACTATCTGACACAATATTTTCTGGTAGACCTAAGTAAGAACAAGGCTGTAATATCCAACATATGGTTTCAGCCGAATCCAGTCATTGAACATGCCATATGTCAACCCATTTACTGAATGCGTTGACTAGAATGAAAAATGTATTTTCTCTGAAGAAAAAATGCTCTGTGTGTACTCTCTCCCTCATGCGTGAAGCTTCTGGCCACTCATCCTTCTGGCCGTTTCTTACCTTTCTCTTCTCTGGTATTTTATTATTAATGTTTGTGTTATTCTTTGGTTCAGGCCCATTATTTAACAGTTTTCTCCAACCTGGATGAATACTGTCGAGCCATGAACGTCAAAACAACGGATAACGCAGTTCTTCTTCACACAATATAACCGGAAATTTATACAATACATCATTCAATGATAAATCAATGAAAGCTTGACCTTTCAACTTCAACATATTATTATTCACACCTCTTAATGTTAGTGAAGTGAATTGTGTTTGCCGGTGAGGGAACAATTGTTTGAAAGACTTATCATTGAACAGAGTAACTGTGGATCCAGTATCTAGTTCACATTGTACAATTCGCTTATCAATACACAAATCAACTATGCACGGTTCCGCTGACACAAGAACATTATTACCATCTATAGCTTGTGCTTTTGACTGGAAACTAACACTCCTTGCTTCTGGACGAGTGAGTGTGGCATCTTCCACTTGTGTATTTTCTGTGTTCGATGAAATACAGCAAGTGCTATCTTCTGGCGGATGAGAATCGCTAACGTCAACATGTAATAGAGACAAACCATGAAATTCGTTATGTATTGTTCAACAATAGCATATAAAGGTTTAATATTAGACTTAAAAGTTTAATCCGAGGTAATTGTCTTACTCGTAAGTTCATAGTTATTTTTCTTACACTTGCATTTTACATGCCAATGACCTTTCTTCTTACAAATTGAACATATCGAATATTTTGCTGGCTGTCCAGGATCATGTCTTCTGGAACATCTATCATATTCTTCGGTGCTTTTATAATTTCTCTCCCGGGAATTAACTAAGTTCTTTTTGTGTGCTTGCGAGGCCTGGAAACCTGGTTTATATTTCTGTGTCTTCCCAGTAAATCTAACTACCTAGTCGTATCATAAATACTGACAGAAAGTTTGAGGCAGTGTGTACAACCGGTTTTCAAGGTCGCGGCCAACCTTCCTGTGCAAGAGGCTGGAGTGGGCCATTGTGATTTGAGCTGTCATAGAGGAAGTGTGTTCGTAAAAGTGTAGCTATGGAGTGGGGCGATTACGAAAATCGTGTGGCAGTAATAGCGCTTCATAAAGTGGGTCAAACAGCCCCCATGATATTCAGAACACTTAAAAAGTTGAATATCAGCAAATCTTTCGTGTATCGGACCATCAAGCGATTCACAGAGACTGGGACAGTTGATGATCGCCCAAGGCAAGGCCGCCCACGCAGCGTACGAACCAAAAAGTTAGTGCAAGCCGTGGCAGCCCATATTCGGAGAAATCCTGTACGAAAGCAGGCAGTGCTTGCTCGTGAGCTGAACATTCCCAAAATGTCAGTGTCTCGTGTGTTAAGAAGTGACTTGGGGTTGAAGGCTTACCGGCGAAGTACAGGTCACTTCCTCAATGCACGTCTGAAAGAGCAGAGGGTGATAAAAGCAAAATGCCTCCTGCAGCGTTACGCCAACAATGGCCACAGGAAAATTCTTTTCACAGATGAAAAGATATTTAACATTGAGGAAACTTTCAATCGCCAAAATGGCCGGGTGTATGCGTCAACATCCCACGAAGCTCGGGAGAAAGCCCCGAAAATCCAGAGGGGTCATCATCCGGCCTCAGTCATGGTTTGTTGGGGCGTGGCGTATGATGGCACCACCAAGCTGCATTTTTGTGAAAAAGGGGTGAAAACGTCAGCCAGAGTGTACGAAAATACTGTGTTGAACTCTGTTGTGAAGCCTTTGAGTGACACTTGTTCAGGAACCAACATTGGACCTTCCAACAGGATTCCGCACCAGCCCATAAGGCACACTCTACCCAGGAGTGGCTCAAGAGCAATGTCCCGGACTTCATTACTCCAGCTGATTGGCCTGCTAGCAGCCCTGACCTCAACCCGTTAGACTACAAATTGTGGTCAGTGCTTGAGGGCATGGTCTGTACGAGGAGGCATGTCAATATTGACAGTCTGAAACGGTCCCTGGTGAAGGCAGTGGCGACTTTCCCTACGGAGACAGTGCGTAATGCTGTAGATGAGTGGCCGCAGAGACTTCAGGCCTGTGTGAAGGCCAAAGGCGGCCATTTTGAAAAATGATTGGTGTTATGTGTTCGTTAGACCTGTAAGTAACCTATACAATCAGGACATTAAAGTATCTAACACTTTCGTCATAATTCACTTTCAATGTTGTGTCAGTATTTATGATATGACTAGGTAGGTTTGGACTTTACTCCTTTTTACGGTGTACGAACATTTGTTTTTCCCATTCAATTAATTCCATTTGAAGCACAACATCTTGACATTTTGCTGGAGTCAGTGTAGGCTCGGACAGTAATTTCTTTCTAATGGCGTCATATCGAACTCCTACAATTATTTGCTCTACAATGGCTTCCTGTAAGTACTGTCCAAAACTACATTTAAGTGCTTGTTGCCTAACATGTACCATAAATTGTGTTGCATTCTCACCACTTTCTTGCATGCACTGCCTGAACTTGAAGCCATAATGTTTAAGCAGATTGTCCTTGAGTGTCGAATACGTTTGACGTTCGACAGGTTCAGGTGCAAGTATATTCTTCAGCACTTTGAAAGTTTCAGACCCTGTAACTGCATTCATTATGGGTACTTTTCTTGCTTCATAAACATGATGAGCCAAACAAGATTGTTCAAACCTCGTTAAATAATCTTCAATTTCTTCCGAATCTGGCCGGAACTCTGAGAATAAATTCAAACCAAACATATTCATAATTGTGAACAACTTAATATCACAATTTTGTAGACACAATCCCTATCACATTGATTAACCTTGCCCTTGTACAATTATTGTAAACATTACACAAACCGTGCAATCTTGGTTTCTTACCGTAGAAATTGATCAAGCCGACACAATTTCTCTGCATAAACCTATGCTGGAATGATGATCGTCGTGTATTCTTCGTGATGTCTTCATCCATACTTCTTCTTACGAAGAATCACCAAGAATATCCTGTATGACTGCGCCATAGATGTTAGCCTTGCACGGACATCTGAACTGGTGGGGGGGGGGGCAACATGCCCTCACTCATCAACGAGGGGGGGGCAATATGGTATTTACCCCCCCTCCCAGTCAGGCTCTAAAAAAAGAGACTATATTTTTCTAACTTATTTTTGATTGAAGAAATTTTGAGAAAATATTTTTACACTCGTTAAATGAACCTAGACTCAAGTTTCTGCTAACAGCAAGAAAAGGAAGTATGTGACTGACAGATCTCTAAGCAGATTACGAATGGCAGTTTCCCCTTCCCCCTAGGAGTTTGCTACTTCTGTTTCGAGTTTCACAGGTGCGCTTACTTGACAATACTCCGGGGAGGGGGCAGAGGTTGGTGTACTCAGATAACTGCCTGCAGTTCCTAAATAGATACTACCTGACACATTTCTGCGAAACAGGTGCCGTGGATGAACCAAATGTCCTTTGACGAATTCCTAGCCTCCCTCTCTCTGCATGCCTCGTGCCCGCAACCTCTTTGGCGGGAGAATATGAGGGTTCAGTAAAAGCAGATGCGTGTTTCGCATGGTTTGTATGGAACTTTTCAGTTGAAGTTTGGTGATGGGTGGACAGTTACAGGGTCCGTTATGTATGGTGAATCGCCTCGGTTCGGTGCATCGAAACAGTGCATCCGTCGACCACTATGTCCTATCATAATTATTAATACGTCAAATTTTGATTATGAAAAGGTGGTTGCAGGGGAAGAGTGGAAGAACCAGAGGTCTTTTTTGAGGAAAGCACTAAGCAGTAGAATAAAATTGTCCTTGATCATTTACATGAGAGGAAGCGATTGTAGTAAAACAGCCAAAATTAAAAATTTAACAACAAAGTGTTCGATTTCCGGGGAAGTACACACATGATTCCTTCATTCATGATTATCATCATCGTATCCTAGCCATTGCGCAAACTTCAGTAACAAGTTCTACAGTAATCACCTCTGTGTGAACGTAAGACATTTAAAACGGAATGCAAAAATGTCATTGCACGATGTTCTGCAACGCATCGCAGCGGCTGAAGGCTGGAGGGGGTGGGGGTGCATTTCGGGCACTCGGCAGAGGTTCAGCACTCCATGTCTTCCCATACTCCCATGTCCTCTTTCTTCTTCATTTCCTATCCAATCATTCCAATCTCCCATTATCACAATATGCCTTGTAATATCTCTGGCTTTATCCACAGTCTCTTGTAGATTTGTGTAAAACTGATATTTTTCAAATTCTTCTGCATCTTGGGTTGGGGCATATACTTGTATAAGTCTTACTTTTTCTTCTAGATCTAAATTTACTCTTATTATTCTAAGGGCAAGGGGCCCTTACAAGGTACTACCTTCTGGAGCCAGATGAACCAAGGTTTTTTAAAGAGATATTACTCCTTTAGGCCTCCACCTCCTCAGCCATTGAGATGACCATCCATCTTCTTCCACCTTTGGAGCCATTGACCAGATTAATATAATAGGGTAGGAATATTAGGATAGGATATATAGGTAAGATGGGACGTTGCAGAACGCCTTAGTCTGGCTTCTCTTCTGAGACCTGTCCAGCATGGGTGACCCTGCTGGTAGAAAACTCTACCGCTGGCATAGCTCTCAGCCTCAACAAAGCACTCAAACACCTTTGCCCACATGGTCAGTGCTACTTTAAGGCGGCGTTCCCTGGAGGGACAATCAATAACATACTACAAAATACAAATTATTCTTCTTCCTCTTATCATGTGTCTATCACCTACTTTTAAACTGCATGCACTGCTACATTTAAGAAATGGTGAGGAAACTGTTTTGGAGCTGACAATACCAGCTGGATGTGGGTACCAAATAAATCAAACCTTTTACAATGAGATTTCGCAGAACTTTGATTGCCATATCTTGTAATTATCTTGTAATTTCAATGTCTGGTAAGTCCAGTATTTAAATCCTATGCTACAGACTCAAGCCATCCAGCCATATATTTTCTGAGGCTTCTTTAACAACTTTGAAAAAGAAAAATACAAGGCTTCATTTCTCCACAACATCACAAATTAGGTCACATACACTACCTCATATTGACCAAACGAGTTGAGTCTAAAAGATGAGATTTTTACTGAGTTAGGTTCATGCAGGGCTTCCTTTATGCCAAATTTCAGATTTTTTCACGAGGACCCATCTGAGATATTTAACCCAGAAAACTGTCAAAATTCCGTGAACGGCCATGTTTGAGCCCATGCTGTAAAAAAAAGTTGCATTTCTAAGCAATTATATTTTATTTGCAGACACCCTGCAGGTAGGTCTACACATAAAAAAAAACTCAAGCCTTAGACTAAAGCCCTTCCATTAAAAAAAATAGGCTTAAATATCCAATTTTTCAACCATAATTTTCATACTTAGGATGACATTTTGAGCAAAACATATTTAAATACCATAGAAAGTATACTTCATAATCTACAAAATGAATTTTGTTCCAGATCTCTAGCTCTAATGGTTTTTGAGATATTAAGGTGTCTGTAAACTGCTGCATGAGAAAAAAAGCCATGCACCATGTTGGAAAAATGGCCGACCCAGGAGAACGAAGGACAGGAAATTCTTTTGAACATGTATAAGGTAACCAAAAAAGTTCTTGCCGTTCTAGAGCAGTGATAAACAATGAGCAATACAGTGGACGGTACGTACCTTTAGGTTTTAAAGTAATCTCCATCAGCATCCAACACCTTTTGCCAACGTTCCTGCAGCTGCACAATACCCTGGTG
Organism: Lepisma saccharinum; assembly: GCF_977018435.1. Lineage (NCBI taxonomy): Eukaryota > Metazoa > Arthropoda > Insecta > Zygentoma > Lepismatidae > Lepisma > Lepisma saccharinum. Next base: position 45,163,093 of record NC_139231.1, on the reverse strand, counting down.
ATAAAACTCGGCGGGCTTGGATGCAAAGAAGTCCGTGAGTGCGTTCCGCAGGTCTCCCTCATTTGTGAAGGATCTCCCACGGAGGTGGTTGTCGAGGGAATGAAACAGGTGGTAATCTGTTGGTGCAAGGTCCGGTGAATATGGTGGATGGCACAGTGTCTCCCAGCCAAGTTGCTGAAGGGTCTCCCGGGTCCTCTTTGCCACATGTGGCTTGGCATTGTCGTGCAGGTACAGCACACCCTTGCGATTCACCAATGCCAGCTTCTTCTGCCGCAATGCACGGTGCACCCTTTGCAACTGCTAAGAGTAGAGGTCAGCAGTGATGGTCTGACCAAGTGGAAGGAGCTCGTAATGCACCACTTGCCGACAATTCCACCATACAGAGAGCATAACCTTCGTGGGTGCAAAGGTGGTCTTGAGGTGTGAGGAACAGGGTCACGTGGCGACAAACAATGTCTGGTACGCTTGGGAGTGTCATAGAGGACCCACTTTTCGTCACCAGTGAGCAAGCGATCAAATATGGGTGTGCTCAGGTGCCGAGTGAGCAAGGACAAACTGGCTGTCACTCGTTGTTCCTTGTTGGCTGCCGACAATGTGTGGGGTACCCACTTGCTTAAGTTGTATGACTTCCCTATCCCATGCAGGTGCAGTCTGACTGTTTCAGTGGAAACATGGAATCTTTCTGCAAGTTCATCACACGTTAGACCACTGTCCTCCTCGATGGCTGCTTTCAGGGCCTCGACATCCAACACATGTGGTCGTCCACTGCGAGGTTCATCCGAAAGGCTCTCATCTCCCGAACGGAATTTCTGGAACCAATGCCTGGCAGTGCGTTCGTTCAGGGCATTCTCCCCAAATGCCTGGCAAATGCGGCGACTTGATGCGGCAGCTGACAGGTCCACTTTAAAGTCATACAACAAACACACGCGAACAAGCTGCTTCGGTACCTCCATTTCTCTTCGATACTGGACGAGCTATGACTGCTGTGTGTGCGCAACGTGCCTGTATTACTGACAGTCGATGGTCCGACTAACTCCCGATCGCTTGGCAGGCACATGCGTCATTTCGTTTCCTCTCTGTGAGTGCATTATTAATGGAACGTCAAAAACGGCAAGAACTTTTTTGGTTACCTTGTACAAAACTACATGCTAAAAATGATTTTTTTCTAAAATGATCATGTAACCACCATTGGATGATTTGATGTGGAATGACCCACATACATTTTCAATGTTGCTATAATTATTTTTTATTTGTTATAATTGTATGATTTTTTTTTTTAGAAATATTTTTTTTGTTTATCATCAGTCAATACGTGGCAAGTATTATGTAAAAGCTCTCCCCTGATGCTCCTATCCAACAGTCAATTTCTGTTCAGTTTTTCTTCTCGTTATTACTTTCAAGTTTGTTTAGTGGGTTTCTAAGTGTGGTGTTTAGCTAAGTTATACAAATGGGGCATTCCACGAAAGTGGTCCTACTCCATTTAAATAACATAATCAATTAATGTGGAAATTATTATTGTTTTTAATTGCATTAATACTTAGATGTTTGTAAATGCATATAATTTACACATTTCACCACTAAAGTTACTAGCACCTGCAGCGTATATGCTTCACAGACAAATGAAGTCAAAATTTGCTACATTTTTAAAGCATCACACACATAACACACTTTTGTTAATGCTTTTCTTTCAGGCATTCAGCCTATGCCATCATACTAAATTTTTTTTCACTTGTTAGCAGACACCAATACTTCATAATTCTATGAAATCAGTTCATTATGAAGATTTTAATCCAATGTCAAGTCTAGAACCTTACATTTTATATGTAAAATGTCACACATGTAATGCTGGAATGACCCAAATGTGTAAATGCATGAATTGCCCTAATGACTTGGTCTGAAAAACCTGGAAAAGTCAGGGAATTTTGTTTCTATGAAATTGTAGACACCCTGAAACATGGTGATGGAGAATTTGCTTTGTAATACTTATGCATCCCACTGTACCTTTTATGATGTTTCAACCCAAATTTTGTCCAGCCTACTGAGAAAGCCACATGATGCAGTGAAAGTTTGAAGTAAAGGTATATAAAAAAGAACTTTACCTGTATTCCTTACCTATGTTCCTTGATTTGTCCTTTGAAAATCGGGATCATCATAGCATTTAAAATATAAGAACTGTGATTAAGAGGCTGTGCAATGTCATCCAATAGGCAGAGAAGGCTGCATTTGAGTTTTCTCATCAATGGCACAAAATCATACAGGAGGACAGAAATAATACACAAAGAAATAAGAACAAATCACACAGTAACTTTATTATTGCAAGAAAGAAAATACTTGTACAACTTTTATAGAAATCATTTTTACATGCTTTAGTACAATAACAACATAAGCACATTTCACAGTTAGTTATTAGCAGATTTATACTAAATCATTATATTTACTGTCGACACACATGTCTAGAAAAAATGTTTTAGATATCTTAACACTCCACAAATTGCTACAAAAATATAGTTTCAGCAAATTATAAATGCAGCCTCTACAAATTTGCAGATTATTTCTTTGTCATGTTTTTCAAAATACTGTACAGTACATTGGCTGAAACACACATCATATAAAAAAATAAGAAATTCGTCCAATTATTCAGATACAGTTCTTCAAATATCATGTAAAAGAAAGCAGGACAAATTCAGTGACCTTTACACACGTCATTCTTTAATATTCAGTATGAATGTTCTACACAAGCCATATGTTGTGCATTATGTATCATCACAGTTGCTCAAGATTACCCCACACGATACTGCTTGAAGCAAAATCACTTTAAATCGAGTACTGAAAAGAGCTATTTGCATTTCCTAAATATGTAATGTAAACATCTGGTAATCAATTCTTTTATGGAACAGTCCCATTATCTAGTTTAGAAGTTGACAAAAAATGGAATATTTGCCTGTCAGTTTTGTTTACACTAATCAAATGATGTGCAGATCTTGCTTTATGCAGACAGTTGATGAATATATTGAATATACCTGTGTTTTTACTTCATAAATTTTGTATGAATGCAAGGCTACGGTTATGTTAACATGCCTGACATATATTATTTCACCTAATGTACCATGTTGATAACTTTATACGAAACAAAGACTATGGCTGGCACATCCTTTTGAATAAATAATACGTTCTTTACTGTAGGTTCATCTCGTACATTACAGTTTGTCAGCCTTTCTTCATATAAAAAGTGGCTTATAAATACAAATTTGCATACCTTTTATATATCTATTTAGTTACACATTGTTGAACTACACTTGTATTAAGATGAAAACAAGGCAATAAAAAGTAATATAAAAATGATGAGGTAAAGTCATTACTGTCAGACATTTTAAATAGAAAACTTTCAATTCAGGCCTATTTTTCATATGTCACGAGTTTTCCGTGATTTATCTTGTTGGCTTCAGTGTGGATCACGTCGGTTACCCTTTTAAAATTATGATATGTAAATGTCATGAAACACACATTATATTCGATGTAAGTAGACAATTTCTTAATGTATTAAGTTGGATACATCACTACATCTACCCTACTAGATTCTTAGTATTTTGTTTTAAATTTTATATGTTAACACCATTATGCTGATACGCTAATATTTATGACGACCTGTGTGATGCTAAAGACTATTTTGGCTTGTGTTTCACGGCTAGATTCATTAACATGTACTATGCACGAAGCCAAACACTATGTACACTATCTACATAATTGGTATGTGTTAAGACCCTTATGTCAGAATACACTTCAGTATAACATTCTTTTCTATTAAATAACTTGCACTACTCTCCAGTTACAAGTAATTCTCTTTCCAGTATATACAAATTCACAAAATCCAGGCACTGATCTACAACGGAAGCTGCCTAAAGTACAAGAAAAGATCACAAGCTCATCTTTCTCCACCTATCTGCTCTCCTGCAGAGCTAGCTTCATATCATTCACGACGAGACCCAGCTGCTCACGGTATTCAGAGTTCTTTTTGAATATTGCATCCAGAAATTGCGGATTTGTGAAGAATCCAAACACCATATCTATTCTGCTGAGAGATTTCTCGGTCAGGTGGTTCTGAACGAGCTGCTTCATACCTGTGTGGCACTCTGTTAGTTCCTTTGTCAGGTACTTCCGATCGTAGCCAGAGTATTCGTAGTATTTGATGATGGTTTTTGCCACCGAACGGAACTTTAACACAAACTGTTCCACCGTTTTTAACTCTTCCTCTGTAAATTGGTCGTTGGTGTACAGGATCCCAATCTTAATAACGATCTTGATTATGTTGTTCACCAGTTTTTCAGCATCCTTTTTGTTTCCACACTGAAATTAGAATGCAATAAATGAACTCAAAGTTGCTAAACCAGTGATATTGATAGATAAAATGGTTATGTAAGTTTGAATTTACATGAAAATATAATTCTGAAAATCTGCTACTTAGAGAAAAACTGGCCCATGATAAAATGGCAGTGGTTCGTCAAATTTCTTGTATGACAACCATAATGGATAGTAGAATTGGTTCCATGCACTCCCTGAATCAAATATTACAAAACAATTGGTGTAAACAGGAATATACAGGGTGGCTCATAAATCGGTTGACAAAAATGCTTTATTAATAACACCACTAGTATCAACTGACTAATGGGCTACCCTGTATTTGCACGGAAATTCACTCTCATTTTGAGGGTAGATAAATTCATATTATTATTACTAACAATAAATAACAGTTTTTCAAAATAATAAGCTCGGAGTGAATCATGCATTTTCTCACATAGGCGTGTGTGTTTGCATTCACTGTTTATTTTGAATGTTTTATATTTCACGAACTGTTGATGCTGTATCAGCCAATTTCTTGTTCTAGGAAATATTAACTGTTTTCATAGAACCCATATTTAAATTAAATTAACATGTGTTGCATACGGTGTTCATAAAGGTTCTTTACAACGTCACATTCCAATGACAGGAATTGCAACTGTAGTTCATATGGTGCACCAACTCAATATTAGATTTTCCAGCAAGATGGCACACCACCACATTGTGGCAGGATTGTGAGAGATGCCCTGAAAACAATTTTTCCAGCCCATTGGATTGAAAGTGGTGGTCCAATTGCCAGATCTCCTAGGAAAAGCGGCTAGCGACAGCTTTAGCAACTTCGAGATATACCACTAGCAGTGATTTTTATGACGTCACGAATTTATGTTGTGCAAAGTACAGCACTAAACCTAACATGCCTAACCTATTCACATGTTTAATTGTGCTATTAGAAGCATACGTGAGTAGGTTAGGCAGGTCAGATTTGGTGCTGTTGGTATATCTCGAAGTTATAGCTGTTGCTAGCCACTCATGTGCTACGTCCCCTGATATTACACTTCTGGACATTTTTTTGTGATGTTATACCAAAGCCAAGTGTACCAAACTACTGTGATTAATCTTGATGATTTTTTTTTTTAAAAAAAACAATGCCATTGGCACAGTTGAGGGGAACATGTTACGGCGAGCATGAAGAGGGTGGTGGGAATGACGTTTAGATGTGCGTGCAACCAAAGGCGCACGTGTCCAATTTTGACTGAACACCAAAAAACTTTTTGGCTAGTTGCATCATGAACCGCAGTAAGCTCCCCTATGTCAATGAACTTCTTGTTCTTAAAGTGTTAAATTGTAAACAACTTTCACGGACACCCTGTATTTGTTAACAGGTGTAGAACAGTTTGCCACCGGACGTTTTGCCAGCAAATTCGAAAAAGCAGACATTTTGCCACCACTTGTTTCATGATGGAGGACAGTTTGCCACCGGCCAATCACACTTCATCACATTACACCTTTCACCTCTGACCTTTCCCCTTTCACTTGGGAAAGGAAAAAGGTCTATCTCATCTATACTTGGTCGTCAAGTTAAAATACAATGTATAAATGTAAATGTAAATGTTGTGCTTCATGAATACATTGCACATTCATTGTGGGATAATATTGGTTAGTTTCAATTTTACTTCGGCTTTGGTGGCAAAACGTCCAATTTCTTGGTGTCAAAATGTCCACTTTTACAATTTTGGTGGCAAAACGTCCGGTGGCAAACTATCCGGACCCCATTTGTTAACAAATATTATTTGAGGGAGACATCTCTTGTTAACTGGCACCCTGATCATATCTTGAGTAGACCTGAAAAAATGTGTGAAATGTTTAATGTTGAAACGTTCCTTCATTTATTGACTATGAAATAAACTACAGTCGGATTTATTTCCTTCTGTATATACATTCTTGTATACTTACATAAGCCCTAGCCAGACCAAACACATTGTCCAAGAGGCTACCCAGTGTGTCATTAATAAATTTCTTTGCGACCTTTTTTGTAGACATTTTACTCAATATCTTCTTTTGGGCCCGAAGACCTATGTCGTTTGATTTGGGACTGTCTGACATTCTGAAAAGAGACAAAAAAAAAAAAAAAAATCCTTGGTTAATAAACTGCACTGAGTAAATCGAAAAGTATTGTTTCCTTTTCCATTATTCAAATAACATACAGGGTGGACAAAAAGCCCAGTTTCCGTAAACATAAATGTTCTCACCACTGTTCTCTAACATTTTATTCACTCCCTTTTTTTCTGCTTATTGTTTTAGCACATCTTGTAACTGTACACGCCTAATAATGTCCAAAGGATGCGGCCGATTTTTCTCATAATTAGGGTTCGGATTTTTCCTATGCCTTTTTTCCCCCATTTGTATTAAAATATAGGCTTTAATGTTTAAAACAAAAACAATGATAATAAGTAGAGAACATAGAACTCATACCATTAAGATAGAAGGCGAGAGCTTAGAACAAGTAACAAAGTTCAAGTATTTAGGGTCTATAATAAGCAGCAGTGGGAAAATAGATGAAGAAGTAAATAATAGAATTGCTGCAGCAGGAAGATTATATCATGCTCTAAATAGAAACTTCATAAATAAAAAGGAAATTACGAAGAAAACAAAGTTGACAGTTTACAAAACAACGTATGCACCTACACTAATTTACGGGTGTAAATCATGGCCACTAACAACTAATTATTCTAGCAAACTTCAAGCAACTGAAATGAGATACCTAAGACGAATAGAAGGAAAAACAAAACGAGATAGAGTAAGGAATCAGACAATTCGAATGAGCCTTAAGACCCAACCTTTACAACAACAAATAGAAGTGTCGCAGTTGAGGTGGTTTGGTCATGTTCACAGAATGAGTGAAGAAAGGATACCTAAAAAGATATGGCAAGCTAAAGTAGATGGAAAGAGACAAAAGGGAAGACCAAGGCAGACCTGGGACGGCTGGATGGAAGAAGTTTTGAGGAGAAGAGGATTGGATACCAACAGGGCAAAAATGTTAGCCAGGGACCGAGAAGGATGGAGAGCTCTTTGCAAAACCTCTACACCTGACGGTAGAAGAGGATCGACTAAGTAAAGTAAAGTAAAAAAATGTTTAAAATACGTTCCATATTCCGAGCTGAACTCATTTTTATAGTGTTCATGGATACCTATTTTGCACAATATTCCCTAAAATGCCTTTTCCCCGGCGATTTTTGTTTACTCTCACTTTCCTTTGCTAATTTGTCTCTCTCCATAGTATACTACTCATTTAGAAACAGTGGCGTAGCGTTATAGTACGCCCATACGCCCGGCGTTCCCAGATTTAAAATTTCAAAAATGCTTAAATGCTGTGATTATAAAGTAAAACGTGACCAATTTCATAAATGTTTGACCTTCATGGCATTATAATAGCTATTTTTCGCGATCCGCTTGCAACGCTCCACTCTCAACACTCGTTCTAGCATCTCTTTTCAATGCCTTTCCAGGCCGGACGCCGAGCAGGTTCGGCGTACAGGATTCTATATTCCTTGCTGCCTTTCTGGAGGGAAAGCTTCGATTTCTACAGCACGGGCGTAAATGCTCTCTCATACGCCAGCGTACGGTACGGAGCAGAGAGGTCTACCGTGATTGGTTCATGTGACGCTTCCTGCCTTCTGAAGCAGACGACAGTGGTAGAATTCCTACCCGGTTCTTTGCTCTTCGCGCGCATGCAACTCGTGCTATGTGATGCTACAATACGCAATATTGACTGACGTAACTTTACCAATCTCAAATATACTGTTTCTTAATGGCCACTGCATTGTATAATTTATCGCACGAACAGCGATGTGCATTAGAAACTAAAAGATCAACACAGTTTTTGTCAAGTAAGTTGGTGAAGTCCTCGTGGTAGAAATTCAGCCTGTGGCTGCTCTACCACTTAACCCGCAAAAGTATTAATTTTTTTTATTGTATTTTTTCGTTATTATCTAACTACTTAATATTGTGTGAATGGAAATGTTTAGCATTCATTTGAAAACTCTTAACATCGAATGGTATCTGGACAAAATTATTTTAAAATGTTTATCAGCATTCTCAAGATGCAGAAAACAGTGGACTGAATTACTAATCGGCACTGTTACGGCAGTAGAGTGTACGATATTTGGATCATCCACTCTGCTTTGCACAGTGCGCCAAGACGACAGAGGTCCCTTGTTCGAATCCCGGCGTGAGCACGGGTGTTCTTTGTCAGTGTCCCTTCATCAATATCATCACTCATATTCATATTCGCAATTAACCAAAAGTGGTAGAAAAGCGAAATAAAATAAGCCAAATCAATCGGTAGTTGGATCATCCCAACAATGACGTCTATTGTTGTGCAGAGGCACTTCTGATTCAGGTAGGTTTTTAATGACTTGCGTCATGCAGAAAGGTATTAAAAAAAGTATAAAACACCAGAGTTCAAAACATTTGTGGCATAGTGAGGCATCTAATTGTCTAGCTAAAACCATAGAAAAGTTAGGTTTTCTATGCTAAAAGATGCATTAAAAAAATCCGTCGCGCAACAGCCCATGAAGGGCCTAGGCATACCTACCGACTGCCGGTCTCCCTCCCACGCTTTCCTTCGTCACCTCTAAGCGTAGAGATCTTCAACAAGTATTGGAATAGTCGGGGGGTCAGCCCGACGTATCCCCAGCCGTTATACGAGGGTCGTTCAAGTCAATCGGGGACTTTTTTTTTTTAAGAAATAGAAGAACAAATTTGAAAGTGTGGTAACTGGATTTATTTTTCCACATAACCTCCTGCTACAGTTATACACTTATCCCAGCGTTTAACTAACGCCTGGAACGATTCGACATAGAAAGATTTATCATTACGGCGGAACCATTGTAGGACAGCATTCTTCACTTCATCATCAGTGTTGAAATCTTTTCCTGCAAGGAATTCCTTCAGGGGTCGAAACAGGTGAAATTCACTTGGCTCTAAGTCAGGACTATAGGGGGTGGGGGTGGTAATATTCCCCAGCCGATTTCCTGGAATGTGCGTTGAGCGGTATGCGGTCATGCATTGTCTTGCAAAAAGAGAACACCCTTTGTGATGAAACCCGTACGTTTCTTCCGTAAACTCTTATGCACATAACGCAGAACACAGCAGTAATACTCACTGTTGATCGTGACACCATGGGGTAAAAAATCAACGTGAATAATCCCCTGTTTATCCTAAAAGACACACTCCACGCGCTATATGTTCCCAGGAATGACTGCCGTGGGCTGTGATCCACCACGACCGGGATCGTCAGTAATAGAGATACGGCCATCTTTGAAGCGCTTACACCATTCAAATGTCTTACTGCGACAGAGTGTCTCATGACCGTACTGACCCTGAAGTCTTCTGTAAATTTCAGCAGCTTTTCTGTCCTCGTTCACTAAAAACGTCATCACAACACGCTGTTCCATGTAGACGTTCACACTGTTGTCCGCCATCTTGAATAACGGTCTATTGAGAAGCGTGGGATATGAGCGCCGCCTACCAGTAACAGCACACAGTTGCCAGTTCCTACTGCATACAAAACCTCCAGCCTAGGCATCTATTTAAACCTGAAAAAAAATAAGTCCCCGATTGACTTGAACGCCCCTCGTAGTAGTTCTGAAAACCCAGCTGACTTCAGGCAAATAAACAATACCTGTGGCGACTAATACCATAAGTAAATTATTAAGCAAGAAAGGGCCGACCCTTCCTTTGGACTTGGCATTCCCACCCGAAATGTCCATGCTACGCCACTGTTTAGAAAGTAACCCTTTGCCTACGTGGCGAAGTGGTAACGTCATCGGCTTGTAGTAAAGGGTCCTGGGTTCGATATCAGGTGGAGGCACATAGCGGTTCAGATCCGATTGCTTTGTTTCTCTCTCTCGGGTCTGTATTGTCCTCTCTGTCTTGCTGCTTTATTTCTGTAGTTTCTCTCGCTCGTCTCTATTTGTATTCTCTCTCTCTCTCTCTCTCTTGCTGCTATGCTGCTATATGCATCTTGTTTCACTTTTCTCCTCCTTATTCCTCTTCTCTCTTTTCCACTTTTTTCTCCCCCTCTCTGTGTCTAATTTCTTTCTTTTTGATTTCTCTCACTACAGCGCCTTGAATAACGTAGTGACGGCTGCTAATTTTCTTATGAAAGTAATGCGGCTTAGTTAGTTTTTGGAATATATTGTGTAGATTTGTTTGTCTTGAAAGGCGGTACGTGAATTGACGGAAACAGTTATATTTGTGGAGTGATTTGCACTCACGAAATGGCATTAATTTGTAAAGAAAAGTAAAATAAAATTAATAAATAAATAGCATGCGTAACCAAGAAGAAACATCGCAATGTGATTCCGGACGCCAGGTGTTGGATTGTGTACTAGTTTATTTTTCTATGTTATTAGAACATAAATAGTATCCTGAGAGATATTTCATACCGAGACGACAAACCACAAGTGTCGCTTGGAAGCGAGCAGTCGGTAATCAATCAATGCAGCCTTTCTAACCGTAGGGACACAAGCTCTGACTGCACCGTGTCCTCAAGGAGATTTTAGACCAAAGCGACACGGGTCCTTCGGTCCAAGGCAAATTTCATACCGAAGCGACACACAACACATGTCGCTTGGAAACGAGTCAATCAAGAGCAACATTTCACATCGTAGCGGCATGACGGGCAGCACAGGCCAGCGTTCGGTAGGTGAAATCCTCAAACGATAAGTGTCGCGTGCCGCTTGCCGCTTTGGTATGCAATCTCCCTAAAGCAAGACACCCATTATATCGCGCATGCGCTAACAACAAACCACGGCAACACGTTGCAAGCTATTGAGGAAATGGCACAGTTTGAGCGACAAAGCGACCACGTGTGGCTTATCGTGACGCCTAGATCTGTTGTAACGTGCGGTTTATCGTGTCGCCTAGATCTCTTGTTCGCACAATTAGCAGCAAACGCTTGCTAATAGACTGAAGGCACCATGTCGCTTGTCACTTACTTGGGAACTCCCCCTGTGGGGAGTCGCTTCGGTCTGAGCACCTTTCATTTAAGGAGCTTTCAGACCGAAGTAACAAGTAGCACGCGGATACGACATATGAACGTGTCGTTTGCTGTTTGGACCCTCTTGCGCAATAATGTTATTTTACAGTCTGGAAGTGCTTGTGTCATTAGTCACATCAGTGTGAACATTCCGTGTCGCTTGTCCCATTGGTCTGAAAGTTTCCTTACACTCATGTCGATGGCACTAAGGAAGTTTTGTGGGGTTCCCCTTGTCGTTTCATGCAATCATCATTGTCATCATCGCCGAGATTAGTTTAAAGCGAAAGAAAAGATACACTAAATATCAAAAATACAAATGCTTCAGTGTGTATATCTTTAAAAGAAATGATGATAATAACACTCATGTCGATGGCACTAAGGAAGTTTTGTGGGTTTCCCTTTGTCGTTTCATGTAATCATCATCATCGCCGCGAATAGTTGCAAGCGGAAGAAAAGAGACAGTAAATATCAAAAATACAAATGCTTCAGTGCGTATATTTTTAAAAGAAATGATAATAATAATGAACCTAATTCATACACAAAAAATTAGTTACCAAGAGCATTCCATGCGTATTTTTTCTCCCGTATTATTATTAATGAAAGTATAATGATAACAGGATGTGGTCGACTATCTAGAATTTTCGTTAATATCTTCGCGATCATAGCAATTACCACATTCATAGAAATGCTTCATGTAAAAGAATCAGACGTTGCAGCGAAAACTCCATTTACTTCCATTATAACCAGACGAATGCCATGCAGCTGTACCGACACCAGCGCCTCTAGCGGTATCATATTCGAGTGGAACCAGCCAGAGAGCCCAGAACAGTGCCGTTTTCCACACTACGTTATTCAAGGTGCTGTACTCTCACTCTATTAAGATATTTTCATATCTTTTCTCCCCCGATTTAAGGACAGAACATTTCCATTTTGACCCTTTAAAAAATCTTCTGTGACCTCCCTGTCTTCTAGCGGATGATTGACCTGGTGTAGGGCGATTCCACGGTCAATGAACCCACACAACCAAAAGTAAAATTTCCCTATCAAGATATCAAAACATTGAAATTTCATAATCAAAGAGCCTGCATTTTATGAATATGAATTTGTTTTGTTTGTTAATTTGCACATAGGTATTTAAAAAGTAAATTTTTCAACGATGTTATTTCAAAATGGTGCACTTTATTTGATTTTCTGGTCGGTTTGCCAGCCAGGCCCGTAGCTAGAGGGGGCAGGGGGGCAACTGCCCCCCGAGAGCCTTGTCTGCCCCCCCTATGAAAAATACAGAACACATTCCTACCTGGAATTCTCACTAATCTTTACAATTATATCATGTGTTACTCTAGCAACATTACAAAGACACTTATTGATTTTGTGATTTATTAGGGTGTATGGGATTCCGTATAATGTCGTATCAGGATTGGGGGGGGAAAAATTCCCTTCCAGATTGACTTCGGGAAATGATTTCACAATTTTCAGTATCTAGAACAGTTGTGACATTTTGAGTACTATTGTATTAAAGGTGCCTAATGTGTTTGGATGTTTTTCTTGGATGTGTTGCTATGAAATTTGAATTGCTTAAATTTTTGTTTCCCAAGTCTATCTTTTGGTAATAGTGTGGTAGAGAGAGGGAGTGAATATTTGATTTTTGTTACTTTGCGTTACTTTTCTGCCATTTCTAGCTAATCGCAACAATGAAGAATGACGTGAAATTGATAAAGAGACACTCATAAACAGTGCCGCAACTACAGGTGGGCAGGGGGCATTGTCCCCTCCTCCTGACCTTGGACAGAAGTCCATTGTAGGGGAAGCAAACATTTAAGTAAAAAAAAAAACAAGACTAGGAGAATCTAAGAATAGCAGGACAATTGGATACTCATGATGGAATTAGTTTTTACGTGTTCCTTGCATTTCTACCAGACGGCCAAGGGCACTTGCAAGAGGCACAGAAGGGCAATTGCTCCCCTCGATTTCAAAATTTATACAAATAAAAAACATTTCGTAAAATGTTCTTGCTCGCTTCGCTCGCAATTTCTGCTGTTCTTAATAGTCCAAGTTCAGAGCCATAACTATGGGGCGGCAGGAGTCGGCCCTGGGAGCCAGACGATCTATATGAAAAAAAAAATATGTTAAAGAGAATGCCATGGTGCCCCGTAAAATTATTGCACCCTATTAAAACAATTTCTTTCTATGAAACTTAATATGAAATATTAATGATGACACTGTAATCCAAGAAGTAATTGATTCCTATTTGTTTGTCAGGTGTCAAAACATGTATTTTTAACTATAATATAATACAATTCATACAATATTTTGCAAAATTGTTTACGTAACCAGTAGGCAAACGTTGTCTGTAGTGATGCAAGTCTCTCCCCTTTGAAAGAAATAGAGTCCGTGGTGGACTAAGGAACCCATGTTTTAATGTTTTAGCAAGTACAAAAAAATGTATTAGCTACAAATTTTTACACAGTTCATCAAAGTGTAGGTTAGGTTAGGTTTGGCAATCTGGAAAGGTCATTATCGAAATATTACTATTTGATGTTGCTCGAAGTTCTTTTGTTCGTTGCAGTTTCAAGATATCATCCCTTTTCTGTTACTTATCTCTTTTGAGGGAGGGGGCAAGTGCCTCTGTGTACCCTGTTATATCTGCCAATGCGACACAATATATTAAACATTTGCCCCCTCTAGGATTGACTTCGCTCCCCCCTACAAAGAATTTCTGGCTACGGGCCTGTTGCCAGCTAGCTAGAAATTCTGGTCAACTCATTAAAAATAATGTAGAACCCAATAGCAGGATCTTCTCTCTACCCAGATAATAAAGAAATATTCCGATTTGGCACTTCTATAGACTAGTCATGGGCTTTCTTAATTGCGTACTGATGTATTGTCACACACGTCACAAAAATCTATACTTTTTGATATGGACAAAAAACTGGGGTAAGCTAGAAGCAACATTATTCTGAGGATAAAGTAGATACCTAAAGGCTAACTTTTAACACCACAAATAATTCCCTCTCGTTCCTAGAAGTAGTGGAAACAACTGTGTCACACACGTCACAGTGACGTGTGTGACACATAATGTGGTGTGTGTGACTTGAGAAATTATCAGGCACAACAGTACAACCCAGTTCTTGAAATTCCATTAACTATTAGCACACACTATGATGTAGGAATACTACTGCTAGGATTTACTACAATAGAATTTACTAGTAACACTGATAATGTACATAGTTAATAATAAATTTTTTAGCTTACATACAGTTCTTTCACCCACATCTATTCGATTTACAGATTTATAGTACGGTGAAAATAATGGGAACTGGAAAGTGTACTACCCGTCATGGTTGAATATCTTCACCGTAAATTGGTTTTTGTTTCCTGTTCATGTGGATTTCAAGTGATTTTCCTATGTGAAAGTCCAAATATGGACAATGCAATCCACAATGAAATACAATTTAGAGTAATGATCCTTCCTTAGAATTTAAAAATAAGTTCATGGTAAAATTACTAAATAACTTTTGAGTCCATTTATCTCAAAATATTCTGATACATCCATCCCATGGAAAAGGAGTAGTAGACGGGATTGTTGGAAGAGCAAAATCTCTGCTGAGACAGGCAGTCATTAGCAAAAATACTGATGTTATTGTTCAGTCTTCTGTAGACTTTGCATGTGCAACTAGTAACATCATGAAAAAGAAGTTGTCATGCACGTTTCTCAATTGGAGATAGACCACATCATGTCCATTGTCCATTCATGGAAATTTAATGTGCCAGTTTACCTGGAAATATAAACAAAATCCATGTTGTTTCAAGCTAATCAGATGGAATTTTACACCTCTTGTATTCAACTCTTGAGCTTGCTTCATCAGCATAAGGGTACCCCACAAAATGTTCTACCCAATAATATTCAGGTGGGCGACTCGTATTTAGTGTGTTATGGAGACAGTGTTTACCCAAGTGAAGTGACAGCTATCGCCACTGATCTGCAAGAGATACTGGTATCCACCATGATTCAATCTGGAAACTATTGGAAATGGCCAGCTGCTGAGGACAAAATTACCTACACAGTCACTAACATTGTAAAAAAATGTATCCTCGTCCTGTTGTAAGTTCACGTTACCAGTTTAAATTCAGTGGAATTTAAGTGATCAAGCATTGCAAAAGTGTTATGTTTAATTATAAGTTAAGGTATTATGGTCACATCAAAATTATTTTGTTGGACATCAGTTGATACCTTATTTATTCATTGATTGATTTATTTTACTTTGCTTTCTTGCCACTTTTGGCTAATAGCGAAGATGAGGATGGGTGGTGATACGATGAAACTGATGAAGGGACACTCGCAAAGAACACCCATGCCCAGGCCGGAACTCGAACCCGGGACCCCTGGCATCGTATCGAGCTGTGCTAACCACTCCACCACGGAGGTTGGCAAGTGCCTTTTTTATGTTTTTCACTTGTCAATGAAACCTTTTGTACTGAACATGCTGTATTTCAATTATTCTGCCTAATCAGAGTTGGCAAAACTTGAAAGTCACACACGTCACGAGAAACATACTTTTGTCACATGAAAAGAAGAAAGTGTATCGAAACCAAACCTGCATGGAATTGAAACTGTACTTGTCTGGTACATTTGACAAAAATATGGGCAACATACTAACAGACACTTCACAGAGTTTGCTTGTCAATGACTCAAAGACGTTTTTTCACTGCACAAAGGCGTCACACACTGATTTCCATGCAACAATCACGTTCTACGAACAACAGCTGGCATATTCCATGGTCAGTATGTGACCCTTGCTCCAAAATAATATAGGGAAAAAAAAACAATCCATTTTATTCACATGGGGAGTAAGGGGTGCTCCTTCCACGTAGTGCACCCAATAGTCAACCTCACTTCCACGTAGTACACCCTGGACTGCAGACTAACGAGGCTCTGACGACTGGCCCCATGGCCAGTGTAATTGTGTGTCGTCCTGTGTTTTGTCCTTATTTGCGCTGAGCGCTCTTTTTAGCCTCAACGTTTAACCAAGGTAAGGAAATGTTAGTTTTCAGACACGCTTTTATTTTTGTTATGATAAGGGGCTGGATCCCGTATAGTGTGACGGGTGCGAAATATCCTCAGTGCTGACGCACCCAAAAAAATTTAATTCAAATTCAAAATTCATTTTATTCACAAGTATATGAATGAGAAACAAATTATTTTCAGAATTTTCGTACAAAAGTCACACACGTCACCATGGAATCGCCCTGTATCATTTGAACACAATCAGTTAAGATTTCAAGATGGCGTACATCAAACCTATCGTAACAATTCTTTGGATGCATATTAAATATATTCACATGCTGGATCAAATGGGGACAAGTTCTGTGCTTTCTGCTACTTAACCCATCTCCAGCTGGGAAACTTCAGGATATACGTGCATCGCAGCGTGTATAGAAATTATTACAGGGTTCCACGGCTTAGCGGCTTGCTCTCATAACGAGATTTCCCGAGTACAATTGCAAGGTCACTCAAGCCTCGAGGCTAAATCGATAAAGTGTGGAAAGGGGGTAAACAGGGCAAGCAGAGAGAAATGAGCTCTACCGTTCATACAAACATTGCGTGACGAATTGAGGAACAGTTGTTTCTCGCTTCGCAATTGAAGTGGCGTTTGAACCGTAGGTCCAGAGCTGTTCCTAAGCATCTTAATTTGTATCAGAATGCAGTTTTTATGTAGAGTTTGTTTTATAGCAATTATCGTGATGTGTTTCTGTATAATTACCAGGAGTTAACTTTCTAGGCGTTCCCAAATGTCAACTTCTTTTCCGGTAAACCGTGTTTGTGCTGGCTAACGAGGCTCTGGCGTCTAGAACAACGTCCAGTATAATCTCCTATGGAGTTGTGTTGTCCTTACATGTGCTGAGTGAGTGTTCCTTTACAGCCTCAGCTTTTAACTAGGGTATGGAGATTTTACTCCTCAGAAAGACATGCTGATTTTAGTTATGGTAAGGTGCTTGGCCCCGTATTATGTGGCAGGTGCAAATGGCCCAAGTGCTGACGTACCCACAGTTTTAATTTGTCAATTTGAAACTTCCAGATATGGTTGATAACCAATATTATATCAGTCCCCACTGGAGAGTATTGAAACTTTGCGTGAAAATATCATGGAAAAGTGGGGACATTTCGTGAAAATTCTCAACCCGTAAAAGTCTGAAAATATAAAATATCATTGTTGAACATTTGGTGCATATGTATTTTTCACGTATTTGTAAACACTAACTAGCTGCGATAGCTGTTTAAAACAGGTGGCCTTTTGAGAGGTCAACCTCACTTCCGCATAGTACGCCCTCTGTCACGGCGATGTTGAACGTCAACGAGGCTCTGGCGCATGGTTCCGTGGCCAGTACAATCCTCTATCCATTTTGATGTTGTGTCGTCCATGTGTTTGTAATTGCCCCTTCATCCATCTCATCTCATCATCATTCACACCCATGGTCGTGATTAGCCAAAGTGCCAGAAAAACTATGTAAAATAAATGAAATCAATGTATAAGGGATACACATACACACACACACACATACATACAGGGTGTCATTTTATTGGCGCCCACGGACCACAGAAACGTATAGAGAACATGAAAACTGAAAACAAACAACTTTTCTCAGTAACATTTTTCTCGTTGGTGCGTCGTTTCGGCGCTACAGTCGTTCAATAAAGCCCGTTTTGCCGCATGCATGATGGCAAGCCAACACAACATTTGATCGCATTTTTGATGTAATTTCCTGTCGTGAAGAGTTGATTCCCAAGCAGTCTGTATTTGAATTTCAAAATGTGTAGAAAACCTTGTTTGGCAAAATGCCGACCAGGGGAACAGTATTAGGGAGGAACCTCATTATGAACGGTCGGCATGGCACAGACTAGCATTGGCAATTTGATATAAAGGCAGAGGCGGCCCCCGTGGTGGAGTGGTTACCACATCGCGCTACGACGCCAGGGGTCCCGGCTTCGAATCCTGGCATGGGTGTTTGTGAGCATCCATTCATCAATTTCTTCATATCACTCATCCCCATTTTCGCAAATTAGCCAAAAGTGTCACAAAAAGCAAAATGAAATAAATAAATAAATTGATATAAAGGCAGTGTTCGAATTGAAGAAAATGTGCAGGGAGGGGATGCAATTCCAGAGCTTCATATTGTGAAATTGTTACCTGCTCTGTTAGTAGTTTGGAAACCAGAGGCGAAGGAACCAATTTTTGTGGGTGGAGGTGGCAGAAACCTCTCATCTCGAGGCTCGAAATGAATAATACAAAATAACGTGTTGGTAGCGTATCCAAGAAAGTTTTTCCTCTTCCCTATATTTTTATGGGGACGTTTGGTTAATCTTTTCCCATTCGTATTTGTTTTATACGAGCGTTTCCTACATGCGACCACCGGCTTCTAGGCCTGGCTACCCTGAATGTTTGCCAGTCGATATCCGACTGAACTCCGTGCCGTGGCTTATACACGTTCGGGATGGCTTGATTATAGACATCAGTCAAGGTTGGTTTATTGTCAGATAGCATAAACAGAACTACACGTATAGTAAGTGGGGTTCGAACCAGTATGGAGTGTGCCCATGATTACAATCGACAACGTTAGACCGTTATCGTAATTGCAAAGTTAACCCATTAGTGGTAACTGTTTGGAACTTTCCAGTGTGGTTGCACACATTCAGATTTAAATTATGTTTTCGAGGATTCGTAGCGTAGGATCGAAGTGTTGAACAGAAAAACCTCAAGTAAAGGTCTCCTTAATGGCCCCTTATACGCTGCGAAAGTTTCTGGACTGACATTATGTGTGTGTGTGTGTGTACATTCATTATTACCATACAGTATATTTCGAGATCGAGACAGATGTTTATAAACGAGACGAGACCAATAACAAGACCGACATCTTTTGTCTGGATACTAGCGAAGCGTCGAAAATAGAGCTAAGAAAAATTAATGTATCCGAATGAACAAAGTGGCAACATTAGTTTTACCTTCAAGGGCACCTTTGGATAGTCCCTCTCCTTTGCTGATGACAACGTTATCGAATGTGGACATTGAAACAGTCTTTATCGGTGAGATCAGTTGGGCTTTCATATTGATCGATTGTATGTACAGATCCAGAATTTGTTACTACTGCAAATTAAATGTGTACGTCTGCTGACAATGAAAAATGTTACAATAACGTAACGGAGTTATACAATTTTGTATGATAAGAATATAGATACACATTTATCAACAGCGGTGGCAGTCTTGCAGGGTCAGAATGGGTTTATTATGAATATTACAAAAGCAAAACAGTGACGTAGGATTTGCAGGGCCGTTAAATAATATATATTTACCACTCTACTTATTAATAAACAAGTTTAAGTAAAACAACACTGTCGACCATGTAGGGTCGTTACAATTTGGTTAGTGGAAAGTTCTCATTCTGCTGACGGAATCCCGAAATTTGAAACGCGAATTCAATCAATAAACTGGTGAAACTGTGCGTATGCAATAGTTTACCATACTTCATGTGAATTTCCAGAGCTAATTCATATGCACTGAACAAATTATTGGATAATTTATTAAAAACTGCTGCTACGTAGTGACAATATTATCGCGGTTCTGTTATTAAACACAACGCTAACCAGGCACTTTAGGATTGCTGGCGGCATACTTTATTCCATGGTTTTATTGATGTGATTGAGGAATTCTCGTCTAGTGTTGCTTGTAGTTGGTGGCTTGTAGGTTGCAATTGTCAAATATTAATTTCTCCCAGTTTTTTCCTTTGTTTTTGTAACCTTTAGGACCTCTCCAAAACCCATTTCTGTATTTCGCTTGCCATCATCATCGACCTACTTACACTTCAAATGTAAATAGGGAAGTAACTCGGTGTCCAGTCCGGTCTGTAAAGGGGTTGCTTTCAGAAGGGTGGCGGATGGACGGCAGATATCCTCGACTAGGGTCTACGAGGGCTTGCGTCGGGTGTGACAAGTGTTTTAACAATAGGGGTGCTTATATAGGAGTAGCTTACTGTAGAAAGATTCTGATAACAAATTTGTGACAAATTTGCCATTTTGTTTTAAAAGCGTAACGGAATTTGCTTTCTGAATAGTCTGTACTTTAGACGTTTTGTTTGAGAAAACGCGTTCATACGGAACGTAGATTATCCTTCATATTATGGCCTTTCTCTGACAAGGTGGGAATTTCCTTGAAGGTTGCAAGATAAGAGAACTGAGTCACTCCATGACTAAAGAGTCTGGTTCTAGACAGGCTGTAGGATAAGGGACTGATTAGTTTGGAAACAACCTTGGGAAATAAAGTCTTAGGTGCCTTTCGCTACGACATTTGTTGCAGGTTATGTATGAGGAGGCACGTGTAGACAAGCATATTCGTTTTTTCTAAAGACATTTGTTTCAGCTTATATACAAATCCTGAAACTAGTATCCGGAAAAGTTTTAGAAAAACGTAGGATTCATATCAAACACAAGTATTTTTATTAGCTGCTTTTGGCGTCTAACTGACCCTATTAGGTCGCAATTTTTGACGACCTGGAGCAGTTCTTATCCTGCAAGGAAATCTGCAGGTTTTCTCGACACTATTGATGCAGGAGCATGGGCTATTTGATATTTTCATTGTATTGGACAAGTCCTCTACAATTCTTTGACCATTAATATTATATTTCACCAGTTTAATCATCAGGAAAGATAAAAATAATATTTTTTTTATTGGCCGCTCCTCCAGAAGTCGCATGCGACTAGTGTAGTTTCTTCTAATTGCCACACAACAGAGCTCCGTTAAAATATTTCACCTAATTAATACCACTGACCACCTCTTAATCCTCCCCATCTCTTTCCAAGACTGACTTCATTTTGTTTTACTGTCGCAGCCTAGCTATTTGCAGCAATCGAGTCCTAAAAAAAATGTCCATGGACGTCCCGAAGCAAGTAAGATATTTTTACAGAAAGTGTTGCCTCCTGGAAAAAAAAAAAAAAAAAAAAAAATCCATTCCTTTAGTTGAAAGTAGTCTTGTTTCTGCAACGCCCTTTTAATAATAAACATAAATTACTGTGACTGAAATGAAATTATACGTGTGAAATATATACTTTTTGGTTAACATTCATTTTCCAGGAGAGAGCCATCCCCCCCTACCCTTTCTGGACGTCCATGCTCCTGTCGTTCGTTAATTCTTCCGCAGCACAGTCCATGCAACAACACAAATTTCTAGTTTATAATTGTATTTAATAGTTTGTCATTCAGCCACTCCATCTTGAAGTCGACTGCGATTGTTCGAGTTTCCCTACTTCCCTCTGCAAAACAAGTAGCTGTTGATAACTGACTGTTCGCCCACCTTTATGGCGGATTAGTTAGCACAGCTTCCTATGACTCAGGGGTCCCGGTTTCGAATTCCGGCCTGGGCATGGGTGTTCTTTGTAAAGTGTATTTTATCAGTTTCATCACTCATCCTCATCGTCGCGATTAGCCTAAAATCTGAAGAGAAGCGACGTTATATAACACAAATCAACAATAACTGACGTTTTAGCAACTTCTCGCATGCGATCTGATCACTTGAAGCAAGAGTCTCAGATCCGAAGTAGCTCCAAGCTGCCCTGGTGTAAAGCCGCCTTTAGTTCATGACTCCTGATAGGTTTCGTCTCTGTACCGTGTTTTAATGCCGACAAGGTATGCAGTTCGAGTATTAGGGGTTTAGATTTTCGCGAAATTTTTTAAGTAGTCGAAATGCTGTAACCTACCCTCACGATGCAGGCGGGAATTAAGAAGTCGAAAGTGACTGTACACAGAAGAACGAAACGTTATACCTATACAGCGTTGCCAACCGTGGGGGGGGGGGGGGGGGTGAGGGGGTGAGACTGACCCTTTCCGAAGACACCCAAATGCCAACCTCCCTTCCACGCAGTACACCCTGGGCTGCATTTTGTAGACTAGATCAGTGGTTTCCAACTTCAAAAGGTCCGAGGGCCAAAATTATATCCAGCAGTTGATTGGCGGGCCGCATTTTTTTTTGGGGGGGGGGGGGGATTAAAAATTACAAAAATTTTAAGTACTGAACTGAAAATGTAGTACTTTCGCATGACCTAAATTTCTAAAATGATGCAATAAAAACAATGGAATCACAAATTAAAATTGTATAATTAGAATTTATTACACAAGAACCCAATACTTATGGATGAATTGAAAGAAATGAAAAACACACCATACAAATAAGAATCCTTCATAGTAAGTGTTCAATGTGAAAATTGAGGCCGATCTGCTAATTTATTAAAGTTGGAATGTCCACTTGAATTTCTGTATTTGAAAGTCTCAGAAGGTGAAGCAGTGAAGAATCTGCCAGTCGGCTTCTGTAGCGGTTCTTGATTAACTTAATTGAAGAAAAAACACTTTCACACGTGTATGTCATCGATGTCATTCTTTGCCCAAAACTACGAAGGTTTGGAAAGCGTTAATTTGAAAGGTATTTGAAAAACTCTGGCCCCTTTCCTTGGCTAGTTTGAAGGAACACATCGCCTTGCAAATCACACAATTCAAGTTGGAGAGAAGCTTCTTGTTCTTCGATGTTAACGCCAAGAGGATTTCTAAATAGCTGGATGCTGATTTTAAGTTCTCCAAAATCTTTAAATCTGGAGTCACACTCATCCATTATTTATTTAATATTTTCACTGAATTCAGAAAAGCCCAGTGTTTCTTCATCTCCTGCTAGCCGCCGACAGCTTGGAAAATGGACCAGTTTATTCCTCTCCAAAGCAACGTTGAAAATCTTCAGTTTATTACGAAAAACATTTATGTTTCCCATTAAATCTGACACCAGCTGGTTTCATCCCTGCAGATTCAAGTTCAGTTCGTTCAGATGACCTGCGATATCTGTTAGAAACGCCAGTTGTTTAAGGAAATTCATAAATAGAACGTATTTTAATAAAAATCCATAAAATGAATGTATTTTGCAAACTGGCTTCGCGGGCCGCAAAAAAAGACATCGCGGGCCGCCAGTTGGAAACCCCTGGACTAGATAGTCTCTGACGTTTGGACTCAGGGCCAGTATAATCCTATGCGAGGCTCGTGTTGTGTCGCCCATATATGTGTGTGATTGTCCCTTCCTTCAACCATCTCACCATCGCGATTAGCCAAAAGTGGCAGTAAAACGAAGTAAAATAATCAACTAACTAACCATACGGTAATTTCATGTCCCATACGGACGTGCGGTTCAGACCTTGAGGCATACGGTAAAAGGACAGTCCTGAAGAGATTGCAATAAGATGAGCAATGTTATACCAATACTGAACTACAGTGCGAAAATTCTGGTTGTGCTATTGTGAAAGGTAATCATAAATTCATACTTAAAACTTAAAACTGTCAAGTATGAAGTTGTTTGAACACACAAAAAAAACGTTTTAATATTTTCAAGTC
Organism: Lepisma saccharinum; assembly: GCF_977018435.1. Classification (NCBI taxonomy): domain Eukaryota; kingdom Metazoa; phylum Arthropoda; class Insecta; order Zygentoma; family Lepismatidae; genus Lepisma; species Lepisma saccharinum. Next base: position 45,139,303 of record NC_139231.1, on the reverse strand, counting down.
AAACAAATAAATTGTTCTGTTTACAAACATAAACTGCAACAATCAGCAAAGAAAACAATGTTATCGAGGGGCCTCTGGTTCGATACCCGGTCTAGGCACATAGTGGTTCATTTTAAACTGTAGGTTCAGTCCCGATTAGCCCTTCTGCGCATAAATCGCGCTTAAAATCAAACAAACATACTCTGCAGTTTAAAAGCAGTTTATTTTCTAGCAATGTTGGATATTGTAGTCCACACCAAGGATTTTATGTATACCTTCACTGTATATATCGATCGAAGGTATTGTTATACACTGTGTATATGTATACACGCATGGGCGTACAGGAATTCCTACAATGCAAGGGTATGGTCCTGGATTGATTGGGTTTATTTTACTTCGCTTTTCTGCCGCTTTTTGGCTACTCGCGAAGATGAGGATGAGTGATGATATGACACCCACAAAGCACACGCATGCGCAGGCCGGTATTCGCACCCGGGAGCTCTGTCGTCGTAATGTTGTCTTGGCGCGTTGAGAGGTTGACGGTGGTGTCTGTACAGAACATTTCTCTTGTGAACAAGAAATAATCTGTCAGTCAGCCTAAACGTAGAACAACCTGAAATGTGCTTCAGTAAAGCTGCCTTCACATGCAACTGCTTCCTGCAGTTGATTTATTCTCGGCCTACTTGCGACACGTAGTCACACGTTCGCAGCCAACGTTTTGGATCGTAAAGTTGTTCAGTACTCTTGGGTGATAACATCTACAATAGTCCTTCGGTTTTTACAACTTCAGCTTCCATATGCGTCGTTGGAATTTCCGTCCCAATAGAAACCGGTGATTTGCCTCTTGTCATTCGTAAAGGCAATTCAAAACGCCTGTTTGTGTGAAAGAGGACGGGGAACAGACAGTGGCGGATCCAGATACATTTAAGAAGGGGCTAATTTCAGTTGGGTGACGATGATTTAATTTGATTTGTACATACATATGTAAGCGCTATGTATTACTACAAACCGAAGTAGAACTGACCTCTATGGTCTATGGCATGGGGTTCCCAAATTTGTTCGTTTCACGGCGCCCTTAGTGTTTCAAGACATTTCCGCGGCGCCCAAGTCAGAACGTAGGCTTAACACTTGCAACGCTCAGTTAGTGATGTTAGGTTGCTTGCCTGAAGTTAAAAAATAAACACGTATTTCAAATTCAGAAACATGTGTGTGTAAAAAGTACTAAATAAGAACGTATTTGGAACAATATATCATTTTATTGAAAATATTGTAACATTTCGCGGCGCCCGTGTAAGCTAGCCACGGCGCACACTTTGGGTACCACTCGTCTATGGATTAACGTATCGAACAGCGAGGTCCCGAGAAGGTATGACCATCACTTGTTTCATCATTGCCAAAAATTACCCCGTTGTCGCGATAAACGTAATGCTATAAATATTCAACGCAAAACGAAAACAATAACAATTCTTGAAAATGACAGCAACTGCCTTCCATTTCGTTCTGTAGGTTTTTAGGTAACTAGCATGTGGTACACTAGAGGCAGCACGTCACAATTGTATTGTACTTCGATGTCCCCTCACCCCATCCAGCACCCCGCTCCTAAGGGTGCCAGCATCCCTTCTGGAGGCTAGGAAACCCACAATCAAATTGCATCGTTTATGTTTGTGTTTAATGGAACTAAATATTTCATTCGATGAATTTGGCTGCATAAAAGTTCATAGTCCAGGCTTAACATTGAGGTGCATCGTTGCTATATAGGTAGGAATGAACTGCTCCAAGAATTCGTACTTTATAAACAGAAGGAAGAGTAAGATGCACTTCAATTTTTGAAGGATAGACATTGTGCAGCCCAACTATTGCGCGTCAACCGGGGCGAACCGGAATTTGTCAGACTATTAGTAGACAGATTGATTACTAACGTTAGTGAAAATTTTCTGTTTACAGAAGTGCCAAGTTTTCTGAGCAAACTTAAATCACCATTAGAAAACTTACAATGGCATCAGTATGTGAAGCGTGATTTTTTGGATCAGAGAAAGAGAAGAAAATACATGATGTTCAGTTTCCCAGTAAAGTGTACTTTGGTACGAAACCCGTTTCGTCAAGATTTATTGAACTGAGGAAGGAAAATGTTTGTCGTAATTATAGCAAAACTTTGAATTCAGCATTGCCAGTAGTGAAAAGAAGTAATTAAGAATGTTAATAAACTGTCGTCTATTATCCGGTGCTCTTTCATGCTTTTGATGAAAATAATAATTACCGACTTAATACCGCGAACCTTGGGAGGGGCCCAGTTATGCAGGTAGATGTAGTTGAGTGCATTACATTTATACGTTGAGCGGTTAATTCACAATCTTGCTATTGAAATTGAAGTGTATGGGTTTGAGTTGTGGCCTGGGCATGCGATCTGCATGGATTTGTAGTGCTGTACCTTTACATGTTTCTTGTATGTAGTTTACAGCGAACAGTGGGATCATAAGAGGCATTGCATTCTTCTATTGCATATCTTGTATAATTTATGAACAATGACAGCTTATAGCCCATAATTTACGGAAATTCCCCATTTGAGAATGACAGCTTGATTTTTTTGATGCCGCACTATTGTTCTCTGAAAATATGACTGCAGTACAGTGAGATGCACAGGTATTGATCGGCAAATTGTTCATGACCATTCTCATCTAATTTTCTCCTGCAACCTATACCTACGTGTTTTTGACGATTAGATTTTTACGTACGCGGGTGCAACGGTTGTCAGCAGCTCGTTTGGCTTTTTGTTTCAATTCTTGCAGCTCTGATTGCGTAAAGCAAAGAGTATAAGCATGATGATGGACACTTTGGTAATACTTATGCATCCCACTGTACTGTACAGGGATTGTTTCACGTTACGCCGAGTTTCGAAAAGTATGAGCTGAGCACGTGGAAACTTTGTGATCTTTCAGAATTTTAATGCAGGAATTCGTATGGATCCGTATTTTGAAATTATCGATTTCCTTGCAGGATAAGAACGCTAGCTTGTCCGAGGTGTAGGGGGGGGTGAAGGGGGTTGTCGGGCCCTCCAATTCTATTTTTTCGATATTTCAACTGATTTTTTTTTTGTAAAAAACTGAAATTAAATTACATTGGTTCCTAGGGTGTTCCCAATATTTATGTATCACTTTTGTTCCTAGAAACATAAATGTTATGTAAATAAGAAGCAAAATGCCCATCAGGTGCCAGCTTTGAAAGTATGTTTTTTTAGACACTAATGCCAGTAACAGTGTACAATTGGTTCGTAATGATGGTAATTTTTGTAATTATTATAATTAATAAACAGCTGCCCCCCTCTAAACAAAATAAAAAAATATTATTTTTTGTGACTTTAAGCTTATGGTGAAATATGTGTGTTACACTCATGCAATAATTGGTTATTATGTATTATTAATGATAATTTTTGTAATAATTATAATTAATAAATAAGTGCACATACATAATCAACAAAGGAAGCAGTGATTCAATAACAAAATGGTTTGTTGAATTTTAGTGATAACAAAATTGAGAGCCTGTGAGCCCCTTGCCCCCTCAGGTAAGTTAGTTTCTCTTACGGTAAGGGTAAGCTGTAGATTTTAGTTTGGTGTCTTGACTTAAATTGCTACAGTTCTTACGCTTATAAACCTGATACAAACACAAAACTTGCTTTCCTCATGGATCTCTTGTGATTCATTTAACGTGGACTTCTTTATTGACGCCTCTTGGATAACTGCCATTTTCATTCACGTTCCTTTGGTGAAGCAACTTGTATTATACTTGGGATATTTTGGGTCCCCTTTCCGCCTCCCTCACGAGCATACGAAAGGAGAGGGTGGAGGGGCGATCAATTTTAGATGTTAGAAGGAAAGAAAATAAGTAAAGTTTGATAACGAACTGCCACACGCTCTTATCTAATTCCGGAATGAAAGATTGATTAGTACTCGTCCTGATTTGGTTGAAGGGATAATGAACGTCACTTAAATTTCACAGAAACACCTCGCGGCGATTGGGTCCCAAAACCTGGGGGGAGGGGGGCAAAGACATAATATTTCCCTTTGTAGATAAGATTTAGCATAGTGCGGGGCCGAAAGTGGCGAAAACTGGGGGGCAACGGCCTCCCCTAATCGCCACCACTTAACTCGTATGGTACAAAGTTGACATTTGTTTACGACTATCGAAAAGTATCGCACGTTAGCATGTTAAATTGCATTCAACAAACTGTCTTACTTGATATCTTAGTTCCAATGGGCGTCGCCAGAAATTTTTGGAGGGGTGTGGTCAGACCATTGAAGTTACTATTGTTAGTGTACAATGATAACTATTAGGAACTAATAAAAATAAACTAAGTTATTATTATATACTCGGGGAGACTTCTACTCGATCTACCAGACGAGTGAATATCTAGCACAAATGTGTTTTTTTTACATGTCCTACACTTAGTGTACTGATGTGCGTAGTTACTTTAATTTGTTAACTTTTACACGGGGGAAATTTTAGTCCTAAATTTTTTTGTGTGACGTCTCACAGGAAACTAATTTTTCGAATTTTGTAAACTGTGGAACATTTATTTTTTGGAGTATTGCATTTTATACTCATTTTCCTCGATCTCGCTCATCTTTTATTTTGGTTATTGAGTTCGTATATTAACTAAGTGAACTGTATTTATGTTGTTAACAGTAAAAATAACTAGCTTTCTGCTTCGTTGTAACTTAAAAGGAACGATGCCTTTCGGGGGGGAGGGGGTCGATGGACCGATCGAACTCTCCTCCCGACGCCATGCACTGTTGTTACCTAATGGTTTGGTCTGCATATGTGATTAGAAATTTATTTTAAAAATGCAGGATCCATCAGGGCTCGAACCTAGCCTCTGGTTCGAATCCTGGTCGAGCCTTCATTTTTTGCGCTTAAATTTCTGCTTAAATCTGTTGTATTTCGAGCGAAGACAGAAAGGCAAGTTTTTTCCAGATCGCGTTATTTATTTGCAAACTGAAAACATTATTTTAATAGGCGCCGCCAAATGTACACTTTTCCAATTTCTCTTTTTGCTCATTCGGCGCCCTCTTTGCCTCTGCGCTTGGGGCTACCGCCGTTTTGCCCCCCCCCCCCCCACAACATATTATTTGTAATGAAAATTCTATAAATTAAGTGAGGTTTCTGCGTGAAAACATTTTAGGTGCTTATTTCCTCAGATTTCTAATTCGAATCATTTCTTCTATTTATGATTATAAAACTTTTGCATGTAGGAACTTTGCGTGCAAAGAAGCGGGAAATTACGCAGGATTCTCTTTTGAAATGGGCATGTAAAAATGTGGAGTCTTATCACCCAGCAGAGTCTTTATAGTGTTCAGTATGGCTGTGCGAACACCACCACTTCAGTATTTCTTCTTTCGAGCACACAGTGAATTTAGAAAGAAACGTATGATATACATGTAATCAAAATAATAGGTTATAGTTAATTTATTGTCCAGATAATAAAGTTTGATGTGCCCTGTTTGTGTTTTCAGAGCTAGTTAATTGCAATTACAATTGTTGAAAGGTTTTTTCAAACGTGTCCCTACTACTGTAAAAAAAAAAAACAACAACTTTGCCCCCCCCCCCCCCCTCCCCCCAAAACGGGAAGTCTGTATTTATGCCTTGCTTAGCTTTGGATCCCCGCAAATATCTGAAGAAATCTGCGCCTATGAGTGGCAGGCACTCATTTCAAAAAGTAACTACTGTAATTACTTACTGTTTCTCGAAGAAAGTAACTGTTGCATACGACTGCGTTGTAACACTGGTTATATCGATCAGTATCTAGAGCAAGAGAGAGATATATATTGACTCCTAGGATAAGAGGGCGATGTGAAAAGTTAACTAATTTTACCTACCTTTGTTCGTTGCAGTTAGTTGCTGTAGTCGTAACACATATGAAATATGACACTGTTGTAATTGACAGATCACAGCGAAGAATTAGGATCGCAACAGAATTCTCTCGCCTGGGATCAGAGTCGTACGCTTTCGCCTGCAGTGCGGTTGTGAGCGAAACCCTGTATCACCAACCGTTTCCAGGGGCAACTGCGAATGTATGGGAAACAGCTGAACCAGTTCCGCGAAATCGCGCGTGCTGGCGATATGATAGTAAACTTGGTGCGCGCGCATTCACTTATTTCTGTGTGTGTGTGTGCCGTTCCACTTTCCGTATTGTTTGGCTGATTACAAGTTCTGCAGTTCCACGAGCTCTGAGCCGTTTCCAAGATTTCTTTCGCATTCGGATCCGCATCGTTTGGAATTTGGGGTCAATCGCGCCGATTAGCCTCTCTAAGCATAAAGTGAACCTTAACATTTTAGAACTTGTGTGTAAAATCAGATAGATGTTTAGTTAAGTCTCGTCCCCCCTGGTTTGAGTGTCCCTTCATCAATTTCATGGACAGGGTGTTCCTTTGTGTCTTCATCCTCGTCGCTGCGATTAGCTAAAAGTGACAGAAGAGCAACAAAAATTAAATCAAACTAAACCCTGTACCAGCTAACTGTAGACCAGGCGAACGAGAACAAGTCTCTGCGCAAGTAGTGACGTGAGACGTCTCCACCAATGAGCAATGAGAGAAACGGGATTGCGTAATGGGCGAATGGAGTTACCCTACTTCCCAGCTTCGCTCTGGAAGCGTTGCAAAATTTTGAAAGTGACAATACCGTACGCACATGACAAACGGACCGTATGTTTTCTCCAGGTCCGTACGCTTGATTTAAGAATTGCTTAGGGAAATATTAGGGATAAAACAGAAAGTTCAAATTTTGATAAGCCGTACATTTAGCGTACGGACTAAGGTCTGGGCCGTACGTCCGCACATGCCATAAAATTTCTGTACATGTACAGTCAGGACAGTACGGTTGGCAACGCTGCGCTTTCACCACTCGATTTTCCTCCTCCTCCTCTGCCACTATGCGCGGCCCTGCTCCACAGTTAGCTGGGACAGAGTGTAAGTCTGTCTCGTCTCAAAGGATCTGGCCTCGTCCTAATCTTGCTTTTTTTCGCCAGGACGTCTCGATCGATATACCAAAAAGGAAAACTTCTAACATTCAAAATGCCACTTCATCAACACTTGTTTTGAATTCGAAATTCATCTACGCCAAAATTATGTATTGGTTTTGCTTAATTTAGTACTGCTTTCAGAAAGTTTTGAATATAATTTTTTTCCAAAAACAAATAAATAAAAAAATGTTACTACAGCGGCACTTGTTTTCATTTCGAAAGATTACTACGCCACAATGATGTATTGGTTCTGGATAGTTTTATACTGGTTTTAGCGAGTTTTGAATCCTTTATAAATTTTCAAAATACGGAATTCAAAACATACCGGCTGCATGGATGTCTGCAGGCTTTTTTCTAAGGAGGTACAAGCAAGGGCACTTTATCAACAGCACTGCGCCCTCAAGAAATACTGCTTCAGTTTGAAGTAATCACATTCCTGTGATGGCCCTTATACCAGGCACGTATCCAGGAATTCCTTTCGGGGGGGGGGGGGGGGGGCTGAACATCATATTTTTAAGGAGTATAGATAGAACCTCACAATTGTATGTTTAAGGCCTGTGGTGGCGATTGGGTTACAAAACGGGGGGGGGGGGGTGCAAGGAAAGTTTACTTTCCCTTGGTAGACAAGGCCTAGGATTAAGAGGCAAAAAAATGGGGAGCAACTATCCCCTAAATGGTTGCCACTGTTTAAGGCTGCCATTTTAATCAGAACGTGAAGTCGGAACGTTTTTTACCACTCGACTCCCCTGTTTCCATGCATTAAATATTGTGCCAGAACCATCTGAGTGTGTGTGTTTGTCCATTTCTTCTCATCAGGCAGGCATCAACACATCTATGGTGTCTGAGTGTTTTTACGAAGCCGTTACACATGCACGGGATGAACAATCCACTCGTCAACGCGAGATTCAAACTGTGGGCTGCGAGGTGGACGCAGACAGTTCTCGAATATTTCTCTGATTCGAGCCTGAACACCACTACTGTGTCTTGTCCTCCCATGTTTGCAGCTCTTATAAAAGCCGAAACCCACTAAATTGTTCATATTCAGGCCTCTGAAAACCCTTCCGTTCCCAACACATCTTATGTTTCGTCTCCCAATATGATCAAATGCTTACTTATTTATTTCTAGTGACGTGCCCAAGGGAGGCACCAATGACCTAATTTTATCTAACGTAATCTGAAAAATTTCCTGAAGGGGGCTCGAGCCCCCTGTTCTCCATCTTGGATACGTGCTATTAACAATAACAAGTTTATAGAACATTCTCCGTCTTGCCTCGATAATTATTTTTCTCCTTAAATAGTTGTCACATTATTCAAGAAGCCAAGAGCCTAATTTTATCCACTGTAAACTGAAAAATTTCCTGGGGGATTGGCCTCGTTCGTCCTGATTCCCAACTTGGATACGTGCTATTATCAATAATAGGATTACAGAACGTTCTCCGTCTTACCTCGATAATTATTTATCTCCTTAAATTATTTTCATTTTATTTTATTTCACACCACAAGGAACCAAAAACCTCATTTTATCTAGTGTAAACTGAAAACTTTCGGGGGAGGGGGTGGCTCGACCCCCCCCCCCTTGGATACGTGCCTGCCTTATACCAATATTTCTTATAATTACATTGTAATAAATCAGTCAACATATTTGCACAGAAGAGACAGGCAAAAAAGAAAAGGTGACATGTGTTCAAAATAGCATTTGAAAACCATTTTACTCAACCAAATTTCCATGGTAATTTTGGCCCTGCTAAATAATTGGTTTCTTTGTATCTGGGTAACAAGATTCTCTTAGATTCAGGAGGATAGCTACTAGATAAAGGTAAAGGTCAGGAAATTTCATGGTTAGTTTTCTGCTTGATGTGCAATTTCTTTAACATTAATAACTGTATTGTGTTCAAATATAAATCTAATGACAGATGCTTTTATTTGCAGAACATGGCTTGCTACCCTCTTAAGACAGGACCCACTCGTCAAGCTGCATACACAATTCTGGATTTGTAAGTATTAATTTTTCGTTAAGCTTGAAGTAGAATTTAGTAAGAAGCAATATTTTCTTCCTTTTTTTACTTGTAATGACAAGATAAAAAAGGTAAAGTGCTCCCCTGTGCATAGCACCACGCCATGAAGGCGTATAGGGGGTGTGGGGGTAACGCCCCACACTTTCTTGATCCGGTCGTGAGTGGGGGTGATGTGATCAGCATCACGCCCCTGACCGCCTTTACCCCCCAGGGTTTCCCCCAGGTACCCATGTTATTCGACGCTGGGTGGGCGCCGGGGCCGCTTCCAACCTTAGAAAAGTTCCCGGATTTGAACCGGCCGGTAATGACAAGAACTGGTGTGAATTTATTGTCTTTATTTTCAAGAAATTATCTTGAGGATTCAAATGTTGTATGTTCAATTGGTCAGTTTTTCAGGAGTGGTCTTTAAAATTTGAAGCTCTGTATTTCAAAATTTTGGCAGTAACATGTAGAAAAGTTGCTTCATGATCAAAAATATTTTGTGCCAATACTCCATTTCATTTACTATTATCAGTGGCTAAATGTTGAATATAAAGTACCAGTTCTCCTGCCTCAAGGCTATAAGGTACAATTTTGTATAAGGTTGATTGATTGGATTGTTTTAAGTCCACTTTATGCACAGATAGTCTGATCGGTACTGGGCCTATACAGTTTAAAGGGGAATCCGAACCAATGTGCCACCACTAGGTATCAAACCTGGGATCCCTTGATTACAAGGTGATTTTACCATATCGCCATCGGGGAGGCCTTTTTGTATAAGGTGTACATTTAATACAATTCTGTCAAAATATGCTTGAATATTGAAAAAAAAAGCCTCCAATGTATTCTAGAACATGTATTTCTCTTCCAAGGTAGATGGCAACCAGTTCATTATGACAATTATTAAACTAGCGAAAGCTATTAAAAATAACATCAACAATTGTGTTCAGACTCCCACATATTTCTTATCTGTTAATGTACTTTGTGCAGTTCTGTTACGCAGTGACCTTCACTGAGGAGTATGAGATAGCAGAGAAGATCAATCAATCTCACATTTCGAATTATATTCAAATCACAATATTTATTGTCTTGTTAAAGCCACTACAGCTCATATGCAACACTTTCTTTTCCACGCGCTTCTCGTCCATCGGTGTGATCCGCGGACAAAGCTGGCTGGATACCCTAGCTCGCTCTTCCTCCGCCTGACCAGTTTCCAGGTAGAAACGGCCGGCCAAAGGAAAAAGGAAGATTTTTACCTCTACCTCCCTTGCCCCCTCGCCCCCCGCTGCAATGGTTGAAAGTCCAGGCTTTCAGGTCCCCCAGTCTATCTCATATAGGACAAATAGGGGATTGGTTTCTCATACATTTTTTTGTAAATCCTCTGAAGAACTCGGGGTAAAATTTTCTGCAGGGTAAATTCTCTGTATTTACACAACCTTTTACACGTTGTACAATATATATGTATAATATGGGATGTAGTTTTATTATTTATGAAATGGGAACGTGTTATGTGCACAGACAATAATATTATGCTTTCTTTCTTTTTTTATTTTTTCAAGTACGGAATATATACTCTCTCACTCTCGTTTTAGTAGTGTTTTATTTAAATATACTACTCTTGACCTCTAACAGTCATAAATACGGACGTATTTATTTGGGCATATTGTTGTTGGTTTGGTTTATTTTACTTCGCTTTTCTGCCACATTTGGTTATCGCGGAAATGAGGATGAGTGATGATATGATGAAATTGATGAAGGGACCTCATATGAACAATCCAGGCCAGGATTCGAACCCGTGATGAGCGCGCATTCTTGTCCTATGTGTTGTACTCTGCAGTGAATAATGAAATAATTTGGAATGAAAATTGTATCTCAGAACTCAAAAAGACAAATGAATATTATTGAAGAAACTACAAAAAAGTGTGTTTTGTTACCTGCTTTGTTTCTGTGCCTAAAGTGTACTTAAAACACCAAATCAACCAACCGTGGGGGAGTGGTTATCACAGCGCGCTACGACACCAGGAGTTCCGAGTTCGAACCCCTACCTGGGCGTGAGTGTTCTTTGTATTTGTCCCTTCATTAATTTTATCGTATCATCTTCACAATTAACCAAATGTGACAAAAAGCGACGCTAAGTAACAAAAATGAAATCAAATCATTGATTGATTTGGTATATTTTACTTCGCTTTTCCGCCACTTTTGGCTAATCGCGAAAATGATACGATAAAATTGATGAAGGGACACACACAAAGAATACCCATGGCCAAGCCGAGATTCTCAATTCGTTTTTTTATTTTCGAATGTGGGTGGAATCTTTTCCTGTTATTGACATTCATTTTTTTTTTGGAATAGGGGTGTGACCCACACCAACCCCACCCACTGACTCCTACCCCAAGTGTCGACGTCACCGCACGTCACTGCTGTTACGTAACATGTTTCTAGAGCAGGGGTGCCAATCCCCCCCCCCCAAAGTCATGTCCTGCGTCCCCCCAAATCATATCATTCGCGCCCTCAAAACATCGCAATTCCCACAAAGTATTTAATTTCGACAGCGTGTCTACCGAAAGTAACTTTTTTCCTTAGCTTTACTGAACACTACACTTGATCTGCACCTCCTCCCTAAACAGGGGTGCCCATCACTCAAGACCACCCCTAAAATCGTTCATCGTAATCGATAATATCGCTTGTCTTGTAATGCAGCTATATAGTATAAAAACTTCACATTCACCTCATTAAAGCGCCAAACGCGCAATCCAGCAAAACGCCATTGCCAGCGAAGCGAGCAAGAAAATTTCTACATCCATTTCTTTGCAGACTTTCAAGAATATTCATTTAATGGGGTGCAAGGGCGGATTAAAGGGGGCGGAGGGGGCGTGCCCTCTTCGAGGCTCTTGAGGGGTCATCGTGGGCGACTTCCACCGAGGACATATTTTATTTTTTCATATATTGATAAATAATTTACACAGTTGGAATGAAAAATAACTTAGATAGTGTCAATTAAGAAGCATACAAGAACGGAATATAGGGGAGCGGAGAGGGTGCCCCACTAACCGACAAGCTACAGACCCTCGAGGACCTTATTTTATTATATTTAATAATATGCACTGTTGAAATGCAATAAAGCAAATATTGTGGTATATTACAAGAACTAACGTTATGGGGGAGCATGAAGCTTAACGGCGAATGCAGCGAATGAATAAATAGGGGCGACAAGAGACAAGGGGGTCGACGGGCGAACAAGGATAAGAATGACGAAACGCAACGAATAATAAGTGGGCGAACAAAGATAGGAGGCGAGGAATGATAAGGGGGCGAACAAAGATAAGAATGACGAAAGATAGGCGACGAATGATAAGGGAGCGAGAAGACACAGGGGCGAACAAAGATAAGAATGACGAAAGATAGGCGACGAATGATAAGAGGACGAACAGAGATAGGGGCGACGAAAGATAGGAGGCGACGAGAGACAGGGGCGAATAAAGATAAGAATGAAGAAGGAAAGGGGGGGCGACTGAAGATAAGCACGAAATTAACTTAAGGTGAAGGACTAGTATAATATTACTAGGGTGCGTCGTAAGGTGACCGCCCCTCAGAGGCGAAGATATAGTACAAGCAATGCAAGCACTGCTTGCATAATCCGAATATCATTTAATGTACTTAATGTTCTAACCGTATTTAGTTTCCATCGCACTCGATTTCGCGAAAAAATGCGGCCGCAAACTCCCCCAGCAGCTCTGTAGCAAGCACCAGCCTCAATGCTTGCAGCCGTTCTGCGGGAAAATAAGGCCTCCGAAGGAGTCACATGGCGAAGCGTGAAATTTTGGTGGAACCCGTCCACAAAGCTTCTACAAAAAGCTGTGCTTTCCGAGCTTGCGTGATTCCCGAAAATAGCCGACTTCAACCGAAAGCAGAAGGATTCATCTATGGGTACGTTGCCAGCAAAAAACTAGTAACGAATATTTGTCTTCATGAACACGTAAACAAGATCGCAAATATAATAATAATTGTTAGTCATAAAATAACTAAAAGAAGTTATTATCACTGTTCTAAATTCCATATATATCATATTATATTACAAATTATTTTAGATTTCGCGAAATGTAAAACGCGTAAAAAAAGTTGACATTGGGAGTTGGGGCAGTGGAATTTCTGCACCCCCGTGAAGAGTTTTCTCAGGGAGGGAGGGAAGATTGGACGGACCTTGGTCCCGCACCCTGCTTCCTGGTCGGTCCAGCTCAAATTACGCCAGAAGTGTTGACCGCTACCAGTGTGTGCAACTGCCAAATTATTTACGCAGTAATTCAAGTGAGCTCTTTCACAAATTTTACAATCAATAAATTGACTGCTTTTGAATAAAACTTGGGGTGAAAATAAAGCTATCTGAGAAAGAACTATCTACTGATATTTGTACATGGCATAGAAGTAAATCGTATACATTCTGCATATTATAAGAATATCATATCACAAGAATATGTTTTAATGATTGATTTGATTGATTTGTTGTTTTAAGTCCACTTTATGCACAGTAAGGCTAATCGGGACTGGACCTACAGTTTAAAATGGGATCTGAAACACTTGTGCCTCCACCGGGTATCGAACCCGGAACCCCTTGATTACAAGGCGACGACACTACCACTGCGCCATCGGGGAGGCCCGAATATGTTTTAAGTTCTATTATTATGACGCAAGTGGTGTTCCCAGGGTCTTTTTACGGTCCACATTTTGTCATCTTTTCCTTCCTTTGACGTTTTTTCTTAGATATACTGGGCCAAAAGGGGGTTATGTCTACCATCCACCCCCCCCCCTTCGCCCCGGGCACGCCATTGAATGACACTTTATTACTTAAATATTAATGTACATACTCGTTCTGCTGAAATGATTCTGATTCCTCCGCGTAATTTTTATCTCCAAACTGATATATCTTTCCTTTGTGACGGATAAAATTAAGGAAATAGGTTGGTATCACTTTCTGTTGTTTCAGAGATTTTCAAATTGATCTTGTGTGGATGCGTGTATTTGCAGTTGTGGAAAGCGCGTGGGATAGTGTGAGTGTTTGTTGCTTCGTGTTTTGTGCTGTGAATTTATCGGAATGAACGCGTATTTAGGAACGGTTGATGTGAAGTGCGGGTGTATTATTGAGCAATTGAAAATTGCTTCGTTTAGCTCGAGAGAGATAAGTGTTAAAATGAAAATCGTGGCAGGGGGTCGACCAACACCAAGAGTTTGAAATTTATTGTGGTGAGTACATCGTCTATGCATGTGTTTCTTTGCTTTGAAATGAATTTTTTATTGTTTGTGTTTAACTTTTTATTTAGTGTTTAAGTTACTCCAATGCGGTTTATAGGGTGCCCAAAAATACTAAATTACATCATGCAGCGTAAAATAAACAAATGATTCCCATTTTATTTTTTATCTAAATCAGTTTGGTCACCGTTTGACCATATTAAATAATAATGAACAAATAAAGGTACTAATAAGTAAGTAAGAAATTCCGTCTCCCTTTAGTCGTATGCGGAAAGTTCGCATATGCAAAACGTTTAATATCATATGAATAACGTTACCTGGATTTTTTTAAAAAGTAAATGTGACGTTTGCGGATCATATGGTTTATTTTTAGTACAGTCACTTTATTACGATATTTTGACAAATCCAGCGACTGGGTAAATGAGGCTATAAACCTTGAATCTTTCCCCTCGGCATGTCGTTGTACTACATGTTTTGTTGTACTGAAACATTGCTTGCCTCCTTCGTAAGACTACGCTTCGCTACTGCCGCCCCTTCACAGAACATGTAGAAAATATTCCCGCCACCTTTGCCTGCTCACTCATTTTTTCATGCGCGGTCTCTGTGGAAAGGCCGTAGCCAGAGAGAGAGAGCTTCTGACATGTACCCCATCACCACTAGGGCGATGAAAAAAAAAGGCAAACTACAACTATCAATCTTAATAGCTTGCTGGAAGGACGAAATAAAGGCTTGAGGGGTCGATCATTCTTGTCGTGCACCTCTCACAAGGGCTTTATTTTTTTAGTTATTGATAAATTTGCAAAGTTAGAATGAATTACATCAAACATTGTGGCATTCTATGACATACCCAAGAGCTAAAAATTAGCAACTGTGGGAGGTGACACAGGAATGCTTTTGTTGCCTGTTGGGACATGACAAAGGATAAGCTGCTCCACTGTTCCCAAGAGTCACATCTATTTTAATCAAAAATCAATTTATTGTGATTTTTGAGAACTCTATTACATTCTTTATTTTATTGAAGTTAAACAACTTAGAATGATTGGTTACCTCAGTAAACGTTGTAGCATTTTATACAGTGCTATAAAAACCGGAGGTGCAAGCGGTGCTTCAAGCTTTTTTAAAAAAATTAGGATTACGATTCCTTTTTTGTTGTTCTACTATTAAATAAAGATGAAATTGAAGAAAACAATAACACATTAATTATTTATTACTTATTAAGTACCAAGGCTTGTATTAAACGTACCTGTAGCAGGTAGAATAGGGGCATTGTGGGCCTTTAAATCGTTTATTTTTGTCCTGCGATGCTCCTTGATTTATCAAGAAAAAAAACTTCAAAAGTGTACCAGCGACGTTAGTTCTAATCGCGTACACCTAATACATTCAGACACTGTCAATGAAATATATCATAAACAGTGGCGTGTCCAGGATCTTCGAAAGGGGATGTACGTTCTTCTTTAGGAAATATTGGAGCAAAGGGGTGTTATGACTCCCATCACCCCCCCACCTCCTTTGGCACGCCACTGATCACAAATCTGGAGACTACTCAAGACGTCACTACTTTCATCCTGGTATACTACCATTAAGCATGACGCCCACTGAGACGCGGCAAAACACGGAAATATCCGGCAACATTCTGTTGTCTGCTTCTATTCAAATCAAATGGTGTAACTCCCACTACAGGGAAACGCACGGAACCGAAGCATGGAATTTCCGGCAGGTCATCTTAAGGATTATCGCCCACTGAGACGCCGGAAGGGAAACTGTTCCATTCTGTTGCCGCTGTTTTAGGCGTGGGCTTCAAGCTTTACACTTCTTTTCCGGGTTTATTTATGCTTAGTTGATTTTCCTCACTTTACCCGTAACTGTGGCCTCTGCAGAACGCACAATTTCCAAAGTTCAGCCAATAAAATATTATGTGTGGAATAGTGCTCCTCACCAAAGATAAACAAACACGTCCGTTTTTAACAATGAGCACAGGCAAACGAAGGTTTTAGTTAAAGACTGATTTTATGACATATATGGGAGGACCGTAGTGGCATGGCCGCGGTGGCTCAGTCTGTAACGCGTCTGACTACCATGCTAAAGGTCCCGGGTTCGATCCCCGACCGGTTCAAATCCGGGAACTTTTCTAACGATGGAAGCGGCCCCGGCGCCCACCCAGCGTCGAATAACATGGGTACCTTGGGGAAACCCTGGGGGGTAAAGGCCGTTAGGGGCGTGATGCTGATCACATCACCCCCACTCACGACCGGATCAAGAAAGTTTGGGGCGTTACCCCCACACCTCCTATACGCCTTCATGGCGTGGTGCTATGCACAGGGGAGCACTTTACTTTTTACGTAGTTTGTGGGGGAAGTGTGCTGGGGCACCGAAACTTCGGGCGGGGGGGTCGTAATGAGTGTCCGCTCATTCCGAGAGAATGTCTTCAATCCGCCACTGATGGGGTGTCAATACTTTCTTAAGACCTCGAGATATTTAGTCTTCTTGCTTCTCCTTTCGCACGTTCGGGGTCGAAAATGTGTGGATGCTATTTCGATAAATATAGTCTCCAACTTGTAATGTTCGAACTCTCTCTCCCCTACAGAAATTCCTTGACAATCTAGGATTTAACACTTTATCAAGAGCTTCCTCTCTCCCCATTTAAATTTAATACTCAATCCTACCAGCAAAATTTCCATTCCAATTTTAGACTTAGTGTTGATATTCAAAGCTGGATATTGGCTCCTCCAAAAAAAAAAAATTCTCAGTCTCCACACCAGAATTTCCACAACAGGCTAAGACAATAGTAATACACAAGAATCGGATACGCCCCTCAATTTAATGCTCAATCCACCTCTAACTAAAATACCTGCCATAATCTAAGACCTAGAAATGGATACTGCCTCCCCCCCTCCAAAGTTTAATTCAGAATCCTCCTCCAACCCACGTGTCAATTAAGGCCTAATATACCCATAAACACTTTATTTTCTTCAGCTAATGGATTATATTTAAGGTGTAAAATTTTTACATGTATTTTGGAAAAAATATAAATGTTGAATTTTATATTATTTGAAGGGAAAAAATCCCCCCCCCCAAGAATTTCGATGGCGCATCCTGCGCCATATTCACCCCCCTGTGGGCACCCCTGTTCTAGAGTAAATAAAAAAGGTAAAGTGGTCCCCTGTGATTAGCACCACGCCATGAAGGCATATAGGGGGTGGGGGTAACACCCCACACTTTCTTGATCTGGTCGTGAGTGGGGGTGATGTGATCAGCATCACGCCGCCCCTGACCGCCTTTACCTCCCAGGGTTTCCCCCAGGTACCCATGTCATTCGACGCTGGGTGGGCGCCAGAGCCGCTTCCAAAGTTAGAAAAATTCCCGGATTTGAACCGGCCAGAGATCAAACCCGGGACCTTTAGCATGGTAGTCAGACGCGTTACCGACTGAGCCACCGCAGCCTTAGAGTAAATAATGCAATACATTTGTAAGTGCCCATGTACAATTCTAGCTTTACAAGTGTACTTAACCTTAGATTAGTATTCTGAATTACAACTAAACCCTGTGGTGTAACAGCCTTAAAGAAATTTATTTAGTGGAGTCTGCTATTGGATTACCTAGACCAACGCTTGTTTGACTCCTTGCACTCAGTGAAGGAAACTTCTTCTTGGCATCAAATTAGAACGTTGATATTTGAATCTGTGGGTTTGGATGTAATAATGAAAATACTTTTTCACCGTGTATGCATTACAAATCATTTTCAACATGAATATAGATTTGGTGAGTCCAGGCTGCATAAAATGTTGGTTTTGTTTAAAATTGTTTTTCTCATACAGAGCACCGTAGAGTTTAAAGTAAGTTTTAAGTAAATGTGCTTGACTAGTGCAAGTAGGATTGGTATAGAAAATTGTAAATTTGTTTATCAAAACTCTTTGCTTCTATGCATCCATTTTGAATATTCTTTGAGAGTTTAATCACCACTTCCAGAGGTTTATGTATATATGTGTTTCATTTCTTCTTTTCTTTTCAGACAGAAATGTCTTCTGAAGGCACCACATATCTGGAGAGCACAGGATCCAAACATTTCCACCCCAAAGAGAGTTGGAGATGTGGGACAAATTCGGCAAGAATTAAAATATGCGAAGAGACAGAACCTGGCAGTAAGTCGATGCTTTCATTTGACTAGTTGTTAGTGTTTTTCAAGAGTATTTAAGAAACTTTCCAGTTTTTCTAAGCTGTAATTTTTGTTCATTGAAAAAAAAAATGTATCTCCACTGTTTCTTGCCTGAAATGCCAACATCCGCCCATTGGAGAGGAAAACCCTTCGCCAATCAGTGGAGGTCTAATTCCGATACTACGGTGCAAAGTGAAACTTTATCTGCTGATGCACCTTTGTTAGCATAGTTTCAGTGACCATCTAATCATTTAGACACAAGTCTGGTCAGCCCCCTGGTTCATTTTGATGATTACATTATACACTGCTTCACTGTAGTGTGTCAGTTGGCCCTCCTCCACCCTTGTAGCCAATATTCACCTCTCACATGAATGGCACGTGGTTTTCAGTTTCCCATGTTGATTATTTGCAATGGTGCCATTTGTCCACTCGCAATACACTTTCGTCACAGCAGCACACAAACTGCGCTGTTTCAACTTAACTCCTATGTGGGTTCCAAGCAGTTATACATGGGCTTTCACTTTATACAGAGTGGATAATAAATTACAAATGAGCTATTTCTATCTGCATGTTTACGAATCGAATGTGCAACTTTTTTGGGTCAAATTAAAGTGCATTTTAGATTCGAGTGCAATGAATTCTCAGGTTTAGTTTAAAAAATAAGCACTGAACTTGAAACACTGTAATTGAAATGCCAGTAAGCCTATTTGTAATATAATTTGCATAACAAATAATAGCGTCACATTGTAATCACCCATTGTTGTATAAAATCAACTTTTTCTGGAGGTGTGTACTACATTTGCCAGCAACTATTTTCTTTTTGGTTTCAAGGTTTTGAAAATTGGTGGCGCATTAAATTTGAGTAAATACTGTATATTGGTATTTTGTTCTCATGTACATTAAACACAGAAATTTCTTTACTCTTATGTGTGAAAAATAATTTTACGTAAATGTCGACCATCAGTGGCTTCGCTCTTGCAGACCATTGCCTTAAAGGTCCAATCAAGGTATGATGCATTGATTCTGATGGTGCATTTCTGTTCATAAGTTGGTTTGCTATGACAACACAAGCTATAATTATGTAAAGTTAAAGAGCTACTAAATCAAAGAAAGCACTGTAGAAAATGTAAATAATAAAATTAATCAGCTACAGTTCATTTATTTATAGAGCCCAATTATAATGCTCTAATTACATAATATTATTACAATAGGTTCACTGCACAATAGATTCAGTAACTTTTTTTTTTTTAAATTTGTACAAACTCGTAGCAAAAATATCAATGGTTTTATTTAAACTTGCAATCATGTTGAAAGAATTGCATGCTATACACTGGAGAGTTTGAAAGAACTGATGGTTTTGCTCACAGGCAATCAAAGATTTTGTGTATGTGAGACGTGTTTTAAAAACGGAACACTAATGTTATGCCTGATAATATGTTGGAATTATCTATTATACCATTAATTATGTTATAGAGAAAGAGCAAGTCACTTACTTTTCATCAGGGTGACAGTTTACTGAAGTTGTACTCTGAAAGTAGAATTTTGTGTGGAATTCATCAGTGGTGTAGCACAGTTGTCCATGGTCTACCTGCAAGCAATACACTGGGGGCCTTTTAGTGAAGATTTTTCAAGAAAACTTACCATTTTAGTTTTGGGGGTTGAACTGGGCCTTTAGATTATTGGTTTTGATCCAGCATCTCAAGATCAAGTGGAATCTACTAGAAAGAAATTGCTTGGACTCCAGTCTTGAAAGCTGGGACTGTATTAACTTAAAATGCATCACGCAATGAAAGCGTACCGGAAGGACTTCACCATCAAACATGGAGTAATTTTAATGTTAATGGACTTCAATATTATTAATGATAATTTTAACGATACCATTTTATTTTCGATATATATCACAGAACATGTATTCCTTAGACTTTTTCATGAAACAAGACATGTTTTTTAATAAATCATCAGGAAATTTCATAAAGCATCCCCATCTACGATATTTGTATAAGCACTGCACTGTCTCCATGTTGAATCATACAAACATCCTCCCTCCTATCCCTAAACTCAACCAAGCTTAGCTTCAGCTTGGGATTTCCACTTTGAACACTGTAGATTATAAAAAAATCATAATACACTGGAAAATTAGAATTGGTTCGAAAGAATTTCAACACGAAAGAAAAAAGAATTTCACAAAATAGACAGAAGAGGGTGTATATTAACCCTTAGGGCAATGGGATAATTAACCCCTGGACCCCACTTCCTATTGAGTCTTTGGGCCCCTTTGAAGTGTTTAACAGTTACAAGAAAAATCATCTACCTTGTTGCAGTGTAGCTAAAAATAGAGAATGACATGTAACACGTAACAGGTTTGGACAATTCAAACAATTCAATTAAAAAATTAGTTTTGGGGAGAATTGTTTATAGGATAGTAAACACTCCTCTTTGGGATTCCAATCCATATTTCATTGAGTTAAAATTGTGGGGAATTTCTTAGCTCTCATTTGAATATGAAAAGGCTTGGGTACCCCTTGAAAATATTTGGTACAGAGTAACATTTTAAATACCACATGTAAAACTAAAGACCATGTTGGTGTGAAAACACCTTTTTGGTGTCAGTGGACCTCAATATTATTATTCATAATTTAAACGATGCCATTTCTTTTTGATAGACCACTGAACATATATTAATACTTTCTCATGAAACAAGAACCGTTTTATTAATATATCATCAATACTCGAAGTGTGCATGTGGGAGGGAGGGACGAAGGGGTTGCTATCCCCCAGCTAAGAAAAAAAATCATAAAGCATCCCCCCACATTTGGGGATGCTAATTTGCATAAGCATTATCCTCCACTTACTGCATTGTCTTCAAGTTGATCCCAAACTCGAAGAAGCAAATTCGCAGATAGGAATTATCACATCGAACAATGTAGATCACAGAATCGTAACAAATTGGAAAAGTAGAACTGGTTCGACAGAAATAAGCAAAAAAATTAAACATTTAAGAAAAATGTAAGAAAAATTAACTTCACAAAATCCTCCCAAAATAATGGTGGCATTTAACTCATACATCCTCATGTCAGAAGAGGGAGTACTGGCCCTTAGGGTAAAGGGATAATTGCCCCTGGACTCCACCTCCTACTGAGTTTTGGGGCCCCTTTGAAGTAAAACATAACAAGTGTGGACAGTGTGGAAAATGTATCTCGGCTCTTATTTCAATATGAAAAGGCTTTGGGCCCCCTTGAAAATATTTGGTGGGAAGTTACATTTAAAATATCAGGTGTAACTAATGTTAGTGCTAAAAGATCATGAATTACCAAGTTTGATTGTTTATTGTATAGCAATAAGGCATCAACTGGTTGAGCAACAGATTCTTTCTACTGGATTCATAACTGTAGACAATTGACACACTACACTACATTTACGACAAACTGGGTAGCATATTTTCCTATCGATGATCATCTATGAGCAAATAAGTTAATTCTGCATTTCGGAGAGTTGCCTCGGCTCCTTTGGCGGAGAAAATACGCTGCTTATTATCGTAGACGTCATATGATATGTTACTGGGAATCAGATTTATGTTTCGTATATTGATTTTTTATATATATAAGAGATACTCTTTGTTGAATTTCTGGGAGTATATAAAATTTCAGGAGCACAGAAAAAGAACATTGCGGGGCCCCTACTTCTCATGGTTAAGCAACAGTGCCCCAATGATTTGTTTACTGCGCATTGGAGCTCACTATTAGGACAAGCTACTCGATGTAGCACATTAGATATTGATGCTGTTAGTAGATATGACCCTTTAAGGGAGATCTAAAGCCATGCTAAGGAATAGGCCCAAATTCCCAGACACAACCGTACCACTAATAGAGATTTTGTAAGGAAGAAATTTTCAGATGTAAAAGATTGTTTTGTTCACTACATCCTGGAATACCTATAATTTTGTTAGGATTAAAGACATTTAAGTAAATAACAGAAAATATAACGTCTCCGTAATATTCAAACTGCTGTGTACAGATGGCGTTGAAGTGGTATTTCTTACCAAGACCGGTGCATTTTTGTCTTTTATGACTAGTAAGCAAGATTTTGTTGTGAAACAATGAACCCAGTCTGTAGTCGCAAGTACCTGAAATACTATGTGAAAAGGTGAAAACATTTCGTATTTTCAGAAAGTAGTGGTTATGTTTATGGTTTTTGAAGTGATGTGTCGTCGTGGTGGTGTAGATTGTAGCATACACTGTTGCCAAAATTTCACTCCGTGTTTTCTAATGATATGATCAATGAGAGTGCTTGATTGCCCGAAACTCAAAAAAAGCTACCAGAGAATAACTACAACATATAGGAGAATAAGGGAACAAATGTTTCATCGAAGATATGAGAAAAATGGAATAACTTGAAGGGTAAGTTTTGCACTAAATTGTTTGTTGCTTGATATTTATTA
Source organism: Lepisma saccharinum (assembly GCF_977018435.1). NCBI lineage: Eukaryota > Metazoa > Arthropoda > Insecta > Zygentoma > Lepismatidae > Lepisma > Lepisma saccharinum. The sequence goes on along the minus strand of NC_139231.1, from coordinate 45,116,483 downwards.
TCCATTAAAAGCAAAACATTTGTTAATATGAAATAGGTGCAGAATGTATATATATTTAATGTTGAGAAATTATAATGTGACAATTTCTGCGAGAATATCGCTTGAACGTATCTGCACGCTAGTTTTTGCTTCGAATCAAAAATAATAATTGTTTGTAATTGTAAAATTAGAATAGGATGTTAAATTTTAGGTTATACATGATCCAGATATTTATTGTGTTAGTATTCTTACTAGAGCATGAAATATGCCTCTAATATGGATTACATATGTTATTATTAAATCAGTATGGCACAAAATGCTCCATCACCATTCCACTTGCTCTATTCACATGTACATCGAATCGTTTACAATTGCAAATCAGGCGGTTTTTTTCACAATTTCATTTTGCCCTTGTACTGAACAAGTCGTTTTGACCTGTTTTCAACATTGTATCTTTCTAGTTAGAAACTAGGACTCAATTTATGCAACTTGCAAATATTCATGTTCATGTTACTCTAAGTAAGATTGGATTCCAATAGATTTGGTATTAGATTTCTGAATGTTATACAATTTACAGACACCGTTCTGTAGTCTTCTTTCACAGAAGCACGCCAGAAACTGATTGTGGAAAGTGTATACCTCTCTGTTTTCTTGGCCTTTAAAACTTTACGACAGCTCGTAGTAAAAGTGTATCTTAACTTCATGCTTTAAAGTTTGTTCTTAAACTGTAAAAGTACAACAGCGAAGTCTTACCGTCTACCAAACTATAGTTTGCATGCTTATGGGAAATTTAAAAATTAGTATACGCATATATTAGTAAAGATTATTAGTTCCCATATTGTGAAAGTACAAGGACAATCACATAATTGCCGATAGCATAGAGCATCCTAGAAATCATGTTTTGTTTTAATCATGTATATTTGATTCAATATCCTATTGAATTTAAGTAGTCGTTTGTACAGTTTGCTTTGAATTCCAGTTAGGTATGAGTATGAAGCTTGACTACCACATTAAAATAATTATTGTCAAACCATTATGCGTTGTAAAAATTTTGTAGTTACAACTGTAAGGTACTTTCTGTTCTAAATAACAATGTACATAAACTTGTGATTTTGCAAACTCAAGTGAAGTGTTGATAAAATATATCAATTCAACAGTAGGAACTGAATATCCATTTCACTGTTTTTTCCGCTATATAACCTCCTTCTTCTACCTCTTGCCACAGTGAAGATGAATAATGAATTTATGAAATGAATGATGAGGATAAACACAATGGATCCAGCGTTTGAACCTGGATGAACCTGACTCCATAAAGTGTTGTACTTGCCACCTAATATGAAAACAATTCTAACGATTGTTTTATCTTTTTCTATGAATGTAACAATAAGTGCTGCTGTTATATTTATTGATGTGTGTTCCTGTTAGGCACAAATTAGTGTTTAGCAAACATTATAAAGTTGGATCTGAGGCACTGAAGTGAACTATCGTGAAGCGAACCAGTAACACTTTAATTACAAGACGATATCGTCAACCATTGTAGTACCATTTAGATCCATTATTTTCACATCAATTTACAGAAGAAACGTAAGCTTTGTATTTCATTATATATACTTAACTTGTCTAAGATTGTAACAATATAATGTAAATATTTTTTAAAATGCATTATAAGTTCAGTCTCATACACGATGTTAACATTATTTTTATTCCTCTTTTTCAGATAAGCATTTGAAAGTCTAATCGAAGAGTCTTCTAAGAATAGTAAGGAATACCTTGAACTTTTCTAGAAGAAGACAACAGAATTGATTGACAATGGCAACTGCCCACCATCGCAGCTTGTGGATAAGATGCTATAGAATACAAATCATCAATGAGGATTGTGTGTACTTTTCAAAGCAGAGTAATATACGCTCTTTGGAGTGCATAGGCCTACATTGTTGTTCGTTTCCCCATACAACTTGGAGCAATGGCGATGTTTTACTAGACATCACAAGTCCATAATCTGCTCAAGAAATGATTATGTACGATGTATTAATATCAGGCTGCAAGTTGATAGAACTTGTGTTTTATATCCTAGAGCAACTAAAAAAAGAAACAGTGTGTGTGGTGTGATTTGTTTGTCTTGTGTACTAATGAATGGCACATAATCATTGAGACATTCAGATAGTCCTGAACTGGATGAGTCCCGCACAGCAAGAAGCATACCTCTCAGAAAACCAGATAATGTTGTTTTTTGGTGATAGAAATATAACATCATACTGTAGGTATAATTACAGTTAGCCTTTCTGTGCATAAAGTGGACTTAAAACAAAAAATAAAAATATATTATTATTATTATTATTATTATTATTATTATTACAATCTTAATAATCATCCCTCTTTCAGTCAATATTGCAAATTTGCGGCTGAAGAAAATTTGTTTCCATGCAAAAAGGAAAGAAAAGCAATTTTAAAACTAACACTTAATTTAGTTACTAGGTATTTGGAGGATTAAAGAAGTGACAGTTATTAATATCAAAAAGTAACTAGTTACAGCTAGTGTTACTTCAAAATCTTGTCACTTGTTATGTAATTAATTTGTTACTTCCAAGGACTGGATATCAGCCAAGACTGCTAAAAGAATTTTTTCTCAGGGAGGCAGTAGTGCTCAGAGAGGGAAGAACGTGGGGGTGATGATATCCCCCAATTAAGAAAATTCTCATACATCTTCCCCCTACTAGGACAATTTTCTCGGATTTCCACCACTTACTGCACGTTCTCCATGTTGTCTGCTGGCCCCATTGGCGGAGTGGTTAGCATATCGCGTTATGATGCCATGGGTCCCGGGTTCGAAGTCCGGCATGAGCATGGATGTTTGTGAGTGTCCATTCATCAATTTCATCATGTCATCTCATCCCCCATCTTCGCAAATTAGCCAAAAGTAGCACAAAAAAGCGAAGTAAAATAAAGCAAATCAATCAATCCATGTTGTCCATACAAGCTTCCGCTCAACTTTCCCCAAACTGAGTAAAGTTTCATCCCCAGATAGGAATTTCCACTTCGAGCTCTTGGGGTGGAACAGAGTAAGATTTCTGATCTTGCCCTTCAGTTATAAAAGCTCACATTTTATATTTTATTATTATTACTATTGTTTTACAAATCAAAGAATTGTAATTGAATTTAATATACCATGCTGTTGAACTTCAGACTGAGTTTGCTTATCGAACTGCAACCCGAATTCGACTTGCTTCCTTTCCATGAACATAAATTAGTTTGTTAATGAAAAGTTCTTTGCTTTTTTGTACATTTTTACAGATATAACATAGTATAAGATTCCACTGAATCTTTTGTCTTTTGTGTCACCCCTCGATCTTGTTTTTACGCTATACTATTCCAATTGCATGAAGTTTTTCCAGATATCTCAGGGGAAAAAATTGCTTCCTGCCCCCCTCCCCCCTCCCTTTCTACGGGCACCTTTGAAAATTAACATTACGAGTGACTTAATCATTTTTTCAATAATGCTTTTATTTCTTTAACAAGTAACATCTGTAGAAAATCTATTGTCTGAAACTTTATTTTTTTGTTTACCAACTCTCAAAGGATATATTATGAAACAGACAAATACATTATGTGGTTTCTAAAATATTCGACTACCTTTTGCAGTTTTCCTATTTTGAATATCATCTAAACCTAAAATGTCCACCAGAAGAAAATTTTCAGGTAATACTAACAATCACCATCACACGCAAGCAAAGAAATTCCTAGAACAAGCACGTTTTACTGACTTGTGTAGTGAACCCAGGACTTTGTTTTCATTTTTTGTTTCAAAATTTGTTGTATTTCTGTAAAATATTTTAAGAATGAAACAAAACTCCGGCAAAAGTAAGGCCACAGAACTCAATCTTTAGTCACTTATAAGGCAAAGGACTGGAGAATGGCTATAGAGTAACTATCAGAAATATTAACATATTGAAGACTGAACTTCCTCCCAAATTTATGAAGAAAATATGGTAAAGTCTTCTGATAAAAGCAAGAACTGTCTTCAAGTAGTGTTGTTCAAAATGGGTTATCGTTATCTATAAGTATATTCAATTATTTCCAACGCAACAGTTGCTTCAAATGTAATTGTATTATTCTTCCTTGCTTTGTTTGGTGAATGAATTAACCAAAAGTTAGTTTTTTTTTTTTAATAAATATTTTGGACTTATACTGCTATTCATTACTGATACACTCGTTCTTCTTCTGATGAAAGTATCTAACTGATCTCATAAAAATTATTAATATTACTGCACACCTACGAAAATTTTCTAAATTCCACTAATCAACCTGACATCATCTTGCATCATAAATACCCTGCTCGACCAACCTGTATATACTTATCTTGATTATGCTCGTAGATCTGGCAACATGGCACTAGGTTGCAATGACAATGTTGCTGCCATCTGTTATCGAAAAATTATCGCAACTTTAGAATTGGGCTTATATCAAAACAGCATAAACAAAAACTAAACTAAGTATGCCATCTTGTAGCTGAATATATGTACTAACACATGGAAATGAAAAAAACATTGGGGCTTCGTCCCATCTTCGAGAAAAAAAATGTAAATGTTAAGAAATGTCAATGTAAATTATCACACTTTCTCCCCTGCTATCAGAAAGTGGAACAGCCATTTCTCCTCCCTTTCATTGTTTCAAATGGAACAGTCCATGAGTTGACAAGTTGTGGGACAGTTTTCGATTTTCTTTCTTTGATAATAATAAACCAATTTCAATTCAGGTAGGCTAGGAGCAGACCTTTGTGGTGAAGGGGTTAGCACACCATGCCACGATGCCAGGGGTCCCAGGTTCGAATCCCGGTCTGGCGATGATTGTTCTTTGTGACTGTCACTTCATCAATTTCATATCATTACTCATACTCATTTTCGTGATTAGCTAAACGTGGCAGAAATGCGACGTAAAATAACTTAATATCAATCTCAAATAGGCCTAGGAAAAGCAGACTTAGGATATTTCCATCATCTTTAATATTGTTACTGCAAATAACCAACATGCTTTTGTTAACATCATGGCAATTGTTTTAAAGAAATTTTAAAACATCAAACACAAATTTATATTTTCGGGTGCTTCATCTTGCAAACATAATGGGGTACTCCAGATATGCTTGTTTTTCTTTGAATTGTGGTGTGGACAAGCCTTGAAAAGTCCTCCTCCGTGGCCATGCGGTCTAAGGTGCTGTGCTTTCGGCTCCGACTGCGGGATGGCATAGGTTCGAGTCCACCTCGGTTCAGTCTCGGGGTTTTCGGCCTGTGTACAGGACTGGTGGCAGCCCACCATCATGAGGAAATTGGGGAGCTACGAGTGAGTAGCATAACCTGGTCTGGGAAATCTCCTATAATGGCTGGGGGTTCGACGTGCTGATCCCACGTCACCCCATTACCGGTTGAAGATCTCCACACCTCTACACCTCCACTGGCGGTCGAGAGATAGGCCAAGCCCCTTCCAGGGATGTCGAGCTATGGGTTTGAGACACAAGCCTTCAAAAAGTGATTAGTTCTTCCGTCTGACAGAACTAGATGATGAAGCGTACAACAAGTATTCCACAAAAGGTGAAGCCCTTAGGTCGATACTTACGTTAAATGAAAACGTTTGCACGTAAGTAAATAATGAGGCCATCGTGAACATGAACAATCAGACAAGAAAACGACCAGTAACCACGGGATATGTTCCATAAACTAATTAGAACATTTCCATAGTTATCACATCCAATCAGTTTTGTTCACAATTCATAGAAACCCATTGAATGATGAAGAGAGGGACCCAGTTGAATTAGTTGAAAAAGGAACTGAAGACCTGGATAAACTAGATTATGTTCCTGAATCTTTCAAAATAATAACTGTAATGAGGAAAAGTTGTCAGTCTGCAGAAATTACTTTTGTAAAATTCAGTATCTCTACAATGTAAATGAACTAAGTGGCAGTATAAAAATATACATGAAGAGGAAAGTACAGTAGCATCCAGACGGAATAGCAAAACATTTACTAGAATGCAGCACTTTAAGTGGAAATTCCTAGATGGGAGAACTAATCACTTTTTGAAGGCTTGTCCGCACCACAATTCAAAGAAAACCATTCACATTTGGAGTACCCCATTATGCTTGCAAGATGAAGCACCGCAAATATATAAACTTGTGCCTATAGGCCTATTTGAGATTGATATTTTATATTGATTATTTTACGTCGCTTGTCTACCACTTTTGACTAATCGCGACAATGAGGATGGGTGATGATATTATGAAATTGATGAAGTGACAGTCACAAAGAACAATAATCCCCAGACTGGGATTCGAACCTGGGATCCCTGTCATCATGTGCATGCTGTGCTAACCACTCCACCACGAAGGTCTGCTCCTAGGCCTACCTGAATTGAAATTGGTTTATTTTGGGAATGTGGCACACATAGTGCTGCTACAAGTACAGACTTTATCAAGAAAGTTAGGTTTTCTTTAGTACAATAATGCAGAATCTTTTACAAACATACAGAGTGTGGTACGCCCAAAGGGGTTTGGGGGGGGGGGGGCTGGTGGGGATCATAACCCCTCTTTGGCCCAGTACAAATAATGTCAAAGGCAGGAAAAGATGGCTGGCTACTAAAAAAATGTATAGCCCCCCCCCCTCCTTTCTAAAATCCTTGTTACGCCACTGTATATAGAGCTTGGTAGAGCTTTGTTTTATGCCCACTTTATGCACAGGAAGGCTAATTTGGACTGGGGACATGCAGTTTAAAGTGGGATCCGAACAACTTGTACCTCAACTTTGCATCTTGAAGAAGGCAACATTACCACTATGGTGCTCATAAAAGAAAGAAAATCAAACTGTCCCACAACTTGTCAACATATGGACTGTTTAATTTGAAACCATGAAAGGGAGGAGAAAGGGCTGTTCCACTTTCTGATAAGGAAGTGTGATAATTTACATTGACATTTCTTAACATTTACATTTTTTTCTTTCAAAATCGGACGAGGCCCCACTGTTTTTTCATTTCCATGTGTTAGTACATATATTCAGCTACAAGATGGCATACTTAGTTTAGTTTTTGTTTGATGCTGTTTTGGGATAAGCCCAATTCTAAAGTTGCGGATTTCGCAATTTTGTAGTATTTAAAGGGTCATATCTACTAAAAGCATCAATATCCAAGTAATGTGCTACATCGAGTAACTTGTCCTAGTAGTGAGCTCCAATGCGCAGTAAACAAGTTTTTGGGGTACTGTTGCTTAACCACGATATTAAGGGCTAAAAACTGGACCCTCTTTATTGCTGCATAACAATGGAAAGTAACAATGCCCCATCAAAACAATTGAATGTATATGAGCAAACAGTCTTTATTATTAACAGTATATCAAAATAAAAGTTTTGGATGTTGTTGCTTTCCAAAGATAGAGCACTCAAAACTTACTCACGTTTCACTTTTCATAAAAAATGGAGGGTATGACCTTAAACTTTAACATTTTCTACAGGAGATGGACAATTTTTTCAGGGTCTCGAAATTGCACAATATTTATTTCTCATTACCTACTTCAACATATAATTGCTAACATCTGTTGAAATTAGGTTCCGTAGCTTATACATTTAGCTACATTTAGTAGCTCATACATTTTTATATTACGAGGGTCACTATTTATATTTTGAGCCTTGGCAACACTGATTGAAGTTAGGTGCGATTTGACGTTTGCATGGAATCGTCTGGCATTATTGACCATAACGTACTTCAAATGTTTTGTCAGTAGCTTCATTTGTGTTGTTTATGTTGCCTTGGAGATTGCGCGACAACAATAAAATGGAATTAACTCGTGAACATTTTCGTGCGATGATTTTTTACGATTTTCGACGTGGATTATCAAGACAAGAGTGCATCGATCAACTTACTTCCACATTTGGCGATGAAGCCCCATCCTTTGCCACTGTGAAACGCTGGTATAACGAATTTAATCGTGGCCACCATTCGCTCACCGACGAGATTCGCGAAGGTCGTCCAAAATCAGTTGTTGTTCAAGAAAACATTGGTGCTGTGCAAAACCTAATACTGCAAGATTGTAATGTGACATACTGTGAGATTGAGGCAACCATACGCATTAGTTCCACCAGCATATATAAAATATTACATGATCATTTAGCTGTGAGAAAGGTATGTTCTCGTTGGATCCCACACAATTTGACAAAGAACTCAAAAAGACGCTCGCGTCAATTGGTGCAAACAAATGCTCAATAAATACAATTGTGGTGCTTCAAAAGACGTATATAAGATTGTAACAGGTGACGAATCATGGATATATGCATATGAGCCGGAACGTAAACAGCAGTCGACTGTATGGGTGTTTCAAGATGAACCCAATCCAACAAAAGTTGTTCGCGCTCGAAGCACATCGAAACAAATGGTCGCCTGTTTTTTTGGGAAAACTGGTCATGTGGCAACTGTGCCTTTAGAGGAACGTAGAACGGTCAACTCTGAATGGTACACAACAATTTTTTTGCCAGAGGTCTTCGGTCAAATACGGAAAACAAACAAACGCCGTCGGATCATTCTTCATCAAGACAATGCCAGCTGTCACACATCTCGTCTAACAACCGAGTTTATGAACAGTCAAAAAATCGAATTGATGGGTCATCCATCGTACAGTCCTGATTTGGCACCCAATGACTTCTTCTTGTTCCCGAATGTCAAGAATAAATTGCGTGGACAACGATTTTCGTCGGCGGAAGACGCCGTTGATGCGTTCAAAAACCATATTATGGAGGTGTCTCAAGAAGATTGGAAAAACTGCTTTGACAAATGGTTCGAACGAATGCAAAAGTGTATTGACCGTGAAGGAGAATACTTCGCAAAACAATAAAGCAGTTTTCAATGCCAAATTCCTGTTTTTTCATTGTTAGGCTCAAAATATAAATAGTGACCCTCGTATTGTTTGTTTGTAAGAGCATGCATTGTATGACATAAAATTTTGTAGATTGTGACACAGTGGCATAAGACAATAAATCAGCATCCACACTTGTGATCTCAGAAAAATTAGTCATAACTAGGGCTAGGATTTTGATGAAATTGCATCTTTTTTTCTGGTGAATAAGAAACCCAAATCTTTTAATATTTATATGTTTCATGTCGTGCTGAAACTTTTAAGCACTATTTGTTGGGGCATTTTTTTGCATTTTTTGCCATTATGGGTTGTATAACTCATTTTTTTTTATTTTCTTAGTTTTCCAGAGCACTTGTACACTGCGAGTGCATGGGCAGCATTAACGTGAAAGGATTAAGATGAATAAATATCCTATTTTTTCATATCTTCCCTAGACAATTTAAAATATATGAAACCGCAGCTACCTTCCATCCGTCTCAGAAGAAATTAAACAACACGAATATAACGATTTCCTTACAATGAAATTCAATTGTTAGAAGTTCAAAACAGCTCGCAATTTTGCCCGAGGAGAAGAAAGTCGTTGCCCTGCCTAATCTTATCTTTTAATCTGCTCAGACCAATTGTTGTGTTCCTTGAAAGTGAATGGATGGAACGTGTGATCTGGCCATTGTCGAAGTTCCTGTTTATTGCGAGAATTTACTTTGGTGCAGTGTTCAGTAGAGCAGCTTTTCGAAGCATTGGACAAGATGACAAAAACCAAGCAAAGTACACAGTACAAATTAAAACAGTTTGTGTCCTAGTATGGTGAAAATACGTTCAGTACGGACGGATCAGTATTATTCTGTCAGCTTTGTGGTGTAAGAGTTGCTGCGGAAAAGAAATTCACGGTGGAGCAACATGTCAACCGCGAGAAACACAAGGCAGCTCTGAAGCAAAATCAAGATCAGAAGAGGACGGTGCAATTGTTAATGGGTGAGTGTTCCTCCAAATCCTCTGTTATTTCTGAAGAACTGTGCGACGCTTTTATTTCTGCTGACATTCCTCTAAGTAAACTAAATAATCCTAAACTTCGAGCATTTTTGGAAAAACATACTGGGAAATTGATACCAGATTCTTCCACGCTAAGGAAAAATTATGTCAAGAAATGCTACAACCAAACAATGGATCAAATTCGGCAGAAAATTCATGGTAAAAAAATATGGGTGTCAATTGACGAAAGTACCGACTCACTCGGACGGTACATTTCAAATGTAGTGATTGGTACGATGCAGGAATCCGAGTCTACTCAAGTGTTTCTAATAAATTGTGAATGTCTAGAAAAAGTGAATTATTCAACGATCAGCAAAGTTTTCAATAACGCGATGCAGTTATTGTGGCCCGATGGCATTCAATATGACAAGGTGTTGCTTTTCGAAACAGATGCGGCACCGTACATGGTTAAAGCAGGGAATTCTCTGAAAGGTCTGTACTCGAAAATGGTACATGTAACATGTCTTGCACATGCGTGTCACCGTATTGCTGAAGAACTGCGAAGTCACTTTCCTGATGTAGACCAACTGATTGCAAACATTAAGAAGATTTTCCTCAAGTCCCCATCACGAGTGTTAGCTTTTAGGTCTCATGCACCTGATGTGCCTTTGCCACCAGCTCCTATTCTTACTAGATGGGGTACATGGTTAGAGGCTTGTGGTTACTATTGTGAAAATTATAAAGTTGTGAAAGAAGTTGTAACCTCGTTCGACAGCAGTGAAGCATTGTGTATAAGACAAGCACAGGAACTCTTGGTTGATCCCGAAATGGAGGGAAAATTATGCTATATAAAGTCCAACTTCGGCTTCCTACCTTCTGCCATAACTTCACTCGAGACATCTGGAGCTACATTGGTTGATCAAGTTAATGTCCTTAACAAAGTTCAGGATAATTTGGAAGCAGTTCCAGGTACTGTTGAAATACAAGTGAGAGAAAAGATGCAGAAAGTGCTAGGGAAAAATGCAGGATACACAATAATATGTTCTATTCGTGACGTATTGTGTGGGAAAACGTTTTCATTGCCAGACTCTGAAACCGAATTAGAACCAAGTGACATTGTATGTTTTAAATATGCCCCTATTACCTCTGTTGATGTTGAAAGGAGCTTTTCTATGTATAAAAGTGTGCTAGCTGACAATCGTCATTCATTTCTTTTTGAAAATTTACAGAAAATATTCGTTACACACTGCAACTCAAAACTGAACAGTAACCTCTCATAATTTGTCAAAAGTTGCATACTAGAGTTGCTGTAATTTGAAGTGCAAATAAAATTTTACTTTGGAATTTTTAACGGTTTTTAGGTCATTTTTAAAGTCATTTTTTGGCAATTTTTAGGTCATAAATGCATCTTTTTACAAATTTTTAGGTCATCAAAATCCTAGCCCTAGTCATAACAGAGTAGTATTTTATCTCCTGGTTTAGTATGAGCTTAAACGAAGTCCTAAAATTTGTCATATAATGCCATAGTTGATTTGGGGAGGGAAGTACCACACACAAAGAGGAAATTTCTTCTTAAGCAGTACTTTAACTAAGATGGAGTCAGGCTGTTCTGTTGGTTCTACCAAAAAGGACAAAATGATCGTTATTTTACTTCTAGAAGTTCACCGCCACTATTTACTTCTGAAATGATTCTTGCCTTTCAATCCATTAAGGCTTAAATGTGTGTGAATACATATAATTTGCATACTTCACCTACAAAAATGAAGTCAAACTTTTAAATTTTTTTAATGCTTTTCACGCAGTCAGGCTGTCACCATATTCAAGGTTTCTTAGAAGACAACAGTAAGTACTTTATAATTAGGACCGAGCTGATACCACTTTGAACCGATACTTTCACCGATTCCCACCAATACCGATAATTGTATAATTCCAATTTAAAATAATGAAGGCTAGTTACCGAGTAATACTAACTCATCACATCACATTTCTCTAATGACTTTAAATAACTTCCAAATTATTCTCATGTAGCATTATAACACTTTAAAATGTCTTGTGACGTTTGGTAATTTTTTCATGTGAGCTTCTCTCTAGACCCAGAAGATGCAAAGAAATTGTTTTTTGAAATGTTGCAAGACTTTTTAAAGTGTTGCAGTTACACCAAAATATCGGTGGATTGTCTCTCTTTTTTAATTTCAGGTAAACACTGTTCATTCTTGTCATTTGGATTAACCTGCAGAGGGAGAAAAGTGATGTAAAGTATATGCAAATACAATCATTAAAACGCTCATCAGACTGGCTCCGTTTATGCTATGCTGTCCATCATTCTCTGTTATTTGCAATAAAATGAAGTTGCTGCTGTATCGGCTGATACCAACAGTCACATAGAAGGAACAGAAGGGAAGAGTACAATAAGAAATTGTTGAATCCACAACCCTCCCTCCCCACTTGAATGCAGATAAAACAAAACGAATTTCACAGCAACCTTCACCCGTCTTTCCCAAGAAAGTGCTTTTTGGTACTCTGCCATCATCTGGCCCGGAAACAGCCCAGCATGATAGTAATGCTGGTTTTAAAACTGTCCATCTTTCTTACCCACGAGTTTGCGAGCAAGAATTGGTAATGAATAACTTCTTTTATTTCCACACAACCTTAACAGGTAGTTACATTCCTTCGAGAAGTTTGGTCACAGCTTTCACTTTGCCCATACCTTTGATCTTATCAATCATCTACTTCCCAGGAGGGTGGGGGGTTTGTCCAGAAAATTACATGCTGAACTTCTTGTGCTGGCTCTTCCAACCTGTCACAAGGAAGGATGAACGAACTTTTGAAAACAACAAATGTTGCTCTTGGCTGCAGTTCTAGTGACTCAAGGACAATGGTATCGGACAGTATCGGTGGAAAAATTTGAGCCGATGCTTACTGATACCGATACATCGGCATTGGTATCGGCTCAACCCTATTTATAATTCTACGAGGGCAATTCAGAAAAAAACCTCCGTTTGGTTATCAATGACATACATTCGTAGATACAGAACTTGTATTATATACATTTGAAACTTACAACATGACATTACTTTTCAACATAATCACCATTCAAATTGAGACACTTGTCATAACGTTTTACAAGGTTTGAAATTCCTTCTGCAAAAAAATCTGCCGCCTGGGAATGAAGCCACCTGCTAACAGCATCCTGAAGCACATTGTCATTGTCGAAGCGGTGCGATGCAAGCCACTGTTTCATGTGCCTGAAGATGTGGTAGTCGCTCGGTGCCAATTCTGGGCTATAGGGAGGATGACCAAAAACATCCCAGTGGAACTGCTCCAAAAGTTCTTGAGTACGTCCAGCAGTGTGCGGGCGAGCGTTATCGTGAACCAACACCACACCGGAAGTCAGCATGCCCCGACGCTTGTTCTGGATGGCTCGTCTGAGTTGTCGTAATGTTTCTGAAGTGATGGTCGATCCACGCTCCATGAACTTCACTAACAGTACACCTTTTACATCCCAGAAGACTGTTGCCATAACCTTTCTGGCAGACAATGTTCGCCGAGCCTTTTTGGGTTTCTTTGGTGAGTGCGTATGTCCCCACTCCATTGATTGCTGTTTGGCTTCAGAGTTCACGTACGACACCCAGGTCTCATCGCCAGTCACAATTCTGTTAAGGAATTGTTCACCTTCTTCGGCATAACGCGACAGAAAGTCCAAAGCAGAGCCCATTCTGATTCTTTTTGTGCTCCTCCGAAAGGAGTTTTGGAACCCAACGAGCACAGAACTTGTGGTACCCCAACTTTTCTGTCACCACCTCGTACAAAACAGTCCGAGAAAGTTGGGGAAAGCGCAGAGAAAGTTCCGATATCGTGAACCGACGGGTTTCACGGACAGTTTTGTCAATTTCCTCCATGAGTTCGTTGCTGACTACAGATGGGCGCCCACTTCTTGCCGCATCGTGCACGTCGGTTCGTCCATCTTTAAACATACAACACCATTCACGTACGACACTGTCACTCATCACGTTTGGTCCGTAAGCATCACACAGTTTGCGATGAATCGCAGCCGCCGAAAGATTTTTTGCACACAGAAATCGAATTACGGCACGCACTTCACATTTCGCGGGCTTTGCTATTGGAACGTTCATTTTCAATTGTTGTAATGGACGAGTGAACTGCAACACAACCTTCTCCTTCCACTGTTCACTGTCTACTGGACTACTGCACATACTGCCACAGGACTGACGTCGCTCTTCCCGGACATTTCTTGCGCATGCGCAAATGGAGGTTTTTTTCCGAATTGCCCTCGTATGAAATGAGTTCATTCACTGTAATCCTATTGCATTTTATTTTAGATTGTTGCTCACACAACACTGGAATGCCCCTATAGAAATACAAATATATTTTCACCTGGTTATTGCACATTAAAACATAATATTCATTTTTCAAATATTTTACAGGTTCGCAGAGCCCACTTGAAGTGCCTCCTTGAAGCAGATGCCTTCATATACAACCAAGAACTGAAGGAACTCGGGTATGAATTATTCACACTTCATCTCTAGACCACCGAAGTAATTCCAATAAACTGCAGGAGGAGAAGAAAACAAGGTCTTGAAATGAAAGTATCAATCTTTATTTACTTCATTACATTTTTCACCCATCAGTCATTCATCCACCTTCGTCAGACATTTTGACATATGCAGAAATTAACACATGGTCTAAGTAACAATGCAGTACAAGTTACAATGTAACATGATTGTCTCAATAAATGAAAAATGTCTGCTGCTGTCATTATTGCTTCTCTATTTAGAGAATTTACTTTGTTAGTCAATAGGCAAATTAATTTGGTATTATTTTGACTAAAGAAAAACAGATCTATTTCTTCATGCAGGATATATAAGAAAGATGAGTAATATATATATATATATATATATATATATATATATATATATATATATATTCTGCCTTAAAAAATGTAACTTCCTCTACCATTCAGCAGACAAAAATCATTTTGGATAAAAATTATGAAATAATTTGCACAGTAGGTTAAGAAAAAACTAGAGGACATTATTGATTAGTATACATTGAGGATACAAAATTAACATAGTACTTAGGCCTCATATGGAAAGAGCTAATGTATATTTTTTGTTGTAGTTGCCTGGGACTTTTTTTTTCTGTAATTTTTTTTTTGCTATACTTGCAATCTTGCATACTGCCTTGGTTAATATTTCTTGGAATTACTATGAATAATTCTGTAAGTAAGTAATATTCTGTGTTATTCTGTGTAGGGCTGAGTGCCAATACTTCTGGAATCCATGTATTATAGAGACTGCAAAATGCATTCTTTTTTTAATTGCTAATTAATATTGTGTGGCAGAAGCACCTGAGGCGAGAATAGATTAATAGATTTTGGTGCCCTACAAACCCTGGCTGGGACATATATGATTCTCCTAGATCACACATCTTCTTAATACTGGTGTGCAAATATTAACTACCAGGTACCAGAGTCCATACAGAATCATAGCGAAAATATGTCTCAAGTGCACATGCTCCTCTACAACAATTTTTTTTTGTCTCTCAACTATAGCAAACTTCACTTACTAAGACAAAATTATCCTGCACCAAAATGAGAATTTGGCATTCTGCTGGTAATTTACAATATGTCACACTATGTATATTGAGAACAATTATCATACAGAGAATCATTGAGATTTCCAATAGAACAACATTGTAAAAATCATGCATGTGCTTTAAATATTCGTGATCCAACACCAGAAAATTTACTCTTTTTCTACCTCCTCCCCTTAGTTAGGTGCAACCTCTCCCCTTTCCCCAGTTGCAGCTCTGGCCAGAAGTATATCATTTGACAATTTCAATATTTGGATTCTCATATTTAAATGTGTGAATAGTTATAAATATTTTGAAGTAATTCTAAAAATAATAATTATTTAAGAACTTTTGTTTTGTCAGTGGTAGAAATTCTTTAATATGCTTAATGGACATACATTTTTTTCAGGAGCCAATAATACAAAACACTGTCTAGTACTTTAATTGTTGACTTTTTATTTTTAACCGACATTCAATCTCCATGTATTATTGGGTCTTGAAAAAGATGTGTGCAGTATATCGTGACATTGGGCATATTAGCCCTTAAATGCCCAAATTACAAATTTTGATATTTTCACCAAAGCTCATTACATATGTTATCCAAAATTACTTTGGTACCACATTCTGGCTCAAATAATGTTCCTGACATTCATTTCTTGTGTTGATTCTTGAAATTCAAGCTCTGTCATGACTAACTAACTTTATTGTGATGTAATAGGCAGTGTAGAGAAGGCAAGGCATTTAATGTGCAGTTTTCGAAAAATAATTTTAAAGGCTCATGACTTATTTGGTGGGTTTGAATGCGATATATGCTAAATTGAAGCATATACTAACAGATATCATTTCCAACCCTAAAGTATTGGTGGTGCCTCAGAGGGGGCAGAAGCAAACTTCAATTTTACTGATTTTTAAAAACTATTTCTTCTAGTTACTAATCCATATATGTATTTTATTAGCATGACATTATAGCCTGATCTTTGCTGACCAAAACGAGGTATCATTTGTGATTCTACCATTCTAATCCTGAGGTATAAGATTTTTTTAGAGTAGTAGGTAATGTTAAATTTTACCTTGAAAACAGTTCGGACATTGAGATTTCACCACTATATCAGCCTGGGCATTAAAGGGTTAAAGAATTTCAATTATAGAAAAAACAAAAGTTATTAATAATAAGATGAATGTGGCTATATGGATCACTTGGGAATTACATTGATTTGAATTCTTTATTTTCTACAAGACAGATTTTAGTCGAGTATGGAACAACATACCCACCTTCCCTACCATCCTTCATTCCATTGTTTTGTACCATTTTGTATTGAGATCAAAATCTGAGATTACACTTAATAACTTGGAGATCTTTGTCATTTCAATGCATGTAAAGACTTAATGCAAGTGTATGCAAAAAATACAAATGCATTGGATAATGTTATGATGGAAGCAAGATGAAGGTAATCCTCCCATGCTGTGCCATGAAGGCACATAGGAAGTGTGCAGGCGATGTGATGAACACCATGCCTTTACCTCCAGGGTATCAGTTAATAAGAGTCTGAGTGAGCACCAGAGCTGCTTTGTACAGAAACATTTCACCCAGGCAGGAAATTGAACCTTGGTCTCCAACATGCTAGTTATGTGACCTACTGACTGAACCACTGCTGCTCTTAATGGAAGTTTTATCCAACTGATTTACGGTGCTTATTCTGAACTGACAGTTTTCCATTGAACAAACTAAAACAAATACTTAATGTGCATAACTGCATACAGCAAAATGTCTTATGTATATGTAAGCCTACCAAGGAAAAAAATCCTTATTCACACTGTACAATATTTTTTTTCAGTACTTTGAAAATATCAAAAAAAGGATCATAGACAATGCATCTCACTTTTCAAACTAGCTGTACAATCACAGCATCCTTATATACACATCACTTAAAATATTAATATTACTAAGCAGTCTCTTTTTTTTCTGGAACCATACACTCACTCACAAATTCTTTACGCCATTCATACATCTCACTCAACTCATTTTTATGTAATTGCATATATGTATTTATTGATAACTAGTAATTAAAAACTGCAAAAAAACCTCCCACTTTTCCCCTTTTCTGTATGATGCGTTCCTGCATCCCATTCCTTGAAGAGAACCAAGTTTGTTCCAGTTCACTTGCCACTATGTTCTTTCACATAGCGAAAAACAAACCGAGGGAGTCCTACATGGAGGGATGGAAAAAAATCTGTAAATTACATCCGTTTTTACCCAATCGTTATCGCACAACCTATCTTTGAGGTTCACCTCCACTGTCACTTCATTTTATTCTGCTGCACTTGGTGCAAAATATGCACTACGCATTTACAAGTAGACAGAGAATCTGCTAATGTATATTATTCAGCAATAAGTTAAGGCTGCTTGTATTCCAATCACGTTCGTCACTTGCTTGAATAATGATAGGAAAAACTAACATTTAGTTTACTTCAAGAATCTTCTCTTATTTTGATTATAAATCTGTTGCTACTCTGGAAGAGATAATGGAACATTCAGATTTAAACTTCACAATCTTTTATAAACAGATTCACAATGTTCTAGCTGACATTCTTCATATCACAGAAATATGAAATCTGCACACTTCTCACAAATATGATAGTTTTCTTGAAACAGGCACAATGCTTGCAATTCACTTTTTTGTTCCTATTTATTTACAAACAAATAGTCCAACATGTTTACGTCCTCCACCTATCAAACCAATGGGCTTCTATGGTAGATCTCGTTGGGATGTGCATTCTGGTTGCTGCTGTCATTTTGTCTATTGCTGCATTGCTGGAAGGGAAGACATTGTTAGAATTATTTAAAGGATTAGTGCAAAATATGTTACTAATGAACTGATACTAAATGTGCTAAAAGCTAAAAAAAACCTTTCAAATGTAGGAAAATGCAACATTGACAGACAATTTTATAATATTCTGCTATGTTGGGATCATCAAGATTGAATGTATAATGAGGGAAAATATAAAATCTTTGAATGTAAAATCGGGATCTACAGTAAACAGACCTTCCTTGTGTAGTTTTACAATCTAGCAACTTCTTATAGATATTTTATGACCTGGTAACATGCATACATGATTGTGTGTACGTGTTGACATAAGCTGATTCCATTCACAAGTAGCAGGCCCTGCATATTGAGGAGGGTCATCCAATGGAGATCCAGAAGTCTCCAAGTCAGAGGAGGTGTATTATCTGGTATCCTGAATGGAATATGTTTGGATGAAAGCCTCCACTGCTACAATTCACGTCTGAACTGGCTGATGTTACACGATAGACTAATTGTGTGTCTTGCAGCTCCATAGCATGGGAAATTTCTGCACATGTGCGCCTGCATTTGGACAGATTTACCAACTGACAGTGGTAAATAATGTTCACCACCCTGTAGTTATTGTTATTTCAAAATAAAGATACTGTAGTTATGTAGTACTGTATGTATGGAGCATATTATATATATTTCAGCAATATATAAGACCCTGCAAGATGATGTTACTGCATACTTCAGTGGTAAACTGTTGATCCATGTAGGTAAGTAGCTAATTTTCGTCATAACTTAGCAATGTATTGTTCATACTTTAAAGGCATATAAAATATAGGAGTTTGTGTCACTGAAACATGGTTTGTGGGTGGGGGCAACTTGTGCTTTGGAGAAGGGGGCAATCTATGATTTCCTGGTGGTTTTAGGTACCACCTAGGTTTAGGAAAAGCTATATACCTTTCACAAAACTTGTAACCTTATACGCTCCGAGATGTCATCTTAGTCTGAAATTAGTTTTGTTATTGCTATCAGAAAATGAGTTGATATGATTTTTTTGCAAATAAACTTCTGATATAAAATTTACTGACACCAATAACTGATATTCTATTGATCCAATATAAACTTTCAAACGTTTCTAGAATATGAATAGTTCATTCACATCCTTAATTAATGTATGTAACTAAGTGGATTCCAAAAATGGATTTTGCCTTTGAAAAAGAATTGTATATTCAAACATTTACTTATGAATAAAAAAACATATAATGCATAGTAAAAAATGGCAGAATAATGCATTAAATTACAAGCTATTTATAAATACAATATATCAGATGGTATGGCTATGAGGGGAAATAGGGGAGGCCATTGTAAAATAAATTTTAAATAGTATCAAATGCCGTGGAAAAGAAAATTCAGGAAAAATGCATTTAAGAGTTCATGTGGGAATTGTGAAGTAGGTTTTGTCCTGTAGTCTGTAATAAAAGTACTGTTGTTCACGTACTACTCAATTTCTTTTTATTGCTCTCTCTGAAATATGTACTGCACAGTGGATTCAGTTTAATTCAAACTTCGATAATTTGAATTATTCAGTAATTCAAACTGAAGTTTATTCCCCTTGAAATTCCTATTGAAACCAATGTTAAAAATTCATATATTTAAATTTTCAAACCTTTTATTGGGATAATTTGAAGGCAATTATCCAGACAGCCAAGGGAAGTGAAAGTTTGTTTGCTAGTATGCAACGGTTAATTCTTGAACCCCTACTAGCAAATGACCTGTGAAAGTCTTATCATCTTCCCTCAATTATAATTAGTCAGGGTATGTTGTTTCCAATGTCAAAGCATGGCACTCTAGGATCACGCATGAAATGTGGCAATTTTTATGGTAATGTCCACTGCATGTTCAATATTTTTGTTTATACTGTAGAATAGTATTTTGTTTTATAGATTTTGTTGTATATTACCTTGGAGCACAAATTAAAAACAGATTACATTGTATCTTTTTGGAGTTCCAAGTCTTTGTTGTTTTTCTAGTACTCTTCGTTCATCATGAGCGTCTTATCACTCGACAGACTTGGGTATGCGATGGGGGGGTTAAACTGTTTTGTAGTACAAAACAATACAGTAAATGTAAGTATTAATGTGGTTTTTATTCTTCTGCCTAGAACTTTTCAAGCTTCCAATACCAAGATACACACAACTTAAATGACTAGTCATTCTACACTAATGAAATATGATCAGTTTAAGTCTTCTCTCAGTTTTCCTCCTATGAAAATTTATTTCTTCTACCTGCTTGTTTCTCTCTCTCTCTCTCCCCTCCACCCTGGCTTACTTCTCAT
Organism: Lepisma saccharinum; assembly: GCF_977018435.1. NCBI lineage: Eukaryota > Metazoa > Arthropoda > Insecta > Zygentoma > Lepismatidae > Lepisma > Lepisma saccharinum. The sequence goes on along the minus strand of NC_139231.1, from coordinate 45,095,932 downwards.
TTTCCTTCCTCGCAAAAACAAGTCCTCTACTACTGTCCTGAAAATTTAAGGTGGCTAAGGATACTTAACCAATTTACCTTCCATATGCTTCTTGATCATCTCTACGCATCTTGTTCCAATGGTCTCTCACCCTGCTCGTGCAAATATGCTTAGTTTGTCACTTTTCTCTCAATTTTATTTGCTTTTCCTTAATTTTTTTTTGCCCCTTCTTTAACTTATGTTCGCTCTGTGTTGTTCTTGGATCTTCAGCTTGGTATCTCCATGTTCTTTAATTCTTTCGTTGATACTTCTCCCAGCCTGTGCTATATATTTCCTTCCACATCCACCTTCATAGACCTCTATTATCACTTTCATTCTCCCCTTTGTACTTGTTAAACCATTTCTTGATACAATTTGGTGGCTTTAAGGCTGTTTTAGTTATTTTCCTTTATTTTCTATGGATATGTCCAAGAAATTAATCTTTCCCCGTCCTCTTTTTTTAACCTTCCTTGTTCAACATTTAAATATTTTGTCTGTAATTCCCTTGCTTCTTTCTATTAAGATCCCATCATATATGTATTTATTTACAGATTCCTGTGATTTTTCAAGGCTTCAGTTGCTCATAATTGAAATGTGCACATACAAACTGATCATATTTTATTAGTGTAGAATGACTAACCATGTAAGGTCGTGTGTGTGGTACTGGAAGCTTGAAAAAGTTCCAGGCATAAGAATAAAAGCCACTTTCATACTTATGTTTACTGTATTGTTTTGTAATATTCAATGATGATTATGCAAGCTTTTTAAAAACAACATAGTGTTGTGTATTTGTCATAAATATTAAGAAGTTTACAGTGGTGAAGACACTTATGTACCACATAATAATAGCAGAAAAAATGAGTTATTTGAAAGGTGGAAAAAAAATAGAAAAACTAACCACTTTGTATAATGTCCATGGATTTCTCCCAATAATTTTCTAGGTGGGGGTGTTGGTCTGTAATGACAAACAATCTCATATTTACATGTGCAGTCAAAGGTTAATTATGCTTGCAGAATAGTGTTCAATTTTTGTTATTTATAATTCCATAAGTGCATTGCATGTAAAGTGATATGACTGTAGTTGGGAATAGGAGTCTGTGTTACATTCTATAACTGAGACATGTGCACCCCACATTGAGTTTTGGTAGTATGACAAATCAAGGTACCTAAAGAAAAAAAAGAATGCTGCATGGCAGCAGCAGCAGCTTTCAAACATCTTTGTTTGGAAGGGAGGTGGGCATGAAGAAGATCCCGAAAAGGATGCAGGAGAGGAAGAGAATATTTTTTAAAGGGTTAATGCCCCTTTTATGGTAATAATTTGTATTAAAAGAACTTCTGAATAATACCTATGTATATGCATATTTGTAAATAAAATGATTCAACACACATTCCAATCATAAAATTGTAGTACATAGAACTTACTATATGACTATATGCAACCAACATCAATCGCAGCAGTAGCAACTATGAGTTAATTCATTGTGACTCATATTGCCAAAAGAAATTCCCAACAATCTAATCTATTATTTCTACCTAGGTATGTACTAGGGGGTACCCCCCCCCCCAAAAAAAATGGAATAGTGCTATGCTGGGTGGAGCTTCCATAGTACGAATTTTTCCCGCTAGGCAAGCGTCGAGCAAGTCGTCGTGAGTTCAGTGTACCCAGTGGCTTCGCCAGGGAAGGTTGTCTCTGGTCACGGTGATTGTTTTTCGTAAAAGCAGTTTCGCTTGCACCTTGTTTTTTGTGATGGCTGATGTAAGAGAATGGCATGCGGCTGTGAAATTTTGTTTCCTGCTCGAGAAAAATGCCGCAGAAACTGTTGTGATGTTGAACACAGCTTACAAGGACAGCACTATGGGGAAAACTCAAGTGTACAAATGGTTTTCTCACTTCAAAAAAGGTGACATGTCGATTGATGACAAACCTCGTTCTGGATGTCCGTCAACTTCCCCAAGGGGCAAAAATGTCGACAAAATTCGTGAACTTGTTCTCGAAGACCGACGACGGACCATTGAAGAGCTGGGGACATTATCTGAAAAGATTGCGTAACAGTGTGCGACAAAAAAAGCCTGATTTGTGGGGACTGGTGTTTCCAACACGACAATGCACCTGCGCAACCAGCCATCTCAGTGTGCAAGTTTTTGGCAAAAAAAAAAAAAAAAGGCCTGACTCTCTTGCGACTTTTTTTTGTTTCCCCGAATGAAGAGGGACATGAAGGGACAGCAATTTGATGACATAGAAGAGGTGAAGAAAAAAACGAGTAAGGAGCTGTCAGCCATCACAACAGATGAGTTTAAAAAATGTGTCATGGAGAGTACTTTGAAGGTGAGAAAAACACTTAAAAAAATTCCTTTTTTCTTTGGGTACACCTTCGTAGTTTACAATGCAAATGTTGAAGCACTGACTCATGTGTTTCTTTTATACACATTAATGTTCATAAATGTGTAAGGTTGGTAAAAAAAACACCTCTACCTTTCACCACAAGGCTGTACAAGATTTGGATATAAAATGAAAGGTAAAAGCCAAACGCTTGTGCAGGCCCAGCATTTGAAATTGTAAACTAAGGTATGTCTGATTAAAGGGAAAAACTCTCGGGTGCAGAATATCGTAAATGCAAGCGAGAAAAAGAGTGCAATTATGTTAAAAATTCGTTATACCATGTGAAATTGCCACAGCTAACAAGCTTAGTTGTTCATAGATTATGTTTTCTTTGTACGTATTTTGGGGCGGGGGGCGGCAAGAAGTAAAATTCCAGGGGATGGCAAAATTCCTAGGGTCGGGGCTGACACTAGCTATCCCCAAGGTTCGAACAAACAACCCCCCCCCCCCAATAACATTCCGTTTAAGGGCTAAGAAGATAAAATTGATAAATATCACATTTTTATGTTATTACCATTTTGTACAACACATAGTTCATTTCAATACATATGATAAATTCCAATTAATTTTTAAAAATGATCTTCCACGTGGGCAACAGGAATATTTAATAAGAAAATTATCATTACAGAGCATAGTTGACCCTTCAATTATTGCTCCTTAATATTCTCAAGAAAAAGAATCCTACCAAAATTTATTTGTGTATAGTTGTAATCTTTAATTTCGGTAACACACTAATTGCAATGCTCATATATCAAATTTGAATTGATGTGCCACTTGCATAGGTACGTTATTCTCAAATACTATAGTAAAAATAAGTAACTGAAGTAACACTGCTATCAAAGTTATTGAATGATTGTAATCATGATAATAAATAACAATCTATTTTCCAGTAAGTACAACTATCATACTAGGGGCTTCTTTTGAATATCCATATGGTGGTTTTAAGTTTTTTTATGCAGAAGTAGCGTAGCGAGCTACTTTTTGGTAAATGTAGCTGTAGCTGTAGTGAAGCTACTTTTAAAATGTAGCGTTCTGATCACTGATTATATGCAACGATCTCTGTGGTGAGCACAGTGCACTACGATGCCATGGGTTCCAGGTTCAAATCCCAACATAAGCACGAGTGTTATTTGTAAGTGTCCCTTCAATATCATACTCATCCTCATTGTCATGATTGCCAAAAGTGGCAGAAAAGCGACGCTAAATAACAAAAATAAAATACAATAATAAATTTGCATGGTGGATGATCTTAGGTGGGAAATATTCTAAATGTCCCTGCATAAAGCAGCTCTGTGGCGAACCTAATCTTAAATCAATGGATGCCTGGGGGTAAAGGCAGCCAGGGCACGGTGCTGACCATTCACTTCCAGTATTGGGGGCTCTACATTCACACACCCAATGTATGATGCAATGCCCAGGAGATAACTCTAAAGTAGTATTTTGTGTGTGTGTGTGTGTGTAAAGGCATGTTCTAAATTGAACAATGTTTACTATCCACATTCTTCTCTCTCACATCTAATAAATCACATAGTGGTTCGGATCCCACTTTAAACTGTAGGTCCAGTCCTGATTAGCCTTACTGTGCATAAGACTTAAAACACTAACTCAATCAATCAACCTAATAAATATGCTAATTTGCATAAACATTTACACCCACTTGCTTTGAGTAAAAGAAAACCTGATTGGTATGTCATTTTCACTTACTTCTACGTTCCATAGGGGCTACGAAACACTACTTCTTTTGCACACCTTCATTAAAATGTTTAAAATTTTACTTGTGTACCTTAAAAGATTTTGCATGTCTGATAAAACATTTTATTGAAAATCTGATATATTAAAATTCCTTTATGCATTACTCAGTAAAAACAAAACAAAATATTATTTGTGTGGTGGAAATTTCATAAATTATTTGATAACTGGGAAATTATGTAGGATTCTGCTCTGAAATGATTATTTTACTCTATCATAGTATTTATTTTTCCAAATACACAGTTAGTTAAGGAAACACGAGAATGTGCGAGAATAGAGGAAGAAGCATGGGAATACTGTAGTCCTCGTCTTCTTGATTGAGTCAGTCCATCGGAAAATACTAGGTAGGTGCCTTTGTTTTTCACACAAATGTAAGCTTCCGTTGTTGGTATTACCTCACCTTATGAACTGAAGTGTCAAAATTTGGAATGTTGTGGTTATCACTTACATTCGAAAGAGACACAAGAAAAGAATGAGAAAACAAATTGATCATCTTTATTCAGTATATACCAGGTGTGCCGGTTAATCATTCTTAATTTCGTCGCTGGATGGTGCTGGAAGCAAGGGTTGGTGCACAGTCTCAACTGTTACGTCAGTGTGTTGCCAGGACAGTACCTGTCAAAATGCCGTGGATGTGCAACCGAGTGCGAGTGATCGTGATATTTGGTTTGTGTGGGAAACATGTTAACCTTCAAACCAAATAAGGAGCATGTGCGGCATGTCCTGCTTTTCTTGTTCAATCAAAAGAAAAAGAGTGAGTGAAAGCCATCATATCCTTGTGGAAACATACGGTGACAATGTCCTAACGCAAGACGCGTGTGTGCGTTGGTTTCGACGATTCAAAAGTGGTGATTTCGACTTGAAAGACAAAGATCGCCCGGGCCAGCTGAAAAAATTCCATGACTCCGAATTGCAAGCACTGTTAAACGAAGATGATACGGAAACGCAACAACAACTGGCAGAGAAGTTAAATGTTGGTCGCCAAACCATATCTGATCGTCTTCATGCCATGGAAAAGTTCCAGAAGGCAGGAAAATGGGTCCCACATCATCTGAACGACAAACAAATGGAAAAACGAAAAGCGGTGTGTGAAGTGTGGCTTTCTCGGCATGAAAGAAAGTCTTTCTTGCATCGGATAGTGACTGGAGACGAAAAATGGATCTACTTCGAGAACCTAAAAAGCAATAAGTCATGGATTGACCCAGGACAACCTTCAACATCGACCACAAAACCGATTCGCTTCGGAAGGAAGACAATGCTGTGCATTTGGTGGGATCAGAAGGGTGTGGTGTACCATGAGCTTCTGAAACCAGGTGAAACAGTGAATGTCGTTCGCTATCGTCAACAACTCATCAATTTGAACCATGCATTGATCGAAAAGTGCCCAGATTGGGCAACAAGACACAGAAAGTGATTTTGCAGCACGACAATGACTCATCGCACACAGCGAAAGGCGTCAGAGACACCATTTCTGCACTTGGCTGGGAATTCTTGCCCCACCCGCCAAACTCACCAGACTTAGCCCCTTCGAACTACCACTTGTTTTCATCGATGTCTCACTCACTTTCCCAGCAACACTTCAACAATTACGAAGATGTCGAACAATGGCTTGCTGACTGGATCACTTCAAAATGTGAACGATTTTTCTGGAAGGGCATCCACAATTTGACGGGCAGATGGGCACAATGTATAGCTAGCGATGGCGCATACTTTGAATAAAGCATTTGTTACCTTTCTCCCCAGGTACACTTGTTTTCTTTCGGATCAATTAAGAATTATTAACCGGCACACCTGGTAGCAGTGAATTGTGGCAAGTGGATGTACTGAGCTCAGGGTTTTGTAACAATACATCTTCATTCTAATTGGTGCAATAGACAGCAGACAGTTTGAGAACGGAGAACACTGAGTATTTCAAGAAGAAATTTAAAAATATAAATAGTAACTTTGTTGACAAACTCTTGTATAAAACTTAATTGGCTTATTACACACATTGCTCGTATCAACCTATTAATTAAACTCTCATATTATCATTATTATTACATGCAAAACTCTTGGCTCGGACCAATCCCGAAATATAGTTCTATATATGTGCCTGGGATGGCAATAAAAAGAGTGACTTTGTCCTAGGTGACAAGAAGCATGGTTTTGCATCTGCAAATGACAAAGTGGCATAATCCTGTCCCTATCTCAGAGAACTAAAAATACTTTGTGAAAATACCATCATGATAATAATTTGGTGGAACATTAATTATCTAAATTGAACTATTTATCGAACTAGGACGGCAAAATGAATAACACAAATCAGTTAGTAAGTTCATAAAAAAATCTAAACGATATGCTATATATATTCCATGTTCCGATCTGTACCCATGGTGCATAGTTAGAACTATTTAAGAACAGCTGATAGACTAATGCACTTGCTTTTGACGCTGTATTCTTGTTGGGAGGCTGGAAGTAGTTTGTGCTTTGCATCACCTCAATAATTATTTTTGAAGTACGATGACCCAAAAGCATCTTAACTCTGTAGCACTGTATCAAGTACATAAGGAAAAATGGATAATATTGACACTAAAGGGACCATGAAATATTTCATTGAATGTTGTTTCCCTTCATAAAAATTGACTAGACGTTGAAAATATTCTGTTTTGCAATATGCCACTGTTTTGTTTAATCAGGATTAGTACTTTTTTTTTTTACTTATACCTGTAAACATATGTGTGTTAGTTCTTACAGCATAACTGTGGACAGTGTAACATATTTATACAATGCATAACCAACGTTAAAAAAAATGTGTTTGTGTATATGTGTGAAGATATTAAACTCCCATGAAGGATTGTGCGAAAAAGTTCAGTATATAAACAAAATATAATAATGAAATTCTCAGTTAAAAGTTACATATGAAGTATTATGTTACATAATTATATAATCACAATATAATATTTTTTTTGTCCAGCTCATCAGGTTCGATTTGATATGAATATTTTTGTTGTCAGAGTTAGTAATTGTAAATACAATTTTTCAAAGGTTAACTCAAGTGTGCATATTCTTAGGTCTCTACTATTGATTTTTTTAAAAAAATGTTCGCTCCCCCCCCCCCTTAACTGAGAGAAATCGGTCTTTATGGTTAGCTTTGGGCCTCCCCAAAAATTGGCACCTATGGCTGCCCCCCCCCCCCCTTCTTTTCCAAAATACACTCAGTACTGCCTACCCTAGAATAATTGACATGCTTCACTACAAGACTAGATACAATTTTATGCAATTTTTATTGTGTTCTTGCTACTTCAAAAACTACTAACAGGTTAGAATTGTTAGGCAAAGCTAGCCCTGCATATTGCAACATGTTGAGGGGACTATGTGATCAGCACCACCCTCTGGCTGTCTTTACTGTACCCATTATTTAAAGAGTTGCTGCATACAGGACAGCTTAAAAAATTCCCACCTGAAATCACCACCCCAAGAATTAAATTGCATCTGGGTCTCTCCCTTATGGCAGTTACTGTATGCTAAAGGTATGACCCGTTACTTAGAGACCTTCCCAGCTGAAGCCCTTTGTTAGAGCTTACCTCTCTACAACAAAGAGCACCGTAAGGAATCCCCATCTGACACGTAACATGATTCTTACTTCGTAAGCTTGCAGCTTTGGACTGTTTTAGATATCATGAAGCATATACTGTGGATACAAATTTATCGACAGTATAATACTACGAGGGAAGTTCCGAAAGTTCGTGGATTGGCAACACTGCACTGATTCTGTGTAAGTCGAGTCTGTGATTGTTGCACGTGACGATAGCCTGTGGTGTGCTTTGTTAATGTACAAGTGAACCAATGTGCAGCTGTTGTTTGTTTGCTCGCTATAAAAGTCGAAATGCAGAGTGTATTACAATGGCGGATGAGAATGATATACCGATAATTACCAGACAAAGGATCGCTATTGAATTTTGTGTGAAGTTACGCAAAAGTGGCCAGGAAACGTTTGAGATGATCAAAGAAGCTTATGGTGACAAAGAAATGGGCAGATCAGAAGCATTTTAAGGAAGGTAAACGCAATGTGCAGGATAAGGCAAGAAGTAGGCATCCATCAACATCAGTACACGATGAGAACATTGTGAAGTTAATGTTGATTTTATTTTTTGATATCCGTGGAATAGTACTGCAGCATTAGGTTCCAAGTAATCAAACTGTAAATAGAGATTATTAGCATCATGGCAAGTTATGGCAGCTTTGTAGAAAATTGGTGGGCAGTCTAGACAATCCTCCATATAGCCCAGACCTTGAACCCTGCGATTTCTGGGAGTTTCCAACTTAAAAAAGAGTTACGTGGAAGGAAGTTTAGCAAAGACCAGAAAGTGAAAGCTGTCACATCCACTACCTTACACAGACTCTCAGAAAATGGTCTGCAACATGTGTTTGAGAAGCTAATGCATCGCTGGAATCTGTGTATAGTGTGTGAAAGGTGCTATTTCGAAAAGGAAACTCACACCAACCCTCATACTGACTCTGACTCCGAATAGTGATCTCAGTCCACGAACTTTTGGAACAACCCTTGTAAAAGGGTTAGATTTGGAGCTAAATTTACCCTCGTGGAGCTAAAAAAATCCTTGGAGCATTTTAAATTGTAGGAGCCAAATGCGTGCGGGGAAAAGCCAGATCTGGCTCCAAAAGAGCTAAATTGGCAGCAGTGCTTCGCAGCCCATTGCAAGGGTAGTGGAAGGGAGAACCTTGCATCTCAAGGCGGAAACCCTTCCCACATGCCCTTAAGGCACTTTCAGACTCAATATTTCAGAAATTATGGAAAATTCATAATTTTTATAAATTTTGTGGCAAAACATTGTCCTACAAATACTTCCATAAATTTCAACTTGTAAATTGATTGCCGTCACCGGAGAAAACTTGTTAATCTATACATTTTCTCCATCTTGTAAATGGGACAATAACTCATAAAAGTCAGTACTCACCACTTGCTTCCTCTCCCAAGTTTTCATGGCGATCTTGTACTTCTCAAACTCGTGACACCAATCTGAATAAATCTTCTGGTAGTCTTGAGATTTGTTGGGTGGGCTACACCGATGTGCGTCAACTGTTATGTTGTAGCTGCATAGCAAGGAACCACCCATCCAACAGTCGTAACGTCCAGCATCTGCTTCACCTACAGATATGATTACAAGACCATGCTCGGATGTCTCGATGTATTTATCAGGCCTGAAAACACACACAATAATCAGTCACCAACCACCATACACAGAACGTACCAATGTACTATTAACAAACTGATATACTGATCCCAAATGGATTGATTGATTGATTTGGTGTTTTAAGTCCACTTTATGCATGGTAAGGCTAATCGGGACTGGACCTACAGTTTAAAGTGGGATCCGAACCACTATGTGCCTCCACCGGGAATCGAACCCGGGACCCCTTGATTTCAAGGCAACGATGCTACCACTGCGCCATTGGGGAGGCCCTGATCCCAAATGGAAGAAAAAAAAATTGGATGTAATAACATTATAACTTTTCTCTCTCTCTGAACATATTTGGCAAAACTAAATCTTTTATAAAAATAAATACCTGTGCAAAGAAATAAATTTGGAGAACAAAGCAAAAGTACAGTGGAACCATGATTTTACAATTTTTCAGTTTTAAAGTTTTTTTAATATTGGTCCCTTGAAAAATGTAAAACTGAGGATTACTGTAAATGTTAAAACAATATACACAGCACTTGGTCAAAAAAATTAAAAGTGCTTGCGGGATCATAGGATGTAAATAAAAATGCAAACACTGATTGTTTTCTACATAAAAGCAATCTACATAAAAGCAAAACCTTAACTCAAAATAATAGTTCCAAATGAAACAAATACCACATTTGCCGGTGTATAAGATGCACTTTCTTCTTTTAAAAATAGGTCTGAAAAACAGGGTGCGTCTCATATGTTGATACTCATTTTTTGATTGCCTTTATATCTGGGACGACCTCTTTCTTGCTTCCTTGCAGTATGTGACGAAGAATATTAAAATGTATTCTATTCTAGTTAGATTACGTAAGTTATTTGTTCAAAGTAAACCTGCATGTTACTTAATATTTGAAATATTGTAAATTAGTTATACATTCAGTGATAAAGCTTTTTCCTAAAAAAATGTGGACAAAAAAAGAGTGCCGGTGCATCTTATACACAGGCAAATATGGCAATCTCTCTATGTTTTTATTTAGGTGGGAAGGGGTACTAAGAGCATACGAACTGTTTCTTGCTATGGTGCAGTGGTGTGTTGTCGCCTTGTAATGAAGGGGTCCTGGATTTGATACCCGCTGGAGGCACTTGGCACAGTGGTTCGGATCCCACTTTAAGCTATAGGTCCAGTCCTGATTAGCCTTACTGTGCATAAAGTGGACTTAAAACACCAAATCAATAACAATCTTGCTATTGAAAATTTCTCAAATTTACTTTTTGCTGCTTTATCCCATGTGAAAGAAACTCAAGTCAATATTCATATACAAGGGTGGTTCAAGGTTGACCAAGACTTTCATGCGTAAAATATTAATGAATCAATGTAGCGCAGCATTACTTGCGAGAACCATGATTCTTTGCGATGCATTTGTCGCATGTGCAGTAGTGTAAACAAAGATGGCAGCAAGTAGTGTATCTGTTGCTGTGGAACAGCGGTGTATACTGAAATTTCTCGTGAAGGACAAGGTGAAACCTGCTGAAATGTGGTGTAGGCTAGGAGCACAGTATGGTGAACAAACGCTGTCATGGGCAAGAGTGTACGAATGGTGTCAACAGTTCAGTGAATGGCGGGAGTTGGTAGCAAATGAACTGCACAGACACGTCTGCCGGTAAGATTTTGGGAACTGTCTTCTGGGACATGAAAGGTGTTATCCATGTGGATTTTTTGGAGAAAGGTACCAGAATTAATGCCCAGTATTACTCAACACTGCTTCACCCTGCTGTATGTGGGGCCATCCGGATGAAAAGACGTGGAATATTGTCGAAACATGTCATTCTTCTCCATGACAATGCCAGGCCACACACGGCCTATTTGACTCAAACAACACTGGCCAACTTGCACTGGAAGATTTTACCACACAGTCCTTACAGTCCAGATTTAGCCCCCGGTGATTTCCACTTGTTTGGGGCTCTTAAAGAGCATTTGGGCAGGAGCACTTCCAGATAGATGAGGAACTCAAGAACGCTGTCCTGCAGTGGTTACGACACCAATCTACTACTTTCTACGCCAAAGGCACCACGGAACTTCCACAACGATGGCAACGGTGTCTGGATGTTCAGGGTGAATACTTTGAAAAACTGACATAGTTTGGTGCTTCTATGTATGTATATTTCCTGTCTAGAAATAAAAGTCTTGGTCAACCTTGAACGACGCCTGTAATATAAACCGCGTGAATTATACTTAACAAGCATCTTCCGTGACATTTCAACATTTTCCTATGGTGTTTTTTCAAACCATGTCAGTGCTCGAAGTAGGGGGCATGCAAATCCCCCCCAGTTAAGAAAATTATCATAAAGCATCCCTCCAGCTACGTAGTTTGCCTATGCATCCTCCACTTACAGCACTGTATCCATATTAATCCATTCAAGCATCCCTTCCCCTATCCACGAACTCTTCTAAGCATCTGTCCCAGCTAGGATTTTACATCGACCCACGTAACTGATGTTAAATGTATCCCGTAAAATATGGGAATGTCCCAGTTTTTATTAAGCCGTCCTCTTGTCCCTCCCTCTCCTCAAAGTCTTTGCAACAGGTATTTCAATATTTGAAATTGTTGACTCAACCTGGTATCATTCTAGAGCATCTTATCTTTCTATGTAGTGGGGAAGTATAGTATGATAGGCTGGCAAACCCTCTGCGCACAGTGATCTTGTTTACACACAGCACCTCAAGCCCCCTCCCCCTGCCCCTCTCTCTCGGTCCTCATTTCTGCCCTTATTACAATACTACAGTTCCATGCATGTATACAAGAGTCATTCTTTCACAACCAAGGGAAGCTGTCTGTGCCTGGCCTACAATCTAATTTTTTGGGTAACAAAACTGCATCAAGTGTGTGTTCCATGAACTATCTCCTCATGTAAACAGTTAATTATTTTACTTAGCCATGCTATGTAATCAATAACATGAGTAAGACTAACTTTTGTGTTGCTGAGTATTTTGTTAATTTGAATCAAAATATAACACTGTACAGAAGATCACCCACAGTTATTTCTTTTTATATTTCAAATGTGGAAATAACAGTTACATTATTTGAACAGTTTCATGGTAGACATTGGTTGCCCTTTTTGTAACTTCGTGCTGTGATTTTGAAAAGTATTTGTCCCATATTTCTTCATCGAATATCTGGGAACTCTATGTTAAAGTACAGTATGTAAGACATTAGAACTAATGTTATTAGGAAATATTATTAATAAAATTGTTGGATTTTAACCTTTAGATCATTAAGAAAGTTCAAGAATGTTCATTGATTACAAATGTATGTGCAAAGGGTTGTATATCACAGCTACCCTCATCAATATATGTATTTTACCCCACTAAAAGAACAAATAAGACTACTTGTCAATCATACCTTTCATGTTTTAGGGAGCTTTCAGATGAAGTGACAAGCGACACTAGTCACTTGAAAATGAACCTTCAGAAATAAATACAACTTTTCAGAGTGACAAGTGCACATGTTGCTTGTTTGTCACTCGGTTTGACCATTTTCTCAGTAGTGTGCATCGTATCACCTTGGTCTGTTGTTCGTACATGTACAGCAAGTGCTTTTTCATACACTGGAGGGATATTTGTCACTTCATTCTAACAGCTAATAATCAGTAGCTGCAATTGGGTGACAAAACTGCAAAAAGGGTGGGGGGGGGGGGCAAGGACAGTTTTTACTTTCTCTTGGTAGACAAGGCTCAGCATTAAGAGGTTATAATGCCATGGCAAAAGGTGGGAGGCAACTGCCCCCCCCCCCCCCCCATGGCAGCCACTGCTTCTAATACTTCGTGAAAGTGTCATGAAACATTTGCAGACCCTGCAGGATAACTGCACTCCAGATAAGTATTGACCAGAGTGGTTACATTTGAACTGGTACTTTAAAATACATTGTACCTATGGCTCGACAGCCCTCGAAGGGCCTTGGCCTATCACCCAACTGCCAGTCTCCCTCCCACAATCCTAACTAGAGGTGTAGAGATCTTCAACCAGTAATGGGGTGACATGGGGTCAGCATGTCGAACCCTCAGCCGTTATAGAGATTTCCGAAACCGGGTTATGCTACTCACTTGTAGCTCCCCAATTTTCTCACAATGGTGGGTTGCCACAGTTCCTATACACAGGCCGAAAACCCAGATACTGAACCCAGGTGGACTTGAACCCATGCCTTCCCGCAGTCGGAGTCCAAAGCCTAGCACCTTAGACCACACGACCACGGAGGAGGACTTAAAATACATCAGTTTAGTTCTATTCAGATGTTAAATCCTACCTTGTCCAATACAATACATACCTGTATATTATTGGATATTGGCCCTTTTCTTTGCTGTGATGATACCACGTGACAGTCTGTCCATTTAGAACCTCAGGCATCTTGAAGTAGCAACCAAGATGTATGCTTTGACCCCATGTGACTAGCATCTTCTTCTTCACAACACAGCTATCACAAATGCCCACGGTCGAATTGGTTACATCTTGAAGTAAACTGGAAGAAAAATTAAAAACATTCAACATCCCTCCATTGCTATTAGTCTCTTAGCTTTAGTACTTCCATATAGACAGTTGTACAATTTGGTATTTTCACAATTTTTATTGATATGCTATGTAATATGTATGCTCACACCAACCTCTGGCTACATATAATAATTTCTCCTTTAGGGCACAATATAACCATGAAGGGGGCAAAACACCTCATGTTTACTGTGCGGTGCCGGGTAAGCCCGAAAATTGATAAACATATGTATTTATAGTTATCTTTTGCCTTGCAGTTTCTTCATTTCCCACACGTGCTTCATTTAGTATTGTAAAGGGGCTATTTTGGGGTACAAATATTTTTCTTATTCGGAAAAACACCTTCACCAACTTTGAATATTATGTTGTGCATGAAGAGTTCACACTGTGGTGCAAATTTCAGATTTTTCCTCCGTCACCCATTTGGGGATACATGGCGTCAAACTTTTGATTTTTTCAAAATTTTCAATTTTGGGGAGCTTATAGATAAAAAGAAGGCCCAGGCACCTCATATGTTTAAACAATTTTTGGGCTTACCCAGCATCACATAGTAAACATGAGAAATATGATTAAGGTGTTTTGCCCCCTTCACGGTTATATTGTGCCCTAAAGATGGAGAAATTATTTTAAAAAATCTATCGGATTTATTGTAGTATAGCATGGAAACTACTAATCTGGAATCAAAAATGATAACAAACTAAAATAAAGAGCATTTAGTTTTGAAGAAAATTGTTTTTGAATCATTACATTTGGAATTATAGAACAGAAGTTACAGCGATTTGTGTGAAGGTCTGAAAATGCTAAAATCACCATACACCGCTGATTAAAAATGGCTGCCAGATCCAAACGCAAGCCTGAAAAAAAAATTCAATGTTAGTTTTGAACACTTGAACAATGTCGAAATAAGTGGTCAAATTATAAATATTTTTAAAAATGGTGATGCGACACTGGTTGGTCGAAATGGTATGGAATGACCCTGCTCTTAATACTACAAAATATGAATAATATCAATAAGATGAAAATATAGAATTTATTCAATTTTTAGAGCAACTTTTTCTGAAATTACTGAAAATCTATCTCAGATGATCATACAAATGGAACGTGGAAATGCACTTAGATATTATGATTTAAAGATTAACCATTAAATAGGAAATTTTAGGGAGGTGAATAGCAAAAACTTCTTTCTTGTAGGTGGATTCCTAGATTCTCACCAGCTGACAAATGTTGGTGCTTCCAACCTTGCATCTGTGAAAGCAAGGATGTCCTGATTTTTCTCATTTTATCATGTGTGGAGAGCAATGTTTCGAAAAAAAAAGGGAGAGAGAAAAAGAGAGAGGGACAAAAAAGGAGAAAATGGCATATACAGGTGGTACTTATTTGTAATTCACAACAGCTTACTTTGTGCTGGCACCAAAGTCTAAACCATTTAGGTCTTTGACCTGCACCAGCAAAGCTAATTTTGAAAATGCCTTTTGTTACGTAAAATCGCTATGACATTTCAAATTCTGAAGAAGAAAAAAATGTATTTGTGTAGAATTTCTTCTACAGGATTCAAGTGAATCTTGGTATGGTTTGCTTTTTCTGTTTTTTATATGTCTGTGCTATAAAATAGTCTTATTGTGCAACAATACTATCCCAGATAGGTATAGATAGACAACCATACATCAAACCACACAAAGGTTCACTTAAATGCTCTGGAAGGAATTCTAAATGGATGTAAATCTTTGGCAGTTTTTCAAAACTGGAGGAATTTTCAAAAACAATTTTGCCCGTGCAGTGTGGCTTTAAAAGCTAGGAGGAGAGCAGAACCTTCAGTTGTTGCTCTAACTCTCCCTCTTGTCATACTTCCTTAATTTTGCACGTTTTAAAAATTGTGTTGTGATAAAATCCCTTCTTTAGGGCACAAACATCGATACTTTTACATTGTTTTCTTATGATAACACTGTTAAGTCTCCTTTCCATGTTAATAAAACATTAAAATGCTGACCAAGGCAAAATTTATTGTATAAAATATACACTAAAAATGTAACGTTTCCACCCTCTAACAGACGAAGATTCACAATAAATTCAATTAAGTGTATATTTTTATACAATAAATTTTGCCTTGGTCAGCAGTTTAATGTTTTATTGTTTTCTTTTGTCACTTTATGCACTACGAAGAGTATAGTAAGGAAGAAATGATGTCAAGAAATCGTATGTAGATAAAATATTATAAATTTAGAGACAGTGAAAATCGACATGTAAAATGTGAATAGCATACCCTGGTACATATGGTTTGCAGGAACTGGTATCCTTGTCCCAGCCACAGTAAGGATCATGGACACATCGCAGACAGTTGTCATAACGGTGATTGCACATCACAAGATCTATCTGTCGAACCCTGTTGTCTGAAGCAACATATAGTGACTTATGCTACAAAAAAGAAAGAAAGATTAAACAGTGAAAATTAAAAACCTAATACATGTACATTAACAAGCACAGGAATCCTACTAATTTTGCCACCAAATTCCCTGACATTGTAGGTTTTGCATATAATTTTAAGTAACTTCCTAGATTACTCTACAATGATGTAAGATACGAATTAATGAGTGTTATGTTGTCAATACTGCAAGTTAAAATGGATAACCTTGCTAGAAGGTTGAAACGTTACGTTTAGTTTATGTTTTTAATAAAATAAATTACTGCCTTGGTCAGCATATTTATATTTTTTCATAATCATGGAAACAAGGCTTAATGGTGTTATGAATGTATAATGCGGGAAAATGTAAAATCCGGGAACATAAAATTGGGGTTCCACTGTATTTTGTATTATCTTTGTGCATCAAGGCATGTAGAACCAAAAATTTCAGTTTTATTTTCTATATTATACATATATTATGTTTTGTCTCATATTTTAGTTATTTTTACATATTATTTCCATATTTCAGAATATTTCTCAACATATACTCCATATTCACACAATAACTACATGTCTCCGTGTGATCGAAAGACATGGGTGAATTTCTTGCAAATAACTGAAATACACTCCCATTACTTCTTGCGACATTGAATGCGGTTTTAGTCAATATAAATCCATCTTAAGAGACAACAGAAGGAAATTCACATTCAAACACTCACAATAAAATTTTGTTATTCATTGTTTTGGAAGCAGAAAATGAAAATACGTTTTGTGTTGTTTTACAATTTGGAGTCCATATTTAACTCTGTATTTTGGTGAAAATAACTAAATATGTATTTACATATTTAGCACATTTTTACTACATATAAATCTGTTCACTGCTCATAAGCATGGAATAACTGTACCAGTGTACAATATCCAAGGATATTTACAATACTTTCAAAGATTTTCTTAGAATATTTTTCTGTTAAACAATAACCAGTGGTTCCAAATCATTTTCTAATACTTTAAGATACTAATACATAAATGTTAAAGCTTCATACTAAGCAAATCAATGAAGTTTATTCAACATTTTTGAAAATAAATGTACAAGAAATGGCAAGTACAAATTCCATCCAATTTCTCTAACTTTTCCAGTTTTTTTTTTTAATGATTTTACCAGTTTTCCTTTCCATTCCCAAGCAGATTTCCCTAACTATTCCTCGACCAGCGAGAGGGTTTCTGTTTATGTATGTCAGAATGGATTTTTTTTTTTTTTAATCAGATGGGGATTAGTTCAAAAATAATATTGTAGCCTAGTACATCGGAATTGGTAAATTCCCTGCTATATCACAATCCCTACATAAAAGACAATAGTCACATGTTCCTCTTTTGGTTCCACAATTTTTGGATTGACCTTAATTCTTTATCAGATCTAGAAAGAATATAAACAAGATATGGATAAAATTGGTATAAATTTACAAAATATAATTATACCATTTAACAAATTTCGATCTGGATTTGGAACTTTTATGTCGTCTATTGAGGTCGATCTGAAAATTTGGAGAACTAAAAAGCAGATATGTGTTGCAACTATTGTCTTGATTAATAGTCTTTGTTAATTTTAGTGTCGATGAAATTTGGGTGTGAAAAAAATATATATATTTTCAAGAAAATGATAACAAGAACAGAATTTGTACTATTTATAGAATTTTCAAGAGTAATACCTACACCAAAGCTGCAACTAAAAACAGCTTTGCATTAATGAATTATTAAAAGATATTACAAGCATACTTACTTCAGTAGATATTTCCATTGCTCTTATTGCTTCTCCTGGGGTAACATCAAATATATCCAACAATGCTGAGTTGGAATCACTATTTTCATCATACCATTGAACTATCTTGTACACCTTGCCTTTGTCTAGGAAAAACAAGAGAATGATACACTATGAGGAAGGCTATGAGGAAGAGACTAGCTAAGTAGGAAGTTCCCAAAAAGATTAAAACTATTGGATTGATAAAATTAACGGCAACAAGGCTATGCTGATTGAGTACCATGAATCTATCCCGTAACTAGAACATAAATATCTGTGTGAGATTTATCTTAAGATTTAGATGGCCACACAAAAGTCATAACTATAGTCGGGACTTTTGAGCACTAACAAAAAATACAAAATATCATAAAATAGGCAATAACTTTTATTACTGTGCATCATGAAAATGAAATTCAAATTCTCATATGCAAAATGTAAACAACCATAATTTCCTAATATTGCCTTAATTGTTGCATTTACAGAAACAAGCAGTGTTATTTGTACATTATTATTCATTTTCAAAACAGGATTAAACATAAGAAACCTGTTCTACAGTGCCCTTTTCAGTCGAGTCGCCCACAAAACGGCGGCTAGCTCGGCAGGAAGTAAGATCACATCCGCCGGCATTTAGACCCACAACTGTACGCTGACTTGCCACTGAACGCATCAGTGCTTCATTATCCAGATATCTGGTGTCCAGTTTGCACGTGTTTGTGTAGTGTTAAGGTGTTAAGAAGTGTTTTAGATTGTTTTGTTTTAGTTTACGTATATCTGGTGCTTTTCTGAAGTCTAATAATGTCACGCTATCCGTACAATTTGAAACAAACACATTTTTAGGCATGACTCTTACGTCATTACGAATTCTTGTAGGGGAAGTTAAAATAAGTTTTGTAGCAGAATTCACAGATGTTCCTGTTTCACACAGAGACAGTGTTCGGATACTTGTGAACAAATTTAGGTAATCAGGGTCTGTTCTTGATAAGAAGCAAAGGGTAAAACGGTGTGTGCTTAATGAGGAGAAACCTTGAAGTACGATAAAAAATCCCTCCGGTGCCTTGCACAAGAAACAGACATCTTTATGACATCTGTGTGGTGAGCTACGAAGTTTTAAAATCCGAAAATATACATTAGAAGAATTGAAAGAACATATCAGGAGGGATATTGAAGGAATTTTGGAAGAGGAACTGATACGTGTTAGTGAAAATTTCCTTTAAAGAAGCTGTAAATGTGTGGATGCACGAGGACATAATTTTCAACGCCTCGTGTAACAAGGTATGTACTCATTTTAATTGTACAAGCTTCTTTCATTACATAGCTAGCGGCTCCAGTTATGTGGATATAGTATCCTGTTTGCTGGCAGATGCGATCTTACTTTCCGCCGTGCTAGCAGTCGTTCTGCGGGTGACTCAACTGATAAAGGAACTGTATAATCCTTCTGAAATAATGGAAGACTAGTTTATATTTTTTATCTACAATTATATTAATGAAGCCGTTCCTTTCTGCTGATGGCAGGGGTAGGGAAGGGCTAGGTGTAGTTCTATGCATAGGGTTACCAAAATTGCACACTTGTATAATGTGATCCTAAACTGCAAATCTTGCTGCCACCGGTGTGAGAATTTTAGCAAGTGTTCAATATTACAGAAATACAAATATGTTTTCGACAAAGTGGAAAATTATTTAACTTTCTACCGACAGAAAATAAAACAACATCTGAGCCAGGGAAAAACCTACGTTTCAAATAGTTTGAACAGCAAAAACTGTATTAATTAAAATGCCTCCCCGATGGTGCAGCGGTAGCGTCGTTGCCTTGTAATCAAGGGGTCCCGGGTTTGATTCCTGGTGGAGGCATATAGTGGTTCGGATCCCACTTCAAACTGTAGGTCCAGTCCTAATTAGCCTTACTGTGCATAAAGTGGACTTAAAACATCAACTCGATCAATCAAGTATTAATTTAAAAAAGTATTGCATGTGAATCTGTTTATTGGGTGACACTGAATGTAAATACAGTAATTCTAAGTGATGCCATATTTTTTGATGCATGTAAACAGCACTTATATCTGTAGGTCATTGTAGTAAGGAGGGTGGTGTGGAGAAATGCCCTTTTCCAATTTTAGCACATCCACAACTCTTTCACAGAAAGAAATGGGTCATTTTTACACCCTGGCCCTAGAAAAGGGGTTGAGAGATAAGCTTCTATCCCAAAATGTAATATTACAATAGGTAAAAGGTAAACTAGACAAAGGATAACGTAGATAAGGCATAACTTACACCACATGCCATCATTTCACTAAGTAATGAAGTCCAGTTTTGGCATGTACTTACTATTTTCCTCTAGATTTCACCACATCATGTGGCTTCCTCAGGAGATAAGACAAGAATAGTCTCTGTAGTTGCCAGCCAGAGATGGGAGTAGGTAGGAGTGACAGGGCACAGCATTGCCTTTTACCATTTTAACCTAACTTACATTCCCATGTTTTAAACTTTGACTATTCTTGTCAAGGATAACGTGTTCAATGCCACATGATTTCATGTGCAAATTTCAATGTTTTCATATATGAACACCCACACAATCAAAATAATCCAAAGTGAAGTCTGAGCAAAACCACAGAGCAAAAAGATATTACATGTTAAATTTTATATTTGTGTATATTTGTGTAAACTTACTTGTCCCCACATAGTAAATGGTGTACTCCTGTTGATTTCCGTAAATGCCTACTTTCACTTTGTCAACAACAATATGTGTGAATAAAACGTCTCTCTTGTAAAAAACAGGTTTTGCATTCTCATGAGCCACAGCAGCGTCCATCAGAGGGTGAGATCGGATGAAGTTCAATACCGTATCTGCAACAGTAAAGTAGTATTAGTATTTTTTTAAAACTAAAACTTGCAGGAACCAAAATGTACATATATGATACAGTGAATGACAAGATAGAAAGTTTATCAACACCAGAGCACTGCTACTGTAGCAATCTTAGGATGTCTCAAGTGCACAAATGTCCCACAACAAGTGTACAACAAAGCAGAAGCACCAACATCTACTAACAACTCATCATTTTTTTAGGTTTAATAATGGGTGACTAAGGATGCAAAGAGAATTTCTTGAACAAGGGAAACATTGGCTAGTGCATTCCAAGAGGATTCCAGGGCCCTATGTTGCTACCCCCCACTGAAAATTGATCAGTACAAGAAAGCAAGAGCTGGAATCTATGGTAAGATCTCATGATAAATAAAAATTCAGTCCAGCCAATAGGAGGAAATTAATATGCAGATATTATATTATTTTCAAGTTTTCTTTCAGTTATTTTTACTGTTAATTAGGGCTGAGCCGACCAGGGGTATCTGTATCGGTAAGTATCGGTTGATATTGTTGCACCAATACTAGCCGATACCATTGTTTTTGAGTCGCTAGAAGTGCAACCAAAAACAAAATTTGTTCCTTTCCAAAGGTTTGTTCACGTTCTCCAACTTACCTTTGTTTTATTTTAATTAAAAAGAAAGAAAGAAAGAAAAAAAAGAAAAAGAAAAATAGTTGTGCATTTGTTAAATGAATCTGTACTCAAGTTCCTGTGAACAGCAAGTACGTGACACAAAGATCCATACGCAGATCAAACTTCCGTGCAAATGAAGCATAATGTGAAATTATCCCCATAGGAGTTCGCTGCTTCTGTTTAGTTTTCTTCGAAGTCTACCAGGCTTTGTTCGTACAGATGTGGTCTCTTGTAACAATAACCCCAATGAGGTTCCAGAAACCAATGATGCACCTGTGGCTAATCCTTCCACTTTCTTTGGTGTTTGTGGACATCTGTCTCTTCGGAGACTTCCCGCAGTCAAAAAGGTCATCGCCCATGAAAGTAGTGGACGTGTCTCGGATATAGTACATAGCACATTCCTGGAAATTCAAATACCTGGGCTAATCCCACCTCTTCCTTTCCAACTTTAGACTTTTTGTTGTCCCGACCTGGATAACTGAGTTTCAACAGGCATATTTCGGCACAAGGAATGCGGCAAGGAAATAATTTTCTTTGAATGACAGTTGATGACACTTACTTTCTAGAAAGTGTAGTGGTGCGTTTGGATTTCCTTCCATGCCAAGCCATAGAACTGTACATTTATTTTAGAAATTATTTGCCGATAGTATATATATCGAAAGCAAAGTCACATCGGAATATCACTGTACTGAACAATCACCTGATATAGAAGCAAGAGACTGGTAAAGTTTTCATTCTCTCCTTACATTTTGTTTACTAATTTTTATTATCTTTGTTAAAGGACAAAAGAGAGAAGAGATTGATTTCACATTACAGCTTTACTGTTGGTTTTAGACGTCGTGTCCGGGCCTGGTAAATCGCCAATTATTCTTGTGTTTATGGATAATTTAATGTTAGTTTTGGGAAGAGTGATCCCTTAGTTTTAGAGGAGGTTGAAGAGACATGATCTCATTTTTCATCATTGGGGGAGAGGGAGACGACAACGACACAATTGCCTAGCTCTTAGCTTCACTTAATATTTCTCTAATATTTGAAATATCTAATCGATTGTCACTGATCTAAAAGAGGACTGTAAAGTTGAAATGCATTGTTGCAACAGAACATTGTTTGGTGGGTTAATTTATTCATTGCCCCCCTCGTCAGAAATGCATACGTATAAAATGTAATAATAATAATTACACACACACACACACACATTATATATATATATTAGCCTTTGTTATTTTAAATTGGAATTATACAAGTATCGATATGGATCGGCGAGAGCATCGGTATTGGTTCAATGTGGTATCGACTCAGCCCTACTGTTGATCATTATTACTATTTGTAGGTATGAAGCCATAGATCCAGCAACGTATCACATCACCCTGCATCTCCTCCCT
Organism: Lepisma saccharinum; assembly: GCF_977018435.1. Lineage (NCBI taxonomy): Eukaryota > Metazoa > Arthropoda > Insecta > Zygentoma > Lepismatidae > Lepisma > Lepisma saccharinum. The sequence goes on along the minus strand of NC_139231.1, from coordinate 45,073,014 downwards.
TCCAAATGCAAAAGTTTATTTTGCACACTGGAGGAAGTCATATGAGGTTAATAATATTCATGAACAACTCTATTTTCAATGTAAATATATTCAACATGCTAAAGAAAACTATAACACCATTAAGCCTTGTTTCCATGATTATGAAAAACTACTAGAAGTGTGAGACATATCACTACCATCCGATCAATTTTTGTTAAAGATATGATTATTATTTCTAATGTCATACAATATCAAAACAAATTTGAAAACTGCAAATAAATAAATAAAAGTATTTAGTTACAATAAATAGTGTTTGATGCATGCATTATGAATAATACATAAAACTAAGAAATTTGTTTCAGTGTGGCCAATTTGGATTCTCACTCGAAGTCTTAGATGTACACACTTTGTTAAGGTGTCCATTGAACCACAATATGGAGGAAAAGGACTTACACTGATCAATCACGTTATTAGTTCCTGAACTTTCTCTTTCATACAATGGGAGAAGCGATTGGCAGTGAATCATTGTTATTTTGGTTATTTTTATAGAGGTGAGAGACTCATTTTTTACATGTTGATTTAACTCTGTATGACTACCAATCAACCTAGCAAATGGAAACAGCACAGTGGTTTCTTTGTAGTGAGTTTATCGAGAAATATTTATTTAGTCTTATGAGATTTGCGAATTGCAGAGATAAACTCGCCTGAATGGAGACAGTGTTGTCTCTGTAGCAATATAAGCAGATCTATGGGACCTCATTCTTCCACTGCGTATAAAATATGCTTTAACCAACTAAACATTTTAGGGGGGGGGGGGTGTTTCAACCATTGTTAAAAGTAAGTTCTTATGAATTCTCAAAAATAAAGTATTAAGCAAAATTAACAAATATCTAAACACAGTTTGTGAGAGAGAAAACAATCTATTTCCATCACTTTCTCATTGTTACGACACAAAGGATTTCACTGTTATTTCATAAACATAAACGATGCGAAATGTAATCCATGAAGTGATTTTCTTTTGTTATTTGTTACTGCTCTTGAAAATAGGTTCAACACAGAAATATGCACTATTTATTTGAACATTACAGCATTTCTCATTATATGTGCATGAATGCATTGTTTAAAAAATATAACATAACAAAATATTACATATTTACAGCATCTGATTCCACATTCTATTTACAACAAAATGTGTAAAACATTCATATTTCTTCTTAATTCCCTTTCTTTCTAATGGTATCATCAATAACAATAACTATATGTAAACAAGTAATGTGCATGAAGTACAAGAGAAAAAAAAATACCTGGCAATGTTGCTGTATCATTCACACATTCCCCTGGCCTAGGTTCAGGAACTTTGCTGCTGAGAACTGGAAGCCATGCTGAGTTGCTCGTTTCCTGGTGTTTGAATTTCCCTTTGAAGGCTTCCTGGATGTCGCTGATGGTAAACGAACATATTGCAGACCCCATCAACCCGTTCATGGAGGTTGTGAATGTGCAGTAGAATCGTGAATCATCACCAGGAATCTTATAAATGCCCTCTGCAAGGGAATCAAGACAAAGTGTTGTTAAAATAATCAGAGGTGGGGCAATGTTAAACTGATACATACATCTAATGGCATACTGTATTTCACCACGTAATTGTTGCAGATTTTATGCCAATTTGTTTTTGCAAAAAAGGGGTGTGACAATTATGTGAAGCTTCTTGTTTTTAAAGAAAAAGTGTTAACAATTTCCAGTCTAAAAAAAGTTAACACATTAGTTGTTGATTTGTGCATTATAGTCAAAATACTACACTTGAGAAAATTTACTACAATGTTACGAAGTACAAACATACAAAATTTAATCTTTGTGTCTATACGGCTATCATTGCTTTCATTATGTGATGTGCCAATGTGATGATAGGTTATTAACCAATTATTGGACTGAAAAAACAGGGTGTGATAATTATGTGGTGAAATATGGTAGTTAGTGGAGGCAGACTTCCCTCTCAGCCTAAATAGTCGCCAAGTACGTACTAAAATTACAAAAGCAAAATCTTTATTTGCCATTTGTTGCTAACATACAGTGTGAATATGATGATTCGATTGCATAAATATTTTTTGTACCGACAGTGTCCACAAAAATGAATGTATAATTTATGTATTAGTGTGTGTTATATTTGATAAACACTAAAAATGGAAAGAATGGAAGAACATACTCTAATGTGTATGTACAAAATTCATAGTGTTTATGTTTTGTTGTATGTTGCTACACAGATGTGTCAAAGTATTGAAGATTTGTTAAGGTCGGTTGAATAAACATTGCTAACTGGAGATCTATTTGATTTATGATTCGGGAATGAACTAAATTCACACTTCTTCCACAATTTATCAATCGCAGATGATAAAAAAAATATGTTTGGCAATGTGGCAAAATTATTGTAAACATCCATAATCTAGACATATCGCTAGCATGCCTGAGATGTTACCTATTGTTCAGAACTGAACTGCAAATATTTTAAAGACATTTAAGAAAATTCATATATATAATATTCGAAGAAAGAATGAGTGAGGTGCTGGATACTGTAAAAATTAGCACATAACTGTAACTTTAGTAAAATCACGCAAAGCAGATACTTTGTTTGAGTTGGTGTTTTAAGTCCATTTTATGCACAGAGAGGCTAATCGGGGCTGGACCTTCAGTTTAAAGTAGAATCCGAACCACTATGTGCCTCCACCAGGTATCAATACCGGGGCCCCTTGATTGCAAGGCAACAACACTATTACTGCGCCACCGGGGAGGCCCCCAAAGCAGATACTATACAACCATTTATTATGATGATGTGCCACATGGATAATTGGTCAATAATGATGAAAGCAACTGTCGGTTGCAAAGAGAAAATATTCTAACATGAATAGAAATATTTTTAAAAACTATTTCCTTTTAATACAAAAAGACACACAACAATTTCCTCATATTCAGATTCAGAGCTATTGTTCATGTGAGGAGAGGTTTATTGCATTCATTTCGTTATTTACATGGTAATGTATTGCAGGTGGACCACTCATTCCTGTGTAAGTATCATATGGAATTTTCTTTGCATTTTATTTTAATAACTTCAGTTTTGAAATATAAAATGAGTGAGTTTCTCCGAATTTAAAAAAAATATTGAAACAGCAATGGCATTGTCCTCTCGGATGGATATTATGCACAAAATATTATTTCATTTTATGATAAAACAAATAACTATTCGAAATAAAAGAAGATATGTATAGCCTACATACAGGGGGTGGACAAAAATATGGAAACACCTCGTGAAATGAACATCTGAATTCACACGTTTATTATTTCAACATCTGTAGGTGGTGCTGCCGGATTCGCCCACTACCACTACCTATCCAACCTTCACACTACGTTGCAAGCTTCATTTGTTGTGAAGACAGTGTTCTGTGCAGTTGGCAGTGGATCATGTCAGAGCTAACAAAATTCGAACGTGGGCAAATTGTTGGAGCTTCCGTAACCAAGGTAGCCGAAGTGTTTAGTGTTTCGCAAGGCACGGTATCCAAGATTATGACCGCATACAGGACTACTGGAAAAACCGCATCTGATAAACACCAGTGTGGACGGAAATGTGTGTTGAGTGATAGAGATGCCAGAACATTGCGTAGGATTGTGACGAAAAATAAGAAGACTACAGCTGCAAAAGTGACTGCTGAACCGAATGACATGCTCAAAAAACCCTGCCAGCATCAAAACAGAACGAAGGCAGCTCCACAAGTAGGGTATTTCTGGATGAGCTGCAATTCCTAAGCCACTCATCAGTGATTAAAATGCCACTAAGAGGAGAAAGTGGTGCCAAAGTCATAAAACTTGGACTATGGGGCAGTGGAATAATGTCATTTGGTCAGATGAGTCCTGCTTCACACTCTTTCCGACTTGTGGCCGAGTTTATGTCCGGAGAACGCAAGCCCAAGCTTACGATTCCGATAGTTTGCTGCCAACAGTGAAACATGGTGGGGGTTCGATCATGGTATGGGCAGCCATATTGTGGTATTCTGTGGGTTCCATCATTACCCTGCAAGGTCAAGTCACTGCCAAGGACTACGTGACCATTTTGAGCGACCAGGTCCATCCCATGGTGCAAACTTTGTTCCCCAATGGTGATGCCATTTACCAAGACGACAAAGCTCCTGTTCACACAGCTCACATCGTCTAGGACTGGTTTTCTGAGCACTAGGATGAAGTGTCACATCTACCATGGCGACCACAATCGCCAGATCTCAATATTATTGAGACTTTGTGGTCTGTGTTGGAGAGAAATCTGCATGCGCGATATCCACCTCCATCACCATTAACGGAACTTACAATGTTTTGCAAGAAGAATGGTATAACATTCCCTTGAAAACCATACAGGATCTCTATTTGTCCATTCTGAGAAGACTGCAGGTGCAGGCAGTTCTGCATGCCAAAGGTTCTCCTACACCATATTAGTCACGGAAACGTGTTTTTCGTTGGGTGTTTCCATATTTTTGTCCACCCCCTGTATCATGAGGAGAGGAAGTTTAACCAAGAAAAATGCAATCTGTTCAGTTCATAACACAATAGCTACAACAGCCTAAGTTGCATGATCATTTACATTCAGTGGACAAAATTAAAATGAAATGTCATTAGGTTGGATAAAATAAAGCGTAGTGGTAATATTTTAAAACTCCCTCTTCATCCTAATGCAAGTTTCAAAATAATATCAGTAAAAGTAAGTGGGTCATATTTTCTGCTTGTGTCAACACTTGCTTGCTTTCACTCTACCTCTTGGTAATTGTGAAATAAAACAATATGCTCTAGCTGTCATTTAAGTTTACGTTTTAACGTTAAATTTTAAGAAAACGTCTCAAACATTATATAAGATCAACACAATAATATCATTCACTCGTTTAAAAAAATGGAAAGAAATATTTATTATTATTGTCCAACTGCATGCTTTGAGGTTCTTTACCGTATTACAGGCCCGTAGTGATGGAGTAGGCTGGGATGGGGGGGGGGGGGGCTGAATGCAAAAGTTTACCTAGCATGCTGAGAGCTCTTACACTTATTTCAAAACATTTCTTCTATACATAACCCCCCTCCCATCTTCTACAGGGTTTGGCAATATATATCTACCACTTTCAAAGGTTTGTATTCCCCTTAGTAAGGATGAAACCCAGCATGGTAGGTAAGGGCACGAGGAATGCCATTTCTGTAGCAATGGAATGTTGGACCCTTAAACACCCTGTTTTTGTAGTAGAGGTGTATTTTAAAAGTAATCTGCCTGTGATTTCTTTTTCTGGGGGGTATCTCAAGTGCAGAGTTTTTGAACATGTATCCCTAACTTAGATACCCTGAAGAGAAGAATTAGGGAGGAAGTACAGCCAATTCCACCCTCAGTGCTGGTGTCTGTAATGGATAATTTTGTTTGTCGATTCTGTACAACATAGAATGGTGGCTATCTACCTGATGTGATTTGCAAAAAATAAGACAAAGTGAACAGTGTTGTGTTATTGTCTTACAAATGGCATTATGTTATCTATCAATTACCACTTGAAAATGATGGATATATATTGCTGGACCCTATATATATATCTAATACTTACGTATCTCATTGAAGTAGAATGGGAATTCTCCTGGGATGGAGCAGTTCAAGCGGGCTTTCAAGTATGTGGCCCAGTTCTGACTAAGGATATTCTTGCCACCTGTGTCCTTCTTACACACCCTTGCTACCCGTGAGTATACATTCTTTCCACAGTTGATGTACTCCACTGCAGTCTCACGGAAGAAAAAGTAGACATATTCACCGATGTCATAGGAGCCAACAAAATTAGGTTCTGCGAAAGACAAGAAAAATTGACATTAAAGAATTTGTGCAGAGTATATATTACGTAATTCTTATATACGTATACTAGTGAGAACAAAGTAACATTCCATTCATACAGCATCCTTGGATTAATTTATGATTCATGAGTTTTCATACTAGGCCTTATTTAAAACAGGCTATATCAGTGCCGGATCTACAAATCTTGGCCCCCCCCCCCACCTACCTACCTTCACACACACACACACACAGATATATATATATATATATATATATATATATATATATATATATATATATAATGTATGTGTGTCTGTAATTCTTGATCTCATGTTGACAAAGTCAAATATAGGGCCTAGAGGGATTACCTATAAAAAGTAAAGGAGTTACGCTGGGTACACTTGGTCATTATAGAAATAACAGGTTAGGCTTATGGCCTTAGGGGGAACCATATTGGTCTGTTCCAAGCGGACGTCCACCATATTGAGTTCTACTATTTTTTTTAAAAAATGGGAAAGGGGCGATGCCCGTTTCAGAGCAGAATCCTGCGTAATTTCCCACTTGGTGTGTGCGAAGTTTCTGTGTGCAAAAGTTATGCATTATGTTGAAAGTTATACATTGTGCCCCTTATAGGTACGGAAGGGGGGAGGAGGAGAACTGGAGGGGCCCTGGCCCCTCCGGTTTCGGCGCCCGTGGTGATGTGATATACACTATATAACTGTTTTCTCACACCTGGAAAATGATACACGTGTTCTTACAATCATGAAGTCATAACTTTTGATGATTAAAGATAGGTTGAAGAAACCTTCACCACTTCATTTCTCGTAAAATTCTAACCTGACTGCCACGTGGGAGACCCTAGGTGGGTGATCTAAGGTCGGCTTTTTCCCTGCATAAAGCAACTCCAGGGTCCAGCCAGCTGCAAATAAAATGGTACCTGGTGGGGAGTAAAGGTGGGCAGAGCGTGCCGCTGATCACATCACTTCCAAGATGTCAGACATTGGAGATTTGTTGGGCCCCACTCCCACATACCCTAAATGTGCCTTCATGTACAGGGAACTTTTCCTTTACCTGTATATATTGTATTCGTTCCTGCACCCCTGAGCAACTACGTTTATTTTTTACGTACACGAACCCTCTACTATGTGAATGGCTGAGGGCTCCCATAAGGCTTACTTGTCTCCGCCCCCCGCACTGTGGGGGTTTTGCGGGTTGTAGATCCAGCACTGGGCTATATCTTATATATTAAAAAAAAAATACCCATCTCATATACCACAAAACTCCAAGGGTTTACCTCTCCTGTAAAACGTATGTAACCTGCTACTTGATTCCAATGAAACAAGTCACTTGAACTATCTTTGGGTATACACATACTGTACAACTGACTGTTTCAGCCAGAGCTTAAAGTGAGCCGAACGCACCAGAACTCTGTTTTGGAAAATCAGTTTGGTGCTGGAACTCAGTTTGTACTGTGACAATTGAAATCCGTTTTTTCAAAAGTCCATCCTTTGTTACATTAATTCTTGTAAACGATAGATGCAGAAGAAAAGAGAAAGTTCTTGTACTAAATTTGTCAACTGTCTGCGAGTGGTTGGGAAATTTTAAAAATAACATATTTCCGTCAGTGTTATTCGTTTAAGATGTAAATGAGAACCTAATTTCCTGAAATGACAGCCGTGATAGATCTTGTTTATATGTTTATTTTGAATGCAATATAATAATACTAAATTAATAATCAGTGTTGTTTTTTTTTCTGGCGTGACAAGTGGACTTGTTGTTCATTTGTTTGAAATCGCGGAGGTACAAAGCCAGCAAGTTGTTTGTTGCAGTTCTTCTAATGTGTGGAAATGTATTAGAACATTTACAAATGCTATGTGATTTCTGTGGTGAAAAACAAGTGTTTAAAACGTGGAAAACCAACGTGTCCTCAGTTATATCTACTGATCGTATTTGGCGCTGCAGTCGAAGTGCTGTTCGAAAGATCTTCACTTCCAGTCCACGACTTCAAGACCGCACTGCAAGACCATTCTCGAAGTATGCTCGCTTCAAGTACGGCCTGTATTTGTTTTAATGCTTTTCTTCTGAAGTTGGTAGATGGTCACTCAAGTTCACCAGTATCACAAACATAAATTTTGCTGTTATTTTATAAAAATAATTTTATATTTCAAGCCTACATTTTCGTGCATATGCATATAGAAGCCATATTAGTGGAGGAGATAATTCTGATAGAAGGGAAGAGAGTGATATGGGAAATGAAATTTTCAAGCGTTGTATATACCTTTATAGAGTGTGATTCATTGATGAGAAAATTAGGCATTCTAAGAATGCGCATCAGGATTTTCATTACCACATTTGCAAATTTTGTTGAGTTTTAAAATGTATTTTTGCTAGGTGTGCTGGTGAACGCACGTGTCTCGTTCTTAACCTATTGATGAAAACTATGACCTGCCGTGGGAGTGTGTACAAATAGAACAATGGGTCTTTAGTTGCAAAGTCTGCTATCCATCTATATGCATTACCCACAACCTTAAATTGTTCCTTGCACCATTCGTTCCATCGATCCGTGATTTTTATTTTTACTCGTGGTAATAAATCCATATACCATAATCTGTTGGAACTTATGTGTTGTAAGTCTCAGGCTTGTTTAGCATATAAGCCCACACGTTCATTTCCTACGTTAATATTATGTGCTTTAACGTAACTGAATTGTATGTCAATGTTCCTTTTACAAGCAAATTGAACCTGTTGAATAATTAGAATATTGAGAATAGATTGATGACATAATTTAGGATAAGATACTCTCAATAAATATACTGTTTACTAAAAGTCAAAGGAAAAATCATTATTACCACATGCATTACCACCCTGTATATACATGGCATCAATGATCAAATGATAGGGTCTGACAGTTAAGCCCTTCTTCATAAATATGTAGAAAGGAAACCTGAAATATTTTATTAAAAAAATATTAAATATTTTTCGTAGTCTTCGACCATTTCCGTAATTTCTGAACAGTATTATCTTGATTCGAGTGTACACTAGTTCTCGGAAAGTCTGCCAGCAGCACGGGAAGTAGTCAGTTGCAGAACCAGCAGGGTTACTTAAGAAATACGGCAGTAAGGAAGAACAAAGTATATACGGAGTCTCGATTTTTTGCGGTGTGATTTTCATGGCTTAAGACAAGATTAAGTGAAAGTAAGGTGAAGGGACTTCCATAATCAGATAAAATTTAAAGAAACTTTTTGAGAAATTACATCTCGAATAATATTTGTCCCACAAATATATCTACGTTACTCTATGAAAAGTAGAGAAATGGCGAAAACACAGTATTTTATGTAAAATGTATAGAGTAAACGAAAAATCTATAATATATCTCAAAATATGCAACATGAAATTTGTCCACATTTGCCACTTTTACTTGGCTACATAAAAAAATACATGTAAATAAATAATAATCTGCGTTCCATCGTGACGATTAAACTAAAAGCAGAAATGCGCGACGTTAAACAACAGGATACAGGTCCATTAAATTTAATTCCCTTTGGAGTTAAAACGCAGTCTTCCCACTTGCAAGTGAATAAGAGATGAAATAAATTTAAAGACAAAAGGCGGTTGGATTTTTATTATTAGCCCATTTGAACCTCTCGTTTCTTTATTACCTTCATTCTTCATTTGTTTTTCTTTAACCCTGGTAAAGATTAGCCAGCACTTGCTAACGACCTTCTCAGTCTCAATCTATTTTCTTTAAAAAAAATTCTCTGCTGAACATATTCCCCGGCCACAAAGCATGCAATTTCATAAATGATTAAAAAAAAAGGAAAGGGGGGGGGGGGAGATTCTGAGACAATCTTCTCGGCAATTTACCACGAACAATTAGACCGAATATAAAGACAAAAGGATGAGCCGTAATAAAGGTTTAATGAGCAGGGTTAAGAAGGCGCAAAAAATTCGGCGTTTTAAACTTTCAGCGGTTGGTCCAAAAAGGAAGAAAAAATCTAACTAGGTCGAGCTCCGGGCCGGTGAAGAATATAATATAGAGAGAAGACACTGGCCCTTGCACGAAAAGAAGGCGCTCCGAGCTTATGGGCTAATTTACATGTAATAGGTCTAGAGTTCTTTATCTTTCAGAAGTGGGAAGACTTAATTTTCTATATACAGCAGGGTTCTTCGTCGCTCGGCGAGGCATACGCTTTCCTCATTAAGAACTTGTTAAATATTTTAGTTCCTCGTTGATATTGGAACGGCGCTGTGGTCGTCCAGAGAAGACTACTTTGAAACAAATCAGTGTTCGAGTAGTTGTTTCTGTCCAGGCAAGGAGAAGAGTTTAGCGACTATACGGTTCATGTCATCACACAATTCTACCTTGAAGCAATGACCTGACTTCCTATATTAGGGCCTGTTCTCCATAAACTGAAGGGGGATTTATAAAATTCGAGCACCTTAAGGATATTCTTTGTTTTGGGGCCTTCCGACATTACTACTACTACTACTACTACTATACTCTGTCCCAGTTATCTCTGGAGTAGGCGAACGAAAACAAATCTATGCGCAAGTAGTGACGCAGGACTGATTCATCAATGAACACGTGAGAAGGAACGGCATTGCGTGGAAGGGGGAAAGCAACTGAAGTTACCAGGCTTCGCAGGAGCGTGTGCTGCTTCGTTCTGCCCACTCGATTTCCTCCCCTTCTCTGACGTTATGCGCGGTCTTACTCCAGGGTATAGCAGTTTTGTTATCATGGTACTTCACTTCCACTAATTGCATGCTGTGTATTAATAACACTTGTAAACTTTAAAAAATATAGACCTATCTGATTCCTTTGCAGTCGCCATACAGACTTACACTCCGATTATAATACAGTACTGAAAACAGGGTCATCATTTAAGAAGTTATTTAAACACTAGAAACTGCTTCCATCTACTTTCTTTCATGAAATAAGCAAGTAACAAGAACGAACGAAGTTAATGTAACCAAAACCACGTGACCATTTGATATTTTTTTCCTTTTCTACGTCCTAGTTTGGTGTACAGCTGATAATACAAAGCTTTACCACTTCAATATAACAGCCACGTTAAATGGTACGGATTTTATCACGTGCACCCGCGCGCAAGCTGCCTTTCGAACAACCAATAAGATCTCTCAGAAGCCACGTGTAATTGTTTGCACTCACTTTGTTTTTACACCAGACAGAGAATTGTTATTGTGGTTTCCACGCTATTGTATGGTCAGTACTTGCGCCTGCAGAATGTGGACAAGTTATTTGGACTGCTAGTGTTGCCACCCAAGATTATATACCGGTACCACTAAAATGCTACTTTTTCACTCAGGGCGTAAAATAATCTGCTCCTGATCCACATTAGTCGCAAACTACAGATTGACATGGTTTAAGTCACAAAATGTCTAATTATGAACTTGTGACAATATCTTATCGTTCTTTTCTCCCCAAAAATGGCATTGTGGGGGAAAAATACTGATTTGAGCCATTCATTAATTTCTAGAATTTCCTGGGACAGAGGAAAACGGCAATCAAAAGTATTAAACATACAGTAAAACCTCGTTGATCCGGACTAATGGGGGATAAGTTGACCGGTTTAACGAAAGTCCGGATTAACTGAAATAACCTAAAAGAACAGTAGAAAGTGCATTAAAACGCCATTTATAGCAACAAAACACTTTTATTATGGTGTATTTAAAGAGCATAGGCCTAAATACACTATACAGTCACTCGGGGGAATATGCCCATCGGGGTTAAATGCTCGTATTTCGTGCAACGTTAATGTTATGGCAACTCTGCGACTCTTGTTTGAAAGCGCCCTCCGTGGTAAGACGAGGCAGCAGGTTTGGAGCTTGTGAGAAGAATCTGAAGCCATTCAGGGTTAATTTCATGAAATAAGAACACAATTTTTGAGGTAATAATTTCTTGAACGTTGCTGCATTAACAGTGTGCAATAATATTCCCAAGAGAGAAAGAAACTGTATTGTATTTGGTGTAAAGATCAAGAGTCAGGGAAACATATCTGCAGAGTGAAACTGCCGCATGGTGCTCAGAGTTGCCAACCCAGTGATTCAAATTTCTGCTTGTAGCTGTGGGTTGATATGCCCACAGAAATTAAGTACAATATGCACATGGGCATTATTATGAGAAGAAAGGACCACATGGGCCTCCTCGATGGCGTAGTGGTAGCGTCATCGCCTTGTAATCAAGGGGTCGCGGGTTCGATACCCGGTTGAGGCACACAGTGGTTCGGATCCCACTTTAAACTGTAGGTCCAGTCCCGATTAGCCTTACTGTGCATAAAGTGGACTTAAAACACCAAATCAAACCAAACCAAGAAAGGACCACAATGTGACTGGATCCAGTGTATTCGTTTTACCAAATTCACGTCATTGTGTCCAAAGTGCAATGCAATTTCTCACAAATGTAAACAGTAAAAGAGGCTATGGCAAATTCAAAATAAATGTTGTTAGAAACAGGGACATGTAACGTAACGCAATTCATTGGTATTTGTCACCGTTCCGCGTTATTTCCGTACCGGGTACCGCGTACCGGCCCAAGTGCTGTGGACCGTTCCAAGGAAAATACCAGAACCTCTTGGTAAGGCGAACAGTAACGCTTCTGCTATACCGTTCCGTTCGTACCAGAGAGTGCTTCGGGGACGACAGCTTTGGGTACACAGAGTGGAACGTTAAAATACCCGTACCAGAAAGCATGGAACTTGATCCTTGTCTGAATGCCGGTTCCGTTACGGTACGTACCTCTCCTTAGAATCATACCGGTACAAATTCATGATGGGTATACCTGAAACTTTAGGATCGGGTACAATTGTAACAAAACCTATTTTCAACAAATCAAATGGGTATTGAATGGATCAGAAAATATATGTCACTTAACTCTTCATTTTAAAACTTTCATTGTTGAATTCTTGAAAAATCGATAAGAACTAATATTAATGGAGGTTGTAGGCAATAAAATATAAATTGTATATATAAAAATAAATATGGAATCGTGAGATTTGTTATTAATAATGTTACTTTTATATAACCAATACACGTAATATTAGGGTGCAAGGTGAACATATTAAAAAAAAATCTTTTCAAGCAAGATATTGAAAGTTCGACATGATGATAGTTTATGTAATTAGAATATTACCAACTAATACATGTGGGAAAAAGGGAACGTTAATGTACGCCATATTGAGAAATGTTACTTCTTAAGATAGAGAAGTGAAATTCGATTTGGTGGTAGATCTTGCTAATTAGTGCATGTTAAATCAACATGATTGTGGAAAACACGAAGTTGATGGACGCCATATTGAAAAATGTTACTTCTTAAGAAAGAGACGTGAAATTCGGTTTGACGGTAGCATGTGCTAATTCGTGTATGGCAAATCAACATGATTGTGGAAAACCGGACGTTGGTGGACGTCATATTGAAAAATGTTACTTCTTATGATAGAGAAGTGAAATTTGGTTTGATGGTAGCTTATGGGAATTAGAGCATGACAAATGAACATGATTCTGGAAAACCTGAGTTTGATGGAATTCATATTTAATTTTTAATAAATAAAAACTAAATCGACACTCAAAAGTATTTATTTTTCAACATGGCGTCTATCAACTTCCAGTTTTACAGACAGCATATGCATTGTCCATGTTCGAATTAGCAAGCGCAATAATCTAACCGAATTTCACTTCATCTTAATAAAATGCATTTTTCATTATGCCGTCCATCGACTTTCGGTTTTATAATATCATATAAATTGACCATGTTCTAATTAACATAAGCAACCACCAAAGGAAAGAGGAATATAAAGTAATTTTTTTCCGTTAACAACCGGTTTTCCCTAATCATGTTGATTTCCAATGCAGTAATATCCATAATATCATAAAACCGAAGTTCAGTCCTCTGAAGAAATAACATTTTTAAATATGACATCCATCAACCTCAGGTTTTCCAGAATCATGTTGATTTGCCATGCTCTAATTCCCATAAGCTACCATCAAACCGAATTTCACTGCTGTATCTTAAGAATTGACGTCTTTCAATATGGCGACCATCAACTTCCGGTTCTCCAGAATCATGTTTATATGCCATGCTCTAATTCCCATAAGCTACCATCAAACCGAATTTCACTCCCTTATATTAAGGAATTACATTTTTTAATATGTCGTCCATCAATTTCCGATTTTCCATAACCAAGTTGATTTGTAATGCTCTAATTCCCATAAGCTAACATTAAACCGAATCTCACTGCTCTATCTAAAGAAGTAACATTTTTCAATATGGCGTCCATCAATTTCCGGTTTTCCAAAACCATATTGATTTGTTATGGTCTAATTCCCATAAGCTACGATCAAACCGAATTTCACTAATCTATCTTAAGAAATAACATTTTTCAAAATGGCGTCCATCAACTTTCGGTTTTCCAGAATCATGTTGATTTGCTATGCTCTAATTCCCATAAGCTACCATAAAACCGAATTTCACTGATGTATCTTAAGAATTAACGTCTTTCAATATGGCAACCATCAACTTCCGGTTTTCCAGAATCATGTTTATTTGCCAAGTTCTAATTCCTATAAGATACCATGAAACCGAATTTCACTTTTTCAATATGGCGTCCATGAACTTCAGGTTTTCCGGAATCACATTGATTTGCCATGGCCTAATTCCCATAAGCTACCATCAAGCCGAATTTCACTCCTCTGTCTTAGAAAATAACATTTTTCAATATGGCGTCCACCAACTTCCGGTTTTCGGGAAACACGTTGATTTGCCATGCTCTAATTCCCATAAGCTACCTTCAAGCCGAATTTCACTTCTCTGTCTTAGAAAATAACATTTTTCAATATGGCGTCCACCAACTTCCGGTTTTCCGGAATCACGTTGATTTGCCATGCTCTAATTCCCATAAGCTACCATCAAACTGAATTTCACTTCTATATCTTAAAAGGTAAAATTTTTCAATATGCCGTCCATCAACTTCCGGTTTTCCACAATCATGTTTATTTGCCATGCTTTAATTAGCATAATCTACCGTCAAACTCAATTTCACTTCTCTACCTATTTTAAAAGTAATGGGGCCTACTGCACATGCCGGCTAGTAACAGGTTGCCTGAATGACGAATATCGACCTTCTGCACAGGTCGTTGTAATTAGTATATTATACATGAGCTTGTTAAAACTAATTGTTTCTATTGAGTCATTCCATGCGAAATCAACACAGCCTTTGACCTGACCATCTCCGATTTTCATGAAATTTGGGGAATTGAAACTATGCATGGAACTTAGTAACTATGGAAATTTTTAGTTTCGTGCGTCTTGTAATTGTTAAATTATTCAAGGTCAAATTTAGCATAAATTGCCTTTTTTGAGCCCGCTTAGCTATACTAAATCTGCTGTAACTCCGCCCCTATTTTGCCTAGGAAGCTCAAATAAAGCTTATTGTACAGGGAATTGAACAAGCTTTCCAGTGATATATAACAAGCCTACCTTTGGATAAAAATATAATTTTGTCACGTGACCTTGACTTTTGACCTTGAATATCTCAAAACATGTCATCACCAAAAATCGTGAAAAAAATATATTTGGTCCCTCATACCATACTCTAAAACATATCAAAAAATCATTCTGGGACTGCAATGGGATCAGAAGATACAAAATAATATGTGTAACTATGTGACTGATAAAAGCCCGATTACATGAACTATGAAGAGTCAAATGTCCCTTAACACCCCCTACAAAATGTAAAGGAGTTATCCTGGGTGTAATTGGTCATGAAAGAAATAGGTTAGGCACAGGGAGATCCCTAGCCGTGTGTGTCAAGCGCAGATCCGGCATATTGTTGACCGCCATATTGAATTCAACGCAAAAATTTCAAAGGAAAGGGGGTGGTGTGATATATCAAATGAGGCTAGAATTTCACGAGAAATGTCTACATAGTGTGGTCACACTCTGTCCTGTTTCAAAACTCTCGAAAAGTGCCATATCCCATAAGCAAGGGTGAAAAAACCTGTTCACTTAACAAATCCAAGAAGCCCTCACCATTTAAGGTTCCGTTGTTGAATATGGACCAACCATTTCCGTTCGCCATACATTATACCACATAATTAGCTTACCAGCAACAACCATACGACTGAGCAAATCACAGGTATTGCATATTATTTTTATTAATTTAACGTGAACATAAAAATTTGCCTCGTCACTGAAGAATTTTTCATTTCAAAGGAAGTGTCACGTAATGTTTGAGATACTTCTCCCAATATTCTTCACTATTCAACTATTTGGTGAATGTAGCTGATTAAAATCATATGCAATGTTGCGTATACTTCTTTCTCTCAAAAAAGGTGTCAGCGGGATGTCGATGAGTTCCTAACACGTTAGGAGCATTCCAATGCTTTGTTTTTAACACCTCGAAAAGGAGAAAATGGTTACAAGCATGCAGTAATAAATTTTTGCTGGTTAAATATATGTTGGATAAACCTTCGTCACTTCATTTCTCGTGAAATTATAGCCTGATTTGATATATCACATCACCCCCTTTCCTTTGAAATTTTTGCGTTGAATTCAATATGGCGGTCAACAATATGCCGGATCTGCGCTTGACACACACGGCTAGGGATCTCCCTGTGCCTAACCTATTTCTTTCATGACCAATTACACCCAGGATAACTCCTTTACATTTTGTAGGGGGTGTTAAGGGACATTTGACTCGTCATAGTTCATATAATGGGTCACATAGTTACACATATTATTTTGTATCTTCTGATCCCATTGCAGTCCCAGAATGATTTTTTGATATGTTTTAGAGTATGGTATGAGGGACCAAATATATTTTTTTCACGATTTTTGGTGATGACATGTTTTGAGATATTCAAGGTCAAAAGTCAAGGTCACGTGACAAAATTATATTTTTATCCAAAGGTAGGCTTGTTATATATCACTGGAAAGCTTGTTCAATTCCCTGTACAATAAGCTTTATTTGAGCTTCCTAGGCTAAATAGGGGCGGAGTTACAGCACATTTAGTATAGCTAAGCGGGCTCAAAAAGGGCAATTTCTGCAAACTTTGACCTTGAATAATTTAACAATTACAAGACGCACGAGACTAAAAATTTTCATAGTTACTAAGTTCTATGCATAGTTTCAACTCCCCAAATTTCATGAAAATCGGAGATGGTCAGGTTAAAAATTGCACATATCTGTGTTGATTTGGCATGGAATGACTCTATTGTTAATAGTTTGCCAGAGTGACGGTCTTCGAAATTTTTGCATAGCTGATACCATTATTAACAAATTAATGAAAGATAAACTAGATAGTATTTATACATATTTTTCGGATAAATAATATCCAGAAAGATCACGAATTACTTTTTTCTAAAGTTATTATAATAATTTTTAAACAAAGAAGTGTATATTTATCGGTATTCCATTTGCTGCTGCGGAATTTTGATTGACAGTAAACTGTTATGATACGTACTGGAAATTCCTGTTACAAATGTTACCCGCTTCATCCATTTCTATCCACGTACCGGTATTTTAATAACAAGCGCTGGTCATAGTGTTTCAGTACCGGTTACCAACTTGTGGTTCCATTTCGTACCCGGTAGCCACCGTTCAGGTACAGTATGTACGGGTATACGATCGTGTCCGTTCCATCCGAGACCCGTTCCACTCAGTACCTGAAGGGAATGGGTCGTTGAGTAACGGTACGCCTAATTTACCCAGGTTGTAGGTAGGTCCAATCAGTCCGGTACTGTGTGGAACGCCAATGCCACTGTAACGCATATCGATAGTTCCGTTCGTAACTTGACAGCGTTACAAGTTGGGTTACGTTACTTGTCTCTGGTTAGAAACGCTATGCTTGTCTGTACAAATGATATTCTGTTTACGAAACAAACGTTAATAATCTTCCAGTTAATGCTGTGTATTATTTTCTTTTAAATAACTGTTATGCCATGTCAAGTAAGTATTACGTACAACAATTGTTTCTTGTATTGGGCATTTTACCCTGAACACGGAGTTATTTGCCCAAATTGACGTTTATCTGTTTATTTTTCTATGGTTCTTTTGCTATAAGACTTACAGTAATAAAACGTATAGGTAACAATAACAAAACATGTAGCTTTCATTTGACATTCTTTCTATTGCGACACTCCTTCATTTAGCGAAGCTCTAAACCGAAAAAAAAAAAAAATGGGCGTATTCCCCCGAGTGATTCTACAGTACAGTAGCTACAAAGTCTACGAGAAACAGAATTTCATCAGTGGTTGACTGCTTTTTCTTTGGGAAGTTCTCTTTTTGACTTCTAGCCACATTTTAAAACCTTTCATTCTGATTTTTTCTTTCTTTTTTTTCCTGTCCGGATTAAGCGAAGTCTGGCTTATCGGGGTACGGATTAACGAGGTTTTACTGTACTTATATGTGGGCCATATTAATGTGTTAACGAGATTTCATTTTTCATTTCGAAGAGCTAATAGCCCATACTTCATAAGGCAAGGAATGGAATCAGTGGTCGTTTCAAGAACAGTAAAATAATAGTAATAATAATAAAATCTTAGCAAATGCAATGGACCAGATAATTGTATAGATGTACATTTCAACATTTTGCAAAATATTTATATCCTATTTCAGTTCTTAAGCGTCGAGTTCATACGAATTAACGCAACTTCACCTTTTCATTGTTTTCCGTTACACTCAATGTTCCCAACATCGCGCACACAACTAAAACGATTATACTATTTGCACTAAAGGAAAGCTCTGTAAAGGTAATGCACACATACTTAGCCTACTTTGTTTGTTATTTTACTCTTTGTTTACAAGTCGGCTCGTTAACATGGTGCCGCCGCATGCTATGTCGTCACATGAAACTCACCTACAGGGGAGAGACAGCATGATGTGTAAACACTGTTCGAATGTCTGCAAATGGCGCTCGTGCCCTGCCACCGAATCAACTAACTCGATACGCATACGCCACTAGGTAGTGATTGCTGCTACAACTGTTTTAAGCATTCCCATTGGCTGGTAGCTTTTTGGGGTAGTAAATAATCTGTGGTGGTTAGGTTAGGCGGTTACGCTTGTTGGGTTTGGTTATCTTAGAAGAAGAAGAAGCAGTAATACCGACCTACGCACTATTCTGACCACAGCGCTGCTGCGGCAAGATTTGCAACTTATTTTGTCTGTGGATTTCTTTCGAAATATAAAATCAGGTTTTACGGAGGAGAAACCTCCTTCATTAGCAAAGCTTCTTTATAAAGATACAAACACTCTGTCTATATGTTGACTAATTTAATTTGAGAATTCGGTCAATGTAGTTCTATGGCGAGTACAATACATTAAGAATAAGCATTTAAATGCTCAAAAGATTTTTATTGAATTCTGAGGAAAATAAAGCGATACGTTCAAGTTCGTACTGCTCTACCAAGAAGAGATAAACCCTCTGCCGCTGTCGCGAAAATTCAACCCTATTTGAAGGGTAATCAGCTGCTTGCCATGCAATCCTCTCCCTGCGTTGCCAAAATGTTCTTACGACCTTCGACACATTGTCGCCACCTTACCCAGTGCTAAGTATCTGTATAATCATGAAGTGGAAAACTGTACACAGATACTACAGACGTAATATTTAAAGCTGTTGAATTTGTTGACAACGAGGCAAGGAAGAAAAGTTGTAATATGGCACCACGGGGGTACTCGGGCACACATGCGGTGGCAGAGAAGAAAACAAATGACTGTCCACTTTAGTTCGAGAGTTGGCCGAGCTCTTTCTCTTCCTGGTACACCCAACGGCGAAAGAATCAGTAGGCGAATTGTCCACCACCACTTTCATTCGGTCTGAATTACACAATGTGATGACAATGAATTGAAATATAGGCGCCAATAAGCAGAGAACAATGGCTGCTTCGAACCAACATAGTTTCATTCCTTAAATCAACACAGGATGTAGAATAAAAAAGTAATGAAAATAGCGGTGGACAATTTGCTTACCATTATCTTTGCCGTTGACTGTACGACTATATGAATGAGTAATGCAGAGACCTAACGAGAAATTTGTACGTCGTTATGACAATTTCGGAACTTAACGAATGAAAATACCTCAGAACGACCAAGAGTTTCCGAAAAGTAATGAAGGAGGAGGGGGGCAGAGAAAAGACTTCTTCAGCCAAGTTAACAATCTAAACGAAGTCTCCAAAAAACGAGGATGAACCAATTGAAACTCCATCAACCAGCAAGCGGTTCTTCGAATTATCTTCATTAAAGTCAGAAACAAAGCCGATTTAATATTCATACGTTCAAGACATTTTTTTCTCGAGTAACAATTATGCAAATCTCAGCTGAAATTACGGGAATTAAACGCTACAAGGCGAGCTAGTCAGGCCAAAACGAGAGGGAAGTGGGGTTGCGAGTGTGGTCTCTAGGGGGGCAGACCAGGAAGATTAAGGGAGAAAGGGGGAAAGAAAATCTCCCGACAAAGAGTTTCCAGGGCTTGATCTATTTCTGCCATTCCTCTGCAAAGCCTCCTTTTCAAATTTCCGAGCCTGAATGAAGGTGCGGCGTTGGCAACATCGGTTGCTGATCTGGCATCGATGGAATCCCTTGCCTCGCTCCTCCCGAGACTCAGTACACGGAAGGAAACCTAGATGGTATTGAATAAATGGAAATTCTCGAAGGAACTGACATGCGTCGATACAAACCGGTGAACGACAGAAGGAAGTGTTCTGGGATATACTCAGATACTTCCGTCAGAGTTTTTTCAGTAGCATACTCCTCCCCGCTACTGCCGAGTCATTATGTGGATGCCAACAAGACAATTGAATTCGAATGTTCATTGTCACGTACACAAACTGCGTTGCTTTTCTTTCAACGGTTATAAAAGATGCTGCGTAAATAAGTTTGGAAAGTGGGTAAGAGATGGCACCACCCACGAGAACTTATACGATTGTAAATAGAGACAACGGAAAGAGCAGATGTGATGAAATAACGATTGTATATATTAATACTAATTATAAGGAAATAAATAAATAAGTTTAAAATAATAACAGGATATAAATAAGGAGAAAAGGGGAATTATCATTCAGTAATGACATAAGCGATTAATATACAAAAGTAAAGAAGTCGAATTGCAATTTCGATTTTGTGTCTATTACAGTTCCCACGAACTGAGAGTTTCGTGCGGCTTTTGGGTTGTTTTCCCAGGTGTAGCGCCATTTCTCGGCAGCACCCAAGCACATTTGGAGGCGCATACATTGTAGCTCCAAGTTAAGGTTAGCGCCGGCCAGGCGGCGATCTTTAACTAACCTCTTTCTCTTTGTTTATTTGGAAGATCGATATTTACGTCAATTGATATAAAGGGAAGCTCATTTAATGATCCACGGACAAAGAATAATCCAGATAGCAAGGATATAAAATGTTCCTTAGAAAAATCAGGGAACGAAACCAAAGATGTAAATAAAGAGTAACGAAAGGATGAGGAATAAAGATGTAAATATATAGAAGAAGGAATATTAGCGATTATAAGAAGAAGAAGCCTTATTAATTGCAAGAAGAAGGCAATTTAATTATTAAATACAAGGAGAAGAAGATCCATTAATCATAAGAAGAAGATGCCATATTAATTATAAGAAGAAGATGCCATATTGATCATAAGAAGAAGACGCCATATTAATTATAAGAAGAAGATGCCATACTGATCACAAGAAGAAGAGGCCATAAGAAGAAGATGCCATATTGATTATAAGAAGAAGAAGCCTGAAGAAGATTGGTTAGAATTAATAAAAAATATAAATAGAAGAAAATTACTGTATGAAAAGACTTCAAAAGTTATTTAATATTTGTACATAAATAATCAAGAATATAGTACGAATTGTACCCTCAGTAGTGGGTTAAATCTGTTGTTTCTTTCCATATATTTGTAGCGTTAGTAACCCTGATCTGTGCCCAGAGGTATCTCATTGTCTCTCCCCTGTGCTAAGCTGGTAGGTGTTTACGCGAGGGACGTGGCATCATTCATTTCTGTTTGTGTTTTTTTGTTTGTTTGTTTTACAAATACAGGGTGTACTCAAAAGAACTCGACGAATTTAGAGTCCATTCCATACATATCTCACATGAGATTTCGAGTCGAAGAGAAGAGGTACGTCAAAGGTTGATGATACCATGTGACTTAGTAAACAACACGGGGAGTTGGGGGTGGGAGCATAGTCCTGATAGCACAGCTTAGCAGGTCATCATTCCAGTTCACAGTTATACCTGGCACCTTCTCAACTAGCGGGTGGGAAGAAACGATTCAGCGATCGGTTCAGTTGTATTCGGTTGGCGTCGTTTACTCTCGTGTCTCAAAGGGCAAAATGTCGCTCACATTAGGAGATATCCCATCGCCAACTGAATACTATGTTGTCGTATGTGCATCTGCACGAACTCTTCAGAAGAGCTGAAGAGTTGAATACACTACACGACTTGATTGAGTTGGTGGTTTAAGTTCACTTTATGCCCAGTAAGGCTAATCGGAACTGAACCTAGAGTTTAAAGTGGGACCCGAACCACTATGTGCCTCAACCGGGTATCGAACCCGGGACCCCTTGATTACAAGATGACGACGGCACCACTGCGCCATCGAGGAGGCCGAATACACTACAAGAATTTCGCAAACATTTTATTGATGTTGATGACCACCTGACATACTTCGGAACGTGACGCATTAGCATTTACGGAACCCGACAACCTCATCAACTCATTTCAAACGAAAAGTAGAGATACGACAACACAGTATTCAGCCGGCGCCATGTTGCCAACCTTACTGTAACCACAGTTTTCTCCCTCCCACGGTTGTACACGCTGTTTCGGGAACATGTAGGCCGCGCATAACGGTAAAGGAGGAGAAAAAGCGAGTGGGCTGAACGAAGCAGTGCGCGTTGCTGCAAGCGGCTGGTAGCTGCAGTTGCGTTTCCCCCTCAATGCACTCACTTCCCCTCTCACGCGTTCATTGGTCTAGCCCTGTCGAGTCATTACTTGCGCAGAGACTTGCTTCCGTTCGCTTGCTCCAGAGATTCCCGGGATAGAGTGTAGACACGAGAAGAGCGGTCAAAGAGCCTCGATTTGTTGTACATGTAACATGCAATTCTGGGCTACATTATCTGAATGGAGCCGACGTTCCGAGAACGTTCGCGTTGCAAGCGAGATTGCCACCCGCTACAGCGCATATCCCACGGAGACGAGTGGCAAATAGAAAGAGATCCCAAAGTCCACGAAAGTGATCCAATAACTGGCGATGGGAAGTGCTGAGAAATCGTCCCTATAAGCCGAACCTTGCGATTTGTATGTATCTGGAGAATTTGAGAAAAGGCTCTGAAGGTGGACGCAGAATGTGACTCAGGAAATGTTTTCAGAGCAGCCCTTCTGAGTAATTTGGACTTTTACCTGAATGCCTACGGAAATATCCTTTGGCTGTTGTTGAGTACGTAAACAATATAACACAGCTCATAATTTACATAGCATTATCTGGCTGTCAACACGGGGGTGGAACTCTACGCTGCTAAATAGCAACAGAAACCAACCCCAGTTCAACCGAAACACCACTGTGCTCACTGCCGCTCTGCAACTTTTGCTAACTTCCTGAATCCAGGAACTTACAGTAAGGGATCCAACTCTACTAACATTACTTTCCCCCTTTGCCTTAATATTGCTTTGCAGACTTCTTTTGTAAGGGGGTAACCCTATAGGTTTGAAATTTTAGAGCAGAACTGGGACACAGAGCACCTCCTCCATTAGACTTTCCCCTGGCACGAAGGCGCCACCTATATTTTCGTCGTGCTAAGCCCCAATCTCATTATCACCCGACGTGGTTCTATTACTGCGCGAAGTATACTCGACTCGCCTCTCCTGCAATTTCATCCATGAATATTCCTCATTTACATACAGCAGTGGGAATTGCTTATCTGAGCAGGTGCAAGGCATATCGGATGACGGGACGTATTAGTATGTAAAGTGCTCGAATAAAAGTACTTGGAAGTATCAATTACACAACGCGAAGCCGGGGATTATCTCCTGCAACAATAGAAAGTGCGGGAGATACGCTTTTCAGCAGTGTTGCCACTCTGGAAGACTAGAAAACTACGATTTACCAGTACTTTCTCATGGCAAGGACGATGCAGGGCCTTTGTGTTTATATGTGACGTCATTATTGGTAGGTCGTAAGTCGCAGCAGCAAATGTGTGTTTAATGGGCTGGAACATAGAGAGTTTGGAATGCATATTTTAGTGTGTGTGGATAAATAATTGAAATATGGTGATATCAAGAGATGACGTTAAAACCATCTTGTTATTCGTGGCCTGTAAACCAAGTCTGCACGGGCCTTGTTGTTAAGAAGGTATCGAGCATACCGTGGAAAGGTACAGCCCTAAAGGAGTAAACAGAGGCACTGCTCCAGCTACCCTTCTACCGTGCCGGGCAAGTCACACACGGAAATAATAAACATATTTTGACGACTAGATCGAAAAACGACGAGCTGCTTGCATTAGATGCCAAGAAGGTATAGTGCAGGAAAAGCTAGTGGTCTAAACTCTTCAATTAATCCGGAACCATGGTCTGTTGCAAGGTGACATAGTTTTATAATATGCATGAGATATTTTGAATTGAAAATTTGTCGAAAGTGGGCACACAGAATAACAAAAATTATAAAAACTGAAAATTACATTTGGGATAACTAGAAATTGGGTTATATATCCATATATCACACACACGACAGTTATGAGATGTAGCAAAATATGTAATTTTTTTAAAAAAAGATTCATCGATTTAGTTTATTTTACGTAGTTTTTCTTCCAGTTCTTACTAATATCGACGGCTCTTAAAAGATTAAGAATTACTACAGAGAATTCCCGACACTGAAGAGTGCTTCTAAAGAGATCGAGTTACGTTTTATCCAATGTTGGCACCAGATGGGGGCGAATGCTCCCCGGTTGACCAGTCTGCTGCCCAGCAAACAAGGAAAAAAAAAAACACATCATTAAATGCTCTTTTAGCCAAAATATGTATTTTTGTATGGTATTTGTGTGTACAGTACAATGACACAGCCCCCTTAATTTATTTCCTGGGTGCGTCACTGGTTTCGGATTGAAATCCACACATCCCACACAACCCCTACTGATGCAGCTTAACAGAAGCCTCCGCAAAAGTACCGAAACATTATCTCCTTTGGCAACGCTCTTGTAACAGGGTGGAGGAGAGGAGGGGGAAGGGGTTGCGAACGACAGACCGTTCCACCCTAACATTTTGCCAACACTCGATAAACGAAATTTGACGCCTGGATGCCAACTTTGACGCAGCTGATTCGGGAATCGCCGCTGCATGAGGCCTGTATCATTTCAGCCAAATGTGTCAGCCGATTCGAATTGCATTTTTCCCCCGCCCTCCTCCCCCTTTGTCCCTCTGCCCGACCGAAACCACCCCCGGAGATTTACGGACGATGACGTGTTACCCTGCACCCGTAAGCAGAAACGCTAACGAATTAGCACAGCGCATCGGTGCAGGAAGTGGTTTGGGGCGCTCTCTTTTCGGCATCAGAATTTGACACTGCGGTTACCATCCTACCAGTTTTAACTGAATCAAAGTGCTGCTTAGTCAGATTTCGCCTGATGCTCCTTCTCGCTTTTGACGTGGGCAGTGTTTTAACAACAATGCACTGCTGCGAGTGACGGTTTTTGATTGTTGCTGAGCTTGGCTGACGCGTTTTCAAGCGCAATATTTTTACGGGAAAATAAAAAAAAAAGCGAACGAAAATGTTCAACATGCCGTGTGATACACAAAGCAAGTAATGTCAAGCCTCCTCAAAGCCAGCGTTGCCAACTGTAGGGTCCAGATTTCACTTATGTTGTGCTTTTTCCCCTTGATATTGTAATCGTATTTTTCACGATTTGTTTTGCTTATACGGGTGATTAATAGAAAACCGACACATTTCATTATGAATGTATGTGAATAGGAATAAAGCTAGCAAGAAGGTATTACATTCGAAATGTAGCATAAATATGTGAGTTTAATAACCTTTACACATGCTGAAAGTGTCCCCCTCCCCCCACCTCTTGAAGGTTGATTGATTGATTTGCTTTATTTTTACTTCGCCTTTTGTGCCACTTTTGGCTAATTTGCGAAGATGGGGATGAGTGATGACATGATGAAATTGATGAATGGACACTCACAAACATCCATGACTAGGCCGAGATTCGAACCCGGGACCACTGGCGTCGTAGTGCGATGTGCCCCCTCCTGAAGGTACAGCTGGACACGTAATTCCGTGTTCCTCGTCGTTCGTTCGAGTATGCTGTTGTCAATACCGGTGATATCTTTTGTAATGCTCTCCTTCTGTCCGAAGGCGTACAGCGTACACTTTTACTTCGAAGCTGTGGCCACAAGTTTCAGCAAATCATCCGGTCCTCAAAGACTCTTTGGATGAGTGCCAAGGACTCATTTGGAGCACGCCACGTGGAGCCATCCTGTTGAAATGCCCTTAATACAGCTCTATGTCATTCAATTGCTCAACAAACACCATGAAAGTTCGTAACGTGTACACCATTTTCACAGCGACCCAGACAACATGGTGACGAAAGCTACCAAATTATGCACAGCTGCTCTTGAGAATGTATGATGAATCTCCCAGATGTGCTGCATCATGCGAGATTAACACGGAGCATTACGGTGTATTCCCATTGAAATAAAAAGCGAATGAAATGTGTTGGTTTTATATGAATCGCCCTGTTTGTATATTTACAGGCATGGTATCGAGGCGCGACTAGGCAGAGCGTATATCTTGTCTCAAATTGTCTCGGTGTCGAAGGGCAAATCTTGCTTTTGTATGGAAATATACATTATAAACGGCATACATAGCGTGTCGTCGCTAAAAAAATATACAATTTTTGTGTGCACTGATGTGTGTCCGATATCCAGAACAGGTCAGGATGCTGTGCGTTCAATTTTACAAAACATTATTATTTAACTACTTTTGTGTAGATCCAGATGGTTTTGAATAATCTGATGTTGTGTTCGAACACGACAAAATCATTTAAAAGCTAAACTGTCAACTTTCCAACCAGATGTGTTGCGAAAAGAGCGTTTACCAGCAATTTTCATCTGCAGCCCATGAAGTAGGATAATATTTTTCCTCATCATCATATGCGTTTTTTTCGAACAGCAAGCAGTACGGTGATATCTCGAGCGTTTTCTTTTTCCCATAGACAGTGACGATTTGGACTTTTTCGGTATCTCCGTCCATTGTTGAGAATGTCAGTTGTTACGGATGGTATCGAGACGAGACAGAGACTTGGAAGTGTCTCGGTTTCGTCTCGAGTTGCAAATGCCTGTCTCGTTCTCGTTTCGAAATATAGCCTGCAGTAATTTCCTGAAAACCATTCTCTCTTGAAGGCATCATTTCGGTGCTACGAGCTCTTGACAAACGGGATTTTAGCCTCAATATAATATGCAACCACGGACCAGATGGTTGACAATTGCCACTAGAGATATTCCTATGAAACTATGTGGCCTATAAATAATAATCAGAGAGATATACGTTTGGTGTGTGTTGATATATATATAGTTTTGATACATTTTCAAATATCATGTCCAAGTCTTAACCCTGCTGTAACATACATAGTCCTATCCTCCAAGCCTTTAACTATCTTAAGTTACGAAATACACAGCTTGTTATACTGCGCATGCGCGCCTAAATACGTAACCGAAAAATCGTGATGTTCACTTTCGGTCATCTGGTCACTTTCAGGTTCATTAACACATCTACGTGTCCTCCTCACCATCCTCACTAACGCACTTCCGTATAACATCCGAATCTTCTGTGCTGTGTCTTTCTACGCTTTGATATTTTTCTAGTTACGTATTTAGTCCCCCACACAGCTGAGCTTAGAACAAAGAACGTTCAGCTACACAAAAGCTCCCACGTGCAGTATACTTCAGTGTTGCAATCTTGCAATGAATATCGTTGGGGGGCACACTATACCCTGTCCAAGCTAACTGTAGAGCAGGGCCGCGCATATGGGCAGAGGAAGAGGAGGAGAATCGAGTGGTGAAAGTGCAGCGTTGCCAACCGTACGGTCCAGACCTTAGTCCGTACGCTAAATGCACGACTTGTCAAAATTTGCTCTTGTAGTTTTATCCCTAATATTGCTCTAAGCAATTCTTAAACCAATCGTACGGACCTGGAGACAAAAATGCGGCCCGTTTGCCATGTGCGTTCGGAATTATCGTTTACAAAAGTTTGCAACGCTGCATAGCGAAGGAGAAAATCGGGTAACTCCCGTCGCCCATTACACAATCCCGTTTCTCTTACTGTTCATTGGTGGAGCCGTCTCGCGTCGCTACTTGCGCAGAGACTTGTTCTCGTTCGCCTGGTCTACAGTTAGCTGGTACGGGGTTTAGTACCCCACGCGTCTAACGGAGGGACGAGACCGCGATGGCTCAAAGGCCGTCTCTGCACCACCCCTATCAGTTGTTGATAAGTAATTTATGTATTTATGCCGGGGAATTAAAAACCGTACGTTATAAATGAGAGTCCGTTAAGAGAAATATTCACTGCATATGTATGGACAAACGCGCGCGCTCGCACACCTTGCCTTGCCAAGCTGAGCAACGGGGCATATTTTGACATAACAATGTCGTTTCATGTGAAATATCGAAATCCAATATGAGGCTTAACAGTAGCTTACGGGCTGCACCTACTGGATCTCGACTGCAAATTCTAACAAAAGTAAACAAACTAATACACATGAATGCTTATAAAACGTTGTGTTGGGTTAAAAAAGACTCTTCTGTGCACGAATACAAATTCTCTTCTCCAAACTGCCATATCAAAATTACTTTGCTGAACTGTACCGTTTTCTGTTTGTTCTGTTTCAAAATTAGAATTTCCGCGTCCACGAATTCGGGAAGAGAGAGGGAGAAAAATGAAACAAAAGAGAAACGCAAATATGACATTTCAGTTGAAACGGTGGATGCACATTATTGTGCGGAACATTTATTATCGCTCTCGCGCATCGTGTCGCGTCGCTGAATTATGACGTCACACGTGCCAGCGATTACGCGCTGGATTACACCGTCACTGCTGGGAGAGGCATATACGAATACTGCAATAAATTCAAGCTCGGCTGAGATTAGAGCCAATCTCGTATTCTCTTTTTAACCTCACTTGCCAATTTTGAAGCCATCAAAATTGAAATCAAAAGGGTAAAAAAATGCACAAGTAGCCACAGAGGTCGGAATCAACAAAAGAACATCGTTTCAAAAATCACGATGCTCTACACAGCATTGTGCTTTAAAAATCACGGCGAGCCAAATAGGCGATTTGTAACATATGTGCAATCGTACTGCGTGAATATACAGGGCTTTCGCAGATAAATGAACATGTATCTTTGACATGACACTTAGTGTTCGCCCCGTCGTTATAAGCTACTTTAGAATTGCAACCTGTTATTTTGCGATTATTGTTACTCCTGTAAATAGTGAAAACAAATGGATACGTTCTGCTTTTTCTTCGAAGTGGCCGTTTCCAAATATATTAGTCATTGTCATAGAGTACCCAACTTGAATAATTTTTCGCATGGACTTCAATTTAAATATAAAGGGTCTGGTACTGACGAACAAAATAAAACTGGTGTATGTAACTATATTCCTCACAAAAGCAAATTCAATTATATTTCAATAATGGTAAAGTTTCATTCTTTATCTGTTCACAGTAGTGGGTGTACTGTTATATAAGTAGCTTGAAACGGTGGATGCACATTATTGTACTGTAAGTAACTGGAATGTGCTTAAACACAACACGCGACGACGCCAGGAGCACCGGGTTCGAATACTGGCCTGGGTATGACCGTTCCTTGTGTGTGCCCCTTTATCAATTTAATCATTTCATCCCTCTCCTAATCGACGCGATTAGTCAAAAGTGGAAGAAAAGCGACGTAAAATAATCTAATTTAACCAATCAAGTAACTGGATCGTCACGTTCTTTGAAATATTTTGTTCTGAAGAATTAGTTTATGCAGCAAAATTCATATCATGCACATAAGTATGATCATCTCTAAATTTTTTTCGGAACTCACAAAGAATTTCCTCCACAACAAAATTCTCCCAGCATTCTCTTCAAGATCCTACACCTTTAAACATTTCCTCTACCAGATTTCTCCCTTCATATTGTATAATCCACTCTTTACACCGAAACCTTTTATAGTCTCCCAATATTTTCCGCTAAACATTACAAGCCAGAACGTTTTATTGCCTCAGAAAGTCTTCTTCCCTTGAAAACTTTTTCTCATCCTTCTTTCCGTAAAGCAGCTGCTACACGCACGCCATCTGTTTACATAATAAATACAATTGCAAGTCGGCAGGAAGTGACGTATATCCGAAAAGAGAAATGCGACCGAGATGAAACTGAAGACTGTCAACAGCGTATGAGAGAGAGAGAGAGAGAGAGAGAGAGAGAGAGAGAGAGAGAGAGAGAGAGAGAGAGAGAGAGAGAGAGAGAGAGAGAGAGAGAGACTTACCGCAGCCCCGACCTCTTGAGCACACTCTCGGGATATTAACCGAGACATTCGGATCCGGAGGCAAACGGCATCACATTAAGAAGCTCAAATTCAGTTCCACCCATGTCTTTTGCCGCTATGTTCCCGCAGTGTTGCAAACCTTCAACACCTATATGGCTTCAAAAATAGTTCTAAAATTACGAGATTATTGGCGATTTAAAGCATATAGTCGCACGATACGGGAGAAAGCATGCAAGACGAGTGAAAGGCCACAGAAATTTTTTAAAAAAACTTTTACGCACCCCCATTGAAGAAACTACCCCAATATGAAAAACCAAATAATAAGCACGGAAATAAATGGACCTAAAAAATAAACTGAAACAAATAGTAACATTTTTCATGAAATACAACTCTCCCATAACCTCATTTTCAGTGAAAGATGGTCATAATTTAGGTTGCCAATACATTTAGCATCATTATGTATGACTTGTAAGACTTCTTGTGGGCGCAAGGCTGAAGTGCACACCCACAGAGCCAGACCAACAGCCGCCACTGGGTTGAGGAGTTTTACTTAAGAGTGGGGTCGTGGCCCACTCTGGTCCTCCCTTGGCATCGTCACGGATATGGACGTGCGAGTATGTGTGTTACACACTTCTTTCTAAATCTTCTCTTTCTCGTGAGAACATATTTAATGCAGCGTGTTTGAAAATTCAGGGTAAATTCTGTGCTATCAGAAAAAAGAAGTGTCATCCAAGATGCATAATCAATTTTTTTTTGTTTAGCCATCGAGCCAATTTCGACATTACATTCATCAGGTGAATTATTCTGCACCCTTTTTACCGCATTTCTCGAAATTTCAACAAGGCATTGGCGTTTCGAATCACAGAATATTCCCCTTTCAAGATGGCTGAAGAACCAGTAATAGAGTATGTACGCCACCAGGTTGAACCATGGAGCTCTCTGCCTTGTCGCTGCAGTTGTTAGTCTAATTGATGTGCTAGTGGTGGTAGACTCAATTTATTGAGCTTAATTACACCGAATACGAGAAACGTGGTGGAATTTAACCAATTACAGTGTTTATCCTTTTAAGAACTCTCATTGCTGCCGAACCTGGTTCGAACACGAGCTTAATTTTCTGAATTTGAACATCATCCTCTCGGTTGCGACGGTGCTGGATCAATAAATGGTATATCCTTCGATACAGAGTACAACAGGGGCGTCAGACTTAATCCTTGAGCACGTTCCATTTTCCTCTTGGGGGGGGGGGGGTTCTCCGCAGGGGGGAGTTTTGAAAATGACCACAAAAGGACAAAAAAAGATATTCGAAATGCGCTGGTAATATTTTTTTTAAATACTATCTGACAAATTTGGCATAAAGGTTATTTGTTTGAGCCTTTACTTTAAGTCCACATTATGCACAGATAATAAATAGCAAGAGGCCTTCTTGCATGGCGATACGCGGCTATGTGTGTAGTATGTCTGCGAGAACAATATCCAGAAAACGGGTGAAGAGAGACAAATGTCAAAAGTTATAGCCAATCAAAGAACGCGTTTTAAGTTAAGACTTTAATTTTACTAATGAGAATACATTACATCGATTCTTGTTACCTCAAACTATATCCTGACCAAAAACGGTGCAACACTGAATGGACCGGGGGAGGGAGAGATATCTGTACGTTTATTGTTAGGCAGAATCTCATTGTCACCTTTTAATAATGCGTCGAGGGTGATTTCTGGCTTGCAAATGCAATGCACCTGTGAAGAAAGAACCGCCGCTAGTAAAAAATACTCTCAATCGGCAACACTGCTTGCAAGAATTTCTCCTTTTCCCCGCTTTTCCGTCATTGGGTTCTAGCCCATTACCCGCAGCGCATCTCGCCTTACTTCGACCTTATTGGGATCAACTCTCATAAGACGAACAAGAATTTCATATAAAGGAAGTACATAATCTTAAGAAGGAGAGAAGAAGGTTGGAGGGAGCTCTAAAGGACGAGAAGAAGCGCCAAGAACATTAAAATGAGGTTCGAAAAGTGAGATGAAAATGATAATAGAGATAGTAGAAGCAGATATAAAGTTTGAGGAATAAGGAGAAAGGAATGTTAAGAGAGTTTTCTATTAAGGCGGGAGAAGACAATTGTGGAAGGGGAGGAAGACGGGAAAGGATGTCATATTATATCAACACGATGCTTAAATACGAAGAGGATTATTGGTAAATTAAATCGGAGTAATTAAATACAATTTGACGTAAGGTCAAATTCAGGTCTATTATCTGGGGAACGTCACTTCGAGAAGTTATTAACTGTTCTGGGAGAAGTAAAAGGTAGCAAAATACTATAGTCCTGTATTTTGCTAAAATTCGTCGCTTCGAACCCATCTGCAATAGTAAGTTCTTGTACAGTGGGATGCATAAGTATTACAAAGCAAATTTTTCATCAAGTTAATTCTCTTCGTTTTACACATCGAGAGTTTCAAAGAGTAAAAGAAAACGCCAAACAAAGCTGTTAACAATATGTGCACAAGCATAGTAAAAATCCATTCCTTAAAAATGCATGAAGAAAATTAATGAAAATAGTCATGGACAATTTCCCGGGCAATACCTGTACATCATCACACTGTACAGCTAACGACAAAAGTAATAGCAGGCAAATTGTCTATCACAATGTTAATTTATTCTCTTTTCTGCAATGTGGAGTTCTTGCCTACTGTTATCTTAGCCGCTGATTGTACAGTGGGATGCCCAAGTGTTGCTCGGCAAATTGTAGACGACTATTTACCTCTTCTCTTGCATCTACTTATTTTTAAGGGATGGATTTATATGTATGCTGGTGGAGAGGTTGTCAGTAGCTTTTCCTCTCATTGCGTAAAACAAAGAGAATAAAAATGGTGATGGACAATTTGCTTATACATCGCACTTTACAGTTTACCGTTAATGGGTCGAACTTATATTTACACTCGAGAGCAGAGGCGCAACCACGATTTTTTGTCTGGGGGGGGGGGAGTACCAGGATAAACGTGCCAATAATAATAATAATAATAATAATAATGTTATTATTATAACATTATTATTGTCATTATTGATTTGCTATATTTTTCATCGCTTTTGTGCCACTTTTGGCTAATTTGCGAAGATGGGGATGAGTGATGATATAATGAAATTGATGAATGGACACTCACAAACATCCATGCCCAAGCCGAGATTCGAACCCGAGACCAACATTATTATTATTATTAGTAGTAGTAGTAGTAGTAGTAGTAGTATCAAAGACGTTATTACCCTCGTAAATTACGCAAAAAGGGGGTAGAAGTTGGTGCTAAAGCACTTGTGTTCGAACAAACGATTTGAAACATTTTTTCAACAAGCACACAATCTATTTTTGAAAGACAGAAAATGCTTGATAAATGTATTTCAAATATTATTCTTTTTTACATTAACATGTATAACTATCATGCACGATATATGTTTCACATATATGCAACATGGAGCGACGTAGACACTAAATTGTGTACGTATTCAAAGTTTCTTTTAATACGTATTATATATACAACATATATTATTTAAATACATTACACAACCAATTCATCCATTTCACAATAAACCAACAGCAAAAATTAGATAAATTGTCTCTCAAATGTGCATGCTCCCTTTCCTCAAAACAATTATTCATGCATTACAGAGAACAATGAGATATTGCGAGCAAGATAATTTTTGGATCCAATTTTTTTTGCAGGCTGAAATAAATGTTGATTTAATAGGGCGCAAATCATTTCACGGGACGCCAATGCATTCTCTCTTTTACAAGTTTTGTGTCTGCCCCCCCCCCTTGTGATTGCGCCACTGCT
Source organism: Lepisma saccharinum (assembly GCF_977018435.1). NCBI lineage: Eukaryota > Metazoa > Arthropoda > Insecta > Zygentoma > Lepismatidae > Lepisma > Lepisma saccharinum. The sequence continues at coordinate 45,038,860 of NC_139231.1, read as the reverse complement.
TGAGAGAGTAAACTTTCTATTCGTTCTGATGCGCTAAATAACTTACATTTTGCAATATGTAACTTTGTTTAATAATTAAAAATTAGGTCATTAAATTAAGGGTGCACGAGGTGAAATTACAGAAATTTTCCTAAAAGTACACATCCCAGTTTTTTATTGTTACAAGTAGGAAGTTTATATAAACTGAAAGATCATTCATTAGTCCCATCCAAACATTTTTTTTTTTTGCCGGCATGCTACTAAATTAACACAAGTGTTCAGGTTTTAGTAATAACCTGGACACACTACCATTAACCTAACAAAAGGTGTAAAGACAGTGGAAATTCTTCCACAATACGATTCAGACAAAGCTGTAAAAGTTTATTAACTTCTACGTTGTTGAAAATATATGCTGAAATATTCTACAGAAGGGTTATAACATTTCATAAAACGTATGTGCGACGTAAACCTAACTAAATTGCATTGGATCTGCAACACTCACAGGTAAAATAACATTGGATGTGCAACTCGCGAGTTTACCGAGATAGACGCCAGTGCCATCTGTCTGCACGTCCGAAACTGAAACTCATATCATTATGCGGCAAGACTCAGAAGAGGGAAATGAATAAGTGATGATGGCCGAGCACATCATGAGGGAACTGCAATGATAACCTTTTGGGCAGGGGGAAAAGAGAGCAAAAACAAAATCTATCGCGAGAGAGGCCAGCTGAGAAGAAACCCATGGGAGTGTTGAATTACATCGTAAAAATCTGGCAAGCGGGTTCATATTCTATGAGTCTCGCTATTTTGAGGAGAGTTTACGACCTCGTTCCACAGCTCATATAACGTCCGCCATGTTTCCAGGTCATAACTCAAACGACGGAAAACAAGGGACGTGCAAAGACAGAGCAGGTCGTGAGGAAGACACAGAGCGCCATGCTGGGCAATGCTGTGTAAACATCGGGAAAAGTCCTTGATGAACGTTGACGTAAAACCCGTCGATATTACACGGTACATTGGATCGTGTCTTTTCGCTCCATATATCTCCACATACTTTATCATTTCTTGTGCTTTGGTGAGCGAGAAAACAAGACAAAAAGGCACCATATAATGCATTAGTTGGCTAGATTTGTCACCATGCTGTAGGGTTAAGCGGTGGAACAAAGAGAGAAATGTTACACTAAGATGGCCTCGGTAGTGTTTAACGGATACGCAGTTGATGTTTTCATGAACATGTAGCCCTGTGCGATTAGATCTTATTGGAGATAGAGGGAGATGCATAAATAGTACCACGTTCATTCCCATTGATATTTATTATTTTACGTTATGCAAGGTCGAGAATAAAACGCTAAGGAAACAGTTGGCAACTGCATCCATGCAATTCATTTCCTTAAAAACACATGGGATGTAAGAAATAATAAATAAAAATACTAATGAATATTTGCCTGTTAATGATTATGCATTCCTCTGTGCTTGACTAAAATCACGACGAAGAAGTAATGACGAATTAGAGAAATCTGACCATTAATACAAAAATTTAAACTATATAAGATCGATTACATTGCTTGAGGTTGTAATAGGGTATCATCAAATCTTTTTTTTTCATCAATCCTTAAATTTACGTAACTCTAACTTGCTCTAATCTGATGTTTCATCTTTAATGTAAGCTGTGAAGATGGTAAACATCTGATGTCAAAGTACAAGGGTTATTATGTGTTTGGAGGATATAGTTGCCAGATCTTTTTCGGAAGATATGTTTAGATGACAAGCATAAAGGTTACTTCAAATTTTAAAAAATCTAAAAAGAAGCTTTTGTCAACAAATTACTATGTGATATATATATATACAGGAAAATAATCAATAACTTGTTTTCACACTTAGCACATTCGATTATATATTTCCCAGTTACGGAAATTACTGAAGGAGAGATTGCGCAAAAACACAAAGATAATGAGTAACAGCTTTTTAACTATGCTATATAAAGAAATACTCTCGTATTTCTAACTCTTCTGATTGTATATACTTGTTCCTTGTTTGGAGGATACAGCTATTGGAGAGTACAAGGGATATTACTTCGATGGATGGTATGGTGAGAGGGCGATGCAAGGGTTTTTCTTGTCATAGGGATTTGGGGAATGGATAGTCCACGAGCCATTCCTTTTTGGAGGTACGATGAAGAAAAAGTATACGAGCTATTTCTTGTTCGGAATATACAGCGAGTGGATGGTGCAAGTGGTTGGAGAGTCACGAGTTCGATACCCGGTAGAGGTTCAGATTCCATTTTAAGCTGCAGGTTCAGTCCCAATTAGCCTGTCTGTGCATAAAGTGGATTTACAACAAAAACTCAAAATTTAAACTTGGTTGGAAGATATGGTAGATGTAATGATGTATGGTGTATATGATCCTCGTTTGGAGGATACTGTGCGTGAAATTTACAAGGGCAACACCTTGATTTGCAGCAACGACCCCAACACTTTGAGTTTTCTTCAGCGTACGTATGCTCACACAACTTGGGGTTGAAACTATTTCAATATGACAAGGACCAGAAAGTAGCTCACGGCGAGGGGGAGGGAGCTCTGTTCAAAGCAAAGCACATTTCACTCCCCCGGAAGGGGTCGTTCAGCTTGTGTTCCATAAGAATTATTTTCTGCATCAAATGACAATCATTTTTTTTATCCCTGCAAAGACGCATTATAAGCCGGCACCCTGCCTTCCTAGTCATCAATCTTGTTAGGAGCGGGGATACGCATCTATATCTATAGAATGTGGAGAGGTTAAAGAGAAACATAATGAGAAAGGCAGATACTGGGGACGAGATTACAAGGGTGTGAAAACGATGAAGACGCCTTCAAGCTTTTCTGACGCGACTCTCCAGATGCACGAGCTAAGCCAGGATTCTTTGTAATAAGTTGTTCTTTTGTGAGGTGGAAGCGCTAATAAGTTCGGTGTTGAGAAAGGGGGTGAAATTGAGAAGGGGAGAAGATTGAAAAGATGCCCTTGAGTCGCACGAAGAACGAACAAAAAAGGCGGAGGGAGATTAGTTTTATGGAAATACGAAATCAAATAAGTAGAAAAGAGCAACATTCGAGATTGTCTGTACTTCTTTAAGGATCAAGTTTCGATGCAAGCTCCAGGTACCGCGGGTCTACTCATCAGTATCTATTCAAGACAATTATATTAGAACTGCGAAGGAGAATATTACAGCCTGAAATAACATCTCTAGACGAAGTCATCCCTTCTGTTGTATCATGATGTCAAGTAGAACTAGTCGCCTTGTAATCAAGGGGTCCCGGTTTCGATACCTGGTGGACGCTCATAGTGGTTCGGATCACACTTTAAGCTGTAGGTCCAGTCCCGATTAGCCTTACTGTGCATAAAGTGGACTTAAAACACCAAATCAATCAATCAAGTAGAACTTGGAAGATCCTCAATTCAACGGTGGGTAAATTAGCCTGCTAGATATTGATGCTTCTGTGGATGATACTTTAGTGCAAGGTGGAAATACTTAGAGGTGGGACCGTCAGGCGCTTTATGTTCAGGAATATTTATGTGGCGTCAAGTTGAAGGCAGGACCTACGCTACAAATTTTTGAAGCTTGGATCGATGCGTTACTGTTTTGTTCTGGAGCGTATTTATTCCTAATTTCACACTTATAATGCAATTATTAAAAATATTTGCGTGATTCTCAAATCACATTTAATAACATAGAATTTCCTGTTCTTGTAAAAAAGAACAATACAAAAATAAAGAAAATGCACGTTTAAGAGTATACCTTTTGAATCTCCAAACACAGTTGAAGCAATGTGAAAGAAAAAGCAAACGAAACTGTTTGGAAGTGTTTTCACAAGCGTATTTTTCTTGCATCTGTACTAGCAAGTTTCTGACTTATCGGAGTAATACAAATGACAGAAAAAAAAGGTCAGGTAAAGTTCCCCGTGCACAGCACAGTACCATGAAGGTACATGCAAGAAATGACAGAACAAATCATTCTCAATTGACGAAATTGCCATAACTGATATGTAAAAACGTTCAAATACTGTCAATTTAATTGTTATAATTTGGAACTACTACTAATGGCAGTAAAATAATTCCTGTCCCATTACTATTACTACCGACAGTAATGGGACAGTGATAGATCGCTAGAATGCTATTTCAAGCTTGGCAAAATCACCCAATCGCAATTCACCCCCGTTTTATTTCCGCAAAAATATAATTCCAGGAAATTTCGGAAGTAGCCACTCGAATGAATCAAATTTATTTAATCAAAGTTTTCCTATTTCTGAAGGATCTGCTATTGCGTTAAGAGTTTAATTTAGATAAGTGTGGCGTTCCAGGAATACAGCGCCCAGGGCAGTCTCTCTACACAGAGGGAGTCCCTGGTTGGAAGACTGCTCAAAACGACTGATCTAAAAAAAAAAACATTTTTGTCCAATTAAAGCTCTACAGGAATACGTGATTGAATATCACTTAAAATAATAATATTCTTCAGAAAATCGATGACCTCCACGTGTTCGTTTAATATCCCGTATACGATTTCTCCCCACCTCCCATATGCATTCATTTTTGGTTTAGTGGAAAAAGTAGGTAAAATTATTGACTGAAAAATTCAGTTCCCGCTATTGTATACTTCCGTGAGTAGACTAGGCATATTGCATTTTGTGTTCCTAGGCTAGTCATAAAAAGTACGATTCCTTACTGTATTACATTACACATAATGTTCTAACCGCAGTCGGTATAGCCCTATTAATATGATGGAATTTTCCATGTTTGCGTTTTGATTAAATCGTCATATTTATTGGGGTTTGGTAGAGATACTGTAAGTTCGTAGTACAGTGGGATCCATGAGTATTACCGTGCAAATTGTCCATGACTATTTTCATTAACTTTTCTCTTGCACCCTATATGTTTTTAAGCGATGGATTTTTATGTATGCTGGTGCAGAAGTTGTCAACAGCTTGTTTTGAGTTTTCTTTTAATTCTTGAAGCTCTTATTGGGTCAAATAAAGTGCACGAACATGGTGATGGACAATTTGCACGGTAATACTCATGGATCCCACTGTACGAGCGATAATTCGGATTGCAGAATGTGTGGTTAAATGTAAGGTCCACTTCACACAATTATATGCGTAGTTTAGTGGGGTCTTGAACTACAGTTTAAAGCGAGATTAAGAACAACAGAACGTGAACCCAATGAAAATCGAACCATATTTTCTGATTGCACTAGTACCAATTAAAAAAAGATTTTCGAGTAGACAATACTCGAGAAAACTCAATTTCATTGTAAATTACAGGGTTGCATCCTCATTTTTTAGCCTGACGAAAAAAACACCAGTAGAGACTGTCCATATACATTACAAAACAGCACCGCATAATGATGGAAACTTGGTATTCTGTCAACTTTTAATGTTTTCAAATACTCTTTAAAATATTGTTCTCGTTGATGTAAATATCTAGAGTATGCCTACGTATAATCTACAGGTACTGAGTTGTTTGCTTTTCCTACCCTTCATCATCAAACATTTCTATTTTTACACTCAGACTAGGTACAATATGAGTATTCTTTTTTAAGCGTCTGAATATGAACCCGCTGATGAAGCTACTACGAGGGAGACTGCGCCGCAGAGCTAACAACAAAGTCTATGTTTGTATCTCATTTTCCATTGTTCGAGTTCATAGAAATAAAATATTCATTCGTATACAATGCTAGTACCTTAATTAAAAACAGTAATATTCTGTGTACTTTCCTATGCCCTCTAGTTTCAATTAACCCCGTTATTATTCTGGGAAAGATTATACTGTATGTTTCGTTGGTCACGCTAACCCTCGATCATTGTCAAATTAATGTATAAATAATATATCGACACGATTCTTTGCTTAAGCGAGATTACTATTTTCAAATTATTCATCTGCGCCGCTTGGAACAAAACCACATGCACTAATGAACATTATGTATACAAAAACTTGGGAGAATTATAAACTAAAAATATCTTCACTGGCGACAAGTAAAAGCTACATACAGGACAATGTTTTAAATTTGAAAGCTACAATTTACATGGGATAAACAGTTCATTAAATCTTTGTCGTAACATGGCAACAAGTTTATTTACGAATAAGCGAAAACTACAGATACAGTATATTCTTCCAAAATAATAGCTACAAATAAAAAATTTAAAAAAAGCAGTGGCTGCTTTGTCGAGTGTTGTTCGTTCAAAAATGAACTAAGTAAATTATCTTGAAAAATATGTGGGTTTCATGTGACATCAAGGTGCGCACAGCCGCCATGTTTTCGGCCAAGGAAATATCCACTACGTAGCGTTGGTTACATCTGCACCAATAACACGTTTGTTTTAAATCACGAATGGCTGTGTTCGTATCTCCCGCGCGCCCGCTTGAACTCCGTATGCTTACAAGAACTAGCCTCAATCATGGCTGCTCGAAGTCACAATACGAGGTGCATTCAAGTTCTAAGGTCTTCTATTTTTTTTCATGAATATAATCAGTTATAAACGGGAGAGTTGTTTGAGATGAAGCGTACATTCTTGAAGGTTGATGAGGCCAGATGGCAGCATGTTCTGCCTCGTAGGAAACTAGTGGCGCTGTCTAGCGACAGGTGTGTTTTTTATACTGGAAATAGCACCGTTTACATTGGAAGAACAGCGTGAAGAAACACCCATTGAAATTCATCTTCAATTGACTGAGACAAGCTGTGGTGGTGTCATGGATATGAAAAAGGTGCGTTCATAGGTGCGACATTTCAAGGAAGACCAAACGCCATGTGAAGACAAACCGAAAGAGCCTAGGCCACAAACCAGCAACCGCCATTGCTGAGAAAATTATGTTTGAGGACAGAAAAGTCTTTATACTCACACATTGTTATGCTAAGGATAGCCCAGTGATGGGTATAAGCTATGAAGCTTTTTTGAGGACAAAGTTGCTTCCGGCATTTCGAGAGAAACAGCCGGAAAAGGCTGCAGCAGTGTTCTTTCATCAGGACAACGCACCTCCTCATCTGGCGGCCATTGTTGACACGTTTTTCACATAAAACACACTTGAAGTGATTCCACATACTCCGTCCATACTCACCTGACCTCGCACCTCGGAATATTTGGCTATTTCCTGCACACAGTCTGCATTGTCACACATTTCCAAGCCGTTCCGCTCTTACAATCAGCGATTTTTAAGTATACAAAACAGACTCCTAAAGAAGCGTTTGCAAAGGACATGCTATCGTGGTACCAGCGTTGTGAAAAATGTGTACGTCTAGAGGGAGATTATGTTGAGAATTGACGACAGTGTCAGCTTTCTGAGGTGAGTATATTTTTCAGAATAAATTAGGAGACCTTAGAACTTGAATGCACTTCGTACAACGGTTTGTGACGTAGGTGAAACACAAATAAAGGTTAATTGACAGTCACTTATTCTCATTTTCAAAAGTAGCACGTTAAAAGAACATTATTTCAAATATCCGTAAGTCAGTAACAGAAAAGGCAGCCCAAGTTTCTGGTCATTAGATCTAATATTTCTTGTGCCGTGTCCAGTTGATAAAATGCGATCATTTTAAGATGTAAGTGAAAGTAGTAATTGCTACCTAAATGTGATTGATTGTTTTCTATGCCGCATTGTGAAACAAATAAAACTTATTTATGAAGTGTTTTACACTATTAATATCTATTAAAACGAATTTATTATTACATAATATTCCCGCGTTAATTAGAATATTATGTGATACAGTTTTGTAAAGTTGATAATTAACCGTAATTAATTAATCTTCTTTCTATATAAAAATGGATGTATATGTGTGTGTGTGTGTATGTTTGTTCCGGCATAACTCTCGAACGCCTGGAGCGATTTCAACCAAACTTGGTACACGTATCACTTGCAATCTCGAAAGAAATACTGTGGGGGTAAGACACCACTGACACCCCAAGGGGTGGGGTGGGAAGGGGGAGACATGTAAAAATAATCGAAAACTACCGATATTAGTGTGGAATCCATAGTTTTCTGGGTCGCTAAGATGAATAGTGACACTCCCAATGTCGTTCAACTCCAAGTTCATTTTACACTATAGTTAGAATTCATTATTTTCCTGTCTAAGAGAAGATTGGGATAAATAAATACCCGGGCAGCACCGGGCAATCAGCTAGTGTATAAATATTTATGCGGCTCCCTTAGTTCTTTCAAATTTAGAAACTAACTCGTCAAAGGGCATGAGTTCAAGAGCACTGCTGCAGAGTGTCTGTGTATGCCAATACTTAACGTCAACTAATTCTCCAAGTGCCTCTCTCCAAAACTCTAAACATAACGAATGTAGTGAAAATTGCAATTGAACTAAATCATTCAGAAACATTCAAAAACTTTAACATTTGACTTTACTTGCATTCATTTATTGTTTCCACAGGGGATCGATTAACTACGCCATTGATAAAATGTGACCCTACAGAGGATCCCATCGGCTGTGGGTCCCGACCGTCGTTTAACCTTATCACTACAATCGCTAAGATCATTCTGGATAAACTCAGTTCTTTGATTTCAAAAATCTGTTTCTATCTTTATCACGTGTCATTCAACCTCCTCAGTTGATCGAGACGATAGGATGAACAGATCATAAGAAAAAAATACAATCATGGCTTGACCTAGGATTCGAACCTCGGACGCTTACCGCCCCGATACAAAGGCCCCCCGCAGTGCCCCGATACAAAGGCCCCCCGCAGTTCTGTCACTGGTCCGGCGGTTGACGAATAAAAAAAAAAAGTCGATTTGCAATGCAATGTCACGCGAGAGAAGCAAATAAAAACTCCGCCTCCCTCCCATCGGTTCCATTGCAGAAAAAAAGCGAACCGGAGTGACGGCAGCGTAAAAACGGTTAACAATTCTCATGTGGTTTTTAATCTTCACACACATGAATTGCGCATTTATCGTCGCCGACGCATTATTCCAGCATTTGCCCACCCGCAGCCGCCGTGCGTAACGCATTACATAACGCATCAGTAAAGTGATACGCTCCCATTGTGACTGTCCCACTCTTCCCCAACCCCCCGATGCCTGAACGCCCGATTAATTCGAACGGAGCTACCGGAATGTGATTGGACGCGGCAGGATCACTAAAGCCAATCAACTGAAAGAGTGACGAAATCAATACAAAAGCTCGCGAGCGCACTCTTCAGACTTCCAAGTGCAAAAGGTTTATATAACAATAGTAATCACTCTCTGCGTCGGGGCCAGTGGCGTGTACACAAGGTCTAGCGTGAGTCAGAGAAGCATTACTTACGTTCTCTCCCCCTTTAATAAAATTTCTCATCATTGATTTCTCCGCGACTTACGAGAAACTATTTGCCATTACTTTATGCCGCTCTCCACCCAATTCAAGGGTAGTCGCTGCCATAAGTTTGCCGACAAATAATTTCCCCAGGGAAGTAGTTGACAAAGTCAAGTATCGCGAGGTCTATATCTAGGGTACATTTCAATTCTTTTTCTCGGCTAACCATTGCATAAAAATATACGAGAGGCGTACTATAATGATTTACACTTTATTAATTTGTTTCAGGTCCCAGGGTCCACCATTCGAGAAGTGAGGACTGGCATATGAAGCTACGAGTCTAGTCTACCGATTGCAGGAAGCAGTACCCAAAAAGGATTCCCGGTGTTTACACAGCAGCACGTTCCGTACATCATTGTCAGAGGACTATTGGACAACATGGAAAGCGACTATAATGGTCAGCGTTGGACAAGTTGGTTTCTATGGAGAGAGGGGGTGACCACAGCAGAGATTTTCAGACGAGAGTACGCGGGGTGTGGCAGGACCTCGAACCCCATTTCAGCATTTGATTCCCGACTGGTGTGGGAGCGTGCGTTGTCATGTTGCAGGAGCACTCCTTTTGCCCATTTTCCTGGTTGTTCTTTCTGAACCCATCTGGCGAACACTTTCCACATATTAAGGTGATCTTGCACGATTTGCTGCAGGGTGTTTCTGTACAGGCCCGTGGTTACCTCCATTTCAGAAAACGTGATGGACCTGTTCTCAAGAATGACTTGGTCAACCCGTGTAATGTTTCTTGGTATTGTCACAGTCACTTTCCTTACAGAACTTGTCTCTTTTTCTGCTGACGTGCGTCCTGTTTTCAAGCCTTCCACCCAATTGTAAACGGTTTTCCGTGAAGGCGCATGTTCAACACACACTGCTGCCAATAGTCTGCAAATCTCTGCTGTGGTCACACCCTGTCCGACACTGACATTATAATCCCTTTCCATGTTGTCCAATAGTCCGCTGACGATAATGTACGGAACGTGCTGCTGTGTGAACACCGGAAATCCTTTTTGGGTACTGCTGCCTGCAATCGGTAGACTAGACTCGTAGCTTCATATGCCAGTCCTCACTTCTCGAATGGTGGACCATGGGACCTGAAACAAAATAAAGTGTAAATCATTATAGTACGCCCCTTGTATGTATATGAAGCAATTATTTGAGGAAAATATTTCTAAAAATAAGATTACTTTAAAGATTTTGAAATTGTTGATTTATTATTTTTTGGAGATTTTTTTTTAAAAAAAAAAAACAATTTTATGTCCCTACTTCCTATATATCCCCTATACACAATTAAGAAACCGGTAAATCACACTGGAATGGCTTTATGTTCTTCAAGAAACAATTGCTTGATCGATTCTTTTTATTTTACTTCGCTTTTCTGCCATTTTGGCTAATCGCGAAGATGAGGTTGAGTGACGATGTGATGAAATTGTTGGAAGGGACAATCACAGGGAACACCCATGCCCGAGATCTCTGACGTCCTAGCGCACTGAACTAACCATTCCACGGAGGTCAGCGTTTTACGTGAGTGAGTTTTTGTTCTAAGTCCACTTTAACCTTTTACAAGTAACAAATAAATACTTATGTGAAATAATGCAAAAACTGCCAATCTCTCAGACTTATTTTTTGGTGTTGTTTGTTTCGGAGGAGATGAGAAATAACACAATCCAACCTCTTTTCACGCACTTGGTCCTGACGATGACTTAAAACAAGAACAGCCGGAACATCTCATTACTGCAATAAAAAAATATAAATCGTCCTCTTTATTCTCAGGAAGGCTAATCGGGATTGAGACTACAGTTTAAAGTATAATCGGAACCTCTGCACCGTGTCTACGTCGGGTATAGTACCCATGACCCCCCTTGATTCTGATTCTGATTCTGTTGCCTAAAATTCCCCGAACGTTTTGGACTTGTGACAGTCTGATCACAGTTTTCCTTTCAGCGAACCCTCCTTTGTATTATATGTGTATTCCAATACCTCACATATGTTTAATCATATACTCGTGCATATGGATACGCCCTATCATTCCATTTCTGCAGTTAGGGACTGTATAGATAGCATTAGAAGGTTCCAAATATTTTCTGGAATAATATCTGCTTCACTATTGAAATGCAACGTGTTTCAGTAGAAGTTCAGTTATTGTACGAGGTTTTTATAAAATACTAGCTGATTAATTAAACTTGGGAGTTGAACGGCATTGAGAGTGTCACTATTAAACTTAGCGACCCCTAAAAATATAGATTCCATACAAATATCGGTCGTTTTACATGTCACGCCCTACCCCCCTAGGGGTGTCTTGAAGTTGAACGGCATTGGGAGTGTCACTATTCATCTTAGCGACCACGTAAACTATGGATTCCACACTAATATCGGTCATTTTCGGAACACAAAGTCATATCAGCCTGAATGTTAGACAACCCGACAAACACTATTGTTGTGCGGGATTGCATAGAGTCAGGGATGTCGGTTTGTGCGGAATTTAATATCGGTCGTTCGCGATTATTTTTACATGTCACCCTTCCCGCCCCACCCCTAGGGGTGCCAGTGGTGTCTTACTCCAAAAATATTATTTCCAGATTGCAAGTGATACGTGAACAAAGTTTGGTTGAAATTGCTCCAGGCGTTCGAGAGTTATGGCGGAACAAACACATATACACACCCACACACACACACATACGTACATCCATTTTATACTATATATATATATATATAAAAAGATAGATAAGTCTCTTAGTACATCGGGTGTGTTTGAAGATGCTGGATTCAAATTCCAGGCTTCACAATAGCTATTTTTAGTGGCTACCTACTAAACCATGAATGTAGGTCGATTGTTGATCTACTGAAAATCTACAAATTTAGCACATTTACAATACCTCGATACACACTTTTCCACGTACTTGTTTTATTCTGTCCTTATTTTTCCTCCTTCTCGCAAGACAGTTAGTGAGCCTAGACTATCCATGTGATCCGGACAAGGATGCGCAGATATTTGCGCAGAACGCGAAAAGGAAGCACGTGGGCGGAGCATTCTCCGTGGCGTCATGCGCAAGACTCGCTCCGAACGTAGCTGCTCCGAAACTAGACACGAAACTTGCTCATATCGTTGAAACAAAACTTCACCACGGTCTAACAATTAAATAAAATTGAGTACTCACTGTCCAGCCAGATGGAGTCGTACTTGATGGTTCTCTTGAAGGAGAACTCTTTCCTCCCAGTCGTGAGGTTGTGCAGGTCGGATCGGAAGATGACGGTGTCCGCCTTGGTGAATTCTGCGTTGGTTCCGCTGTAGAGACCAGGGAGGTTTCCTGGATTCCCCGCCTCCACCCAGATGGCAGTGGAGTTGTCGTTGGGGTCATACGGGCACCTGGCGATCCCCATTCCCACCCCAGCGACGTACTCGTGCCTCGCCAAGTGCGTCAGATTGGACTGAAAAAAAAAAAAGCGGGAACATGTTAGTCAAATTATTTCAGAATTCTAGGAGCTAAATGCGATATTTTAGAGAGTTCCACTGTAAAATATGCATATAGAAACTACACGTGACATGCCAGAATATTTCGTGCGGAGAGGGTCAGGTCATTGGTGCAATGCAAGCAACTGTTTATCATGTAATCTTGCCAAAATTGTACGGTGTTCTTCAACACATTGCTGTCGCCTTCATTTTTTGTGTTTTTAAGTAAGCTTCACGCTTACAGTTTAAAGTGGGACCCGAATCACTACGTGCCTCCAGCGGGTATTGAACCAGGTGCTTTTGTCGCCTGTATTCATCATGAAAGGGAAAACAGTACACAGCAAAAGAAATAAAGTATATGAGGTAAAATATAAATATGGTAACATGGAGGAACTCGGATACAAGGTAAGGAGAAGCGAGTAGAAAACAAATGACTGTCCACTTTAGTTCGCGAATTTGCCGGGGTTCTTCTCTTCTTGGTCAAGCTGCACTTATAAACATTTCGCTCTCATCTGTAATGAAATGAGCAATATCAATTCTCAGTAAGGGGAAGGAGCGACTCACCCATTCAACGCCACGCGTCGTATATGAATGAGTTTAAATACAACGGATCTTCTATTCTATTCCTATTTTGATTATTTTTATGTCGTTTTTCTCCCTCTTCAGATTAATCACAACGATAAGGACGGAATGGACGATTGAAAGATGACAGCAGAACAAGACGCATCCATGACTTCCCCAGGATTCGAACCTAGATATCTTGTCTGCGCAATACTACGTTGACCAGTCTCCAGAGAGGGAAGCAGGTCTTGCATGCAGGTGGCAAAGTCTGGAACTGGAGTCGCGAAGACAATGTTGCTTGATTTTTAACATTCAACTGTACTACGTATTTTAACATTTTTTAGCCAAAAGGCGGGAAGATTGTTTTGGAATTGAAAGAGTACTGAGCTGGAAACAGCCAAGGTAACAGTAGCAAAAGTTAGGGCAGGCTTGATGGCCGATTTTCGAACTCGCTATCGAAGGTTCCGGTTTCGAGGGCCGGCCTGAGCTTTCTTTCAGTCCCTTTATTAATTTAATCTAATCGTCACTCGTCCTCATCGTCGCGATTACCCAAGAGTGAGAGAAATGCGACATAAAATAACAAAAATACATATACAAACAAGCAAATGTTAACGTGTTGTATTGATTGCTTTAATTTACTTTACAACACGTGTTGTATCACCCAATTGAATAGCTTGATCAATATGTATTTGTTCATGGATTAGCTGATGATACTTGAGATGCACTGAAAGATATTACGCTTTCATAAATCCGAAATTGGGTACTATTATAGTATGGGTGAGACACCTATAAATCATATATTTCGCACTTTTTTACATTGCTAACGTACTATTTTGGAATGCGGAACATTTCCTAAGGTGAAATAATGCATTTCTAAGATAATGTCTATATCTTACATTTACGAGTACTTACTGTTATATTTTCCCTAATAATAGGAGCGGAGAAACACCTAATTGCATTAATAAAAAGATACAAACTCTCAGGGATTCACTGGGGAGAATTCAATCTAACCTAGCAAGTAGCTGTCTGCCTCGCAGAGAGAAAAAGAAAAAACAGAACTCGTTCAATCTACATTCCTTGAAGTTCGATTACAGTCAACACAAAGGACTGCCATCTGTGGAGGAAACCGCAAAACACGACTCTTCGCGATATCACCTCACTTTTCTTTGTTCTTTTCGTACAAGAAACGTGACTACCATACGTTCAGAAGCTGCATTGAAGCTTCCACTACGCCGTTCGTTGATTTCGAGCGAAGGGCAGGCCCTGTAGGGTTGCAAAAGGGTGAAGAAAGGGGGCTGTGGGTAGTGGCATGGACACGACGTTGAGGAATGAACAGTACGTGTCGACCTGACTCCTGTACAAGAGGACCCTGATAAACTATCTAAGGTTTGTGTCTGTCCGGGATAAAGGGAAAAAGAACAGAAAGAAAAGGGGGTTAAAAAAAAAAGTATCAACAGCAGCGCCACAAGATAAGAGCGGCATTGAATGGAATCCTCGAGGGTAGAAAAAAGAATCAGTGTAAGGAAGGAAGAGCTAGAGGATTAACGTCATAGCAGAGAAAGGACTTCTGATAAGAAAAGCGTGTTACTTGGAGGAGGACCTCTTAAAAACATCGAGACGGCGTGTTTATACATAAACGTTCCGAGATAGCCACGCATGCTGTTTTATTTGTGCCCCGAGGAAGAAAACGTTGGTTTTTACAATGCCCTACATGCGTGTCTTTCTCCCCCACATTTCTAAGTTGCTCTGCAAGATAGAGCAAGCACGGACCAGAGTTCTTTACATACAATGCCTGTCTTCTTCACATACAACTATCCAATCAGAAAGCCTAAATATTTCTTCAGAATGAAGACCAACAAATAACCAGGTAGTACGAATTGGTAAGATCTGTTATTGTAATACTGTAACCATTTTTATACTAAATAACATGGTTGAAGAGAAAATATTAGTTTAGTGGTTTACTGATAAGTATAAGAGCTCCTACAAAACAACAGCGTTGCTTGGAATTTTTCGATATGTGACTCTAGTGAACGACTACGCACATATTACATGTACGAGCCAAAAGCAGAAATATTTTGAATAATATATTGTTTGCTGTCTTAGTAGGATGTTAAATTTTTGGACATGTTTCAATAAATATACAAGAATTTCACCTATTTTTATTCATGAGCATAGAGGAAGGAATTATATTATTTAACGTGCTGAACATACAAAAAACAAAACACAGCACTATACAAAGAAAGATCCTATCTCTTAACAGAGCACAATAATCCAATCAAAAGTGACTGAAGTACATTTAAATTCGCTCAACACCAAATTCACATCTTCCTATAAAACTTGAAAGCTGTATATCATTATCACAAAGAAAATATTATAAAGACATTTAAAAATGCCATTAACTTGTTTAACATACCAATGTATAAAAATCTTACTTGTTTGTACATTATATCTACTAGTGTATACATGCATAATACATTGTTGTTACCTGTGAACATGAGAACAACAACATTTCATTCTCGTAGCACCACCAAATATTACCTAGCAAAAAGTGTAAGCGTAATGCAGAATAAATGTGAAAAAAGTGCAAAATTAAATAATAAACAGGCATTACTCACGTATATCACATAGTCTTTCGGATTGTGAGCGTTCGTCCCGCAGACGTATAGCCTTCCTCCGTCTGACATTGGCTGGATTACCCTGATGTGGTTCCTGCAGTCGAAGAACTGGAAGACAGAAAAATACGAAACCAGGTCAGAATAAACTGTGTAAGCAAAAGATTCGATTGTGCTAGCCTGACATTGGGAAATCCCAAAGGCTACGACTGACCGAACCAATGAGCAGACTTAAACATTACTAATTTGCCAGCATCAACTTCACATGACTTTTTCATAAGTTATAACATGACATTACGATACCCCACTTTAATATTGTTCGTATCGAAGGATGCAATTTCTCACAATTTTGGAACGCTCTGTATAATAAATTATGCAATGACAACTTCACAACAGCAGTGATTCTGTTTACGGTTGTAGTGTGGCTCCTCGAGATGGAAATCTCTAGAGTTGCTGAAGCGCCTACCCGGCTGAAGTGAACTGAATCCGAAGTTGTATCTAACTATTGAAGAAGAAAGAACAAGCTATTGGCGGAAAGGGGACTGCTTGAACTCCTTACGGAATTGCAGTTACCTCTCTCACTTGAAGACACCGGCGCATCTCTCCGTGCCGCCTTGAAATAGTTAGGCAATACTCCGAATCTAATTTGCTTCAACAAAAGACGGTCAATTTTATGCTCTCCGCATGAATCCGACTAGCTTCAAATGTGATGTTGAGGACAATTCGTTTCGTTAAGTAGCATTGTATAACATAACGATATACTATTTTTTAAAAAGTTATTTATAATTTTGTTTAAAACTGTTCTTTTTTGTCTCATTCTCATACAGGAGTTCAACACAACATTAAAAGGCTAAATTCATGTAATAGAACCAATATACATTAATCTATTTACAGTGTATGTATAACATGCATAAATTCCACTTACAATTTTCATTATTAATTTAATTTACATAAAAGTTACAGCAGTATGCACACCAGCAAATGCATATTTATATATTTAAATTTCCTGACGATGAAAATGTTCAGTTTGTCAGACATGTGACAGCAACAGAATGCTATGGAGACAAGACTTACATTGGGGAACATCATTATACAATGTACAACTGCAACAGATCATGAAAGTAAGAAATGTTTACCGCCACAATTCATCAAAACTGACAGACATCATTTCTGCGAGTGGCGTGTTTGTGGGTGACCTATGGGGCTTCAGCGTCCCTCAATGTTCTCGAAAAGAACAATACAGACATTTCCGAGTCAAGACCGAGGCACTTTTAAATCCCGTCTTGTTTCGATATCATCTCTACAAATAAAATTATCAGGAAAACATTCTTACCCCCTTTTCCTTCCGGAATTGGCTTGTTATAAGAAAATTTCGTATTTGCATAAATCGATTTATCGGTAATTCCAATTATTTATTCGTTCCAATCAATTTTAACATTGTAGAGCATTATTTGAACTTTACAGAAAAGCAAGTCGTTAAGATAGCAACTATTTTCTCAAAAGTGTCGCCGTCTCTTGCTTGGGGGTGGAGGGCGGGGGGCAAGGCACTTTCTGTCTCCCAAAATTCATCTGGAGGGGCAAATATTATATGCGCTATATTTACATATATAAAATGTTGTTTATGCCAACTTTGCCCCCCCCCCCCTAATTTATATTAAGTAGGAGCCGACCAACGACGACGAACTTTCGAAGAGAGCAGATCATATTGATTCATTGATAGGTTTTTCTGTCAATTTTGGCTAATGGTGAAGACGAAGGTGAGTGATGATGTGATGAAAGGACACTCATGCCCAGGCCCAGATTGGAACCCAGTACCTCTTGCATCGTAGTGCGCTGTGCTAACCACTCCTTCAGGGAGGTCGGCCAGATCACATCGAGCAAAGAACTTTCCTTCATAATGTTTTGATCCTTGACCACCGGAAAACTGGCCTTTCTATCCTGATGTTGCTTATTCCTACTTGGAGCCTTCATAGTAAAGGTTTACTTCAGTTCTGCCAAGAGGTATTCACATTCCACAGCAGAAACGTTCTTAACATTCGCTACACCGTCTGTCGCTCGAGTACGAAATGTTTTGTTTTCCGACAGAAAAAATAAATGTCAGTGGCAACCCCGAATCTGGGCTGCATTGTTGCACACGCATACAAGATTAACAATAATGGTTTTCAAGCTCTCGTAGCAACGAAGCGAGGCCTCGACGAGTAATAATAAAATGTTGACGTCGTCTGCTAGCTGTGAAACTTTTTGTATGGCGACGCTGAGAGAGAGAGCACCGTTGACGTCAACAATGTTTCAAAGTCAACAGATCCCATTGCGGTAATACCGACAGATACAATTCGACACAGGTAAACAGTAGAAGCAAAATATATCAGGTGAAACGATGGCTGGCACGTAGCTCAGTTGGTAAAGCAAAGCAAATTGATGTGAAACAATTTTTAACCAAAAACAGCATGACCCTGTTTATCCAGCTGCCATATTCACCCGATCTCGCGTGTAAACTTTTTGCGGATGTGGAAGAGGTGAAGACGAAAAAGGCATCACTTTCCAAGAGTTTCAGGACTGCTTCGAAAAGTGGAAAACACGTTTGGACCGGAGCATTGCATCAAATGGATAGTACCTTGATGGAGATTACATTTGCAACACCTAAAAATAAATACACAATTTTTAATTACAAAGTTCAGTTGTTGTTTTTTTTGGGTCCACCCACGTAGCCATGACCAATATTTGTACTCAAGTTCCCGATTATATCTATACTCTGTCCTGGGAATTATTGGGGCAAGCGAACGAAAGCAACTCTCTGCGCAAGTAGTGACTCAATACGACGCGACCAATGAACAAGTGAGAGAGAACGGGATTGCGTGGAGGAGGAAAATGACTGCAATTACCAGCCTTTGCCGCAGCGTGTAATGCTTCGCTCCGTCTTCCCCTTCTCTACTGTTATGCGCAGCCTTGCTCCACAGATTCCCGGTTCTTGGGCCTTCCCGATGATGGAGTGATAACGGTGTTGCCTTGTAATCAAGGAGTCCGGGTTCCATCCCCATATCACACAGTGGTTAAGATCCCACTTTAAACCATATCTCCAGTTTCGATTATATGGGAATAAAGTGTACTTAAAAATCTCTGTTCTTCACACATCCCGATCACACCCCTACTTGTGAATCCACAGCTTCAACTTGACGCATATTTCTAGAGCCTAGAAGACAGTCATCCCTAGACTCACTCACCCTAACACGCAACATATCATGTAAATGCAATTTACTCTGCAACAGACGCTTTCCAGTCCAATTCCTGTAGGCTACATCCGTTATTACAGCATTATATCTCCCCACACTCAGACGGTTGAGAATACCTGGAAATTTCATTACGTGCTATTCTAACTCTGGAAATGTAATTTCATGGAAGTTTAAACGTTATGTGATGTTATGTATATTTAACAACTTTCGGAGTTCTGTAATTCTCTCCGCTCACACATCCTAGGTAATTACCTCAAGGCAGGAAAATGACAGTCGCAGTGTTTTCCTTATTGGTCTTTATCTTGGCGTCACTGTCCCTGGTGAATGTGAGATCTTAGATAGCCACGACCAGGAATACTCGGGAAGTATTCTGTTACGTGGAATTAAACACAGCCACACACACAAAGGGAGAGAAAACGAGAGAAAAGTGAAAGAGCTAGAGATAAAGGAAGAGGAAGTGACAGAATAGAGACGCAGAGAAAAGAAAGACAAATGAAAAATAGAAAGAGAAGAAGTGAATTGAAGATAGACGAAAGAAGAGAAAACGAAAGGAAAGTGGAAAATAGAGAGAAGGAAAGAAGAGAAAAGTATAAAATAGAAAAAGAGCACGTGAATTGAAGAGAGAGGAAAGAAGAGGGAACGAAAGGAAAGAAAAGTGGAAGGTAGAAAGATCAAGTAAACTGAAGAAAACGAAAAGAAAGAAGTGGAAAATAGAAAGAGATGAAGTGAATTGAAGAGAGAGGAAAGAAGAGGGAACGAAAGGAAAGAAAAGTGGAAGGTAGAAAGATCAAGTGATCTGAAGAAAACGAAAAGAAAGAAGTGGAAAATAGAAAGAGATGAAGTGAATTGAAGAGATAGGAAAGAAGATAAAAAGGAAAAAAAAGAGATGTGGAAATTAGGAGGAGTGGAAGAGAATTGAAGAGAGAAAAGAAGAGAAAACTAAAAGATAGATAAGGAATGTGGAGGGAGGGATAGAGAGGGGTGGATAGTAGAAAAGAAGTTAGAGGGAAAGAAAGAGAAAAAGGAGAGAGAGAGAGAAAGTGAACTAAAGGGGAAGATAAATAAAGATATGGGAGGAAGATATAGATAAAGTTAGAGAATTGGAAAGAATAGAGAGGGAATGAAAGAGAAAAGGAAAAGAGAGGGAGTGGAGGGTGAGAGAAAGACAGACAAGAAGTGTGTGAGAAAGAGAGGCTGGCAGACAGAAAGAGAAAGAACAGAATCGTTGAGGTAGATTTTCGTACAGTGGCTGCTAAGGGACGATAGGTCATATGAGTTGCCGGAATGAGGGATCCTCAGAGATTTATGTCGCTTACACGAGAGATTTTGTTTCGATTTGTCCACCCACATTCCTGGACATATAAGCTGTACTCTCGCGGTGCACATTTTCTAAAATGCTATAATAATCAGTTGATGCAGATCATGATTTTATTGCTTAAATAAAATATCTAAAAAATATCCACATTTACAAGTGCAAGGTTCATATCTCTATCGCTCTTTGTACAAAAGTTACGTACGTTCAAAATCTCGGTTGCGTGACTTTTTGGACACCCTGTAGAAACACAGTTGTTGGACAAACTTTCTGGCTTAATACAAGGAATTGTAAGAGTAACGAAAATGGACAGAAATACAATCAGACGATGAAGCAAAAATTGGTACGTGGAAAGGTGTGATTGTAAATTATGGTAAATCTAGTCTTAACGCTTTTTGAATGAACCTTGAGGAACTAATTTTCACGAAGAGCGGGGAAAAAAATCTGTGCTGAATGTACACGAAGGGCGATCACGTCCTTTTATTCCGTGCAAAATGAGTAAAAAAGACTCTCTTTGCACCGTTTCCTTTCTCTCTGTCGACGAGCCAAGTGGACGGAAGATTTATTCGAAAATTTTTCGAGCCATCAACGGGAAAACGGTCGGCTCTTTTCGCGGTTGTCTCGGACTACGTTCAAAGCTTCAAGTGTGTCCATAGGAAATCGATACGTCCCCTAATGACATTACAACAGTCGTCGAGAGGGGGATTTTTCCCCCCTTCCGTCACGAAAAATCTCTCCGCCGGCACTCTGTGTATGTAGGTGGTGCTGGCTTTCTCTTTTTCCTGGCTTAATGTCCGCGATCTCGCTTTAACCAGTCACGGAGTTGCGGATAGCTGGATGCCATCGGAACGAGTTTTTGAAGAGGTATAAAGGTAGCTACTAGGAAGAACGGAGAGAGAGAGAAATGCAGGAAAATGGAGAGAGGTAAGTACGAGAAAAAGAAAAATGAATGAAAGGAGAGAAGAGTAAAATAAATAAATGAAAGTAGAAGGAGAAAGCGAAAGAGAGTGAAAGGAAAAGGGACAGAAGAGAAATAAATATAGTTCCTAACACTCGCAGATTATCTTCCTCACACTCTTGACGAGTAGTGTAACCACCACAGTTCCACGTGGTTGTCCTTACAAGCAGTGGCGGCTCGTGGTCTGGCTCTATGGGTGTGCACTTCAGTCTATCGCCCAGAAGTGTTACACCACCCCTGTGAAATACTCTCACCCGTTTTTGCGTACATAATGAAGCTTAATATATTGGCAACCCAAGTTTTGATCACCTTTCACTGAAAATGGGGCTATGACAGAGTTATACGTATTTCATGATTTTTTTTAACGCGAATTTTTTTTACAAATTTCAAATATTTCGGAAATTATCCAGCCAATCACGAGAAGAGCGATGTTATTGTGCAGTATGTAATTCAGCATTCAATAACCTGACAAAATCACTCAAAACATAGAAATACCGATCTACAATATCAATACTATTGTCGATTTGCAAAATAAATCGTAATAATAATTTCGTAAAAACTTTCTCCCAGGCTCTGCTGATATTAATGAACAAGGAGAATAATAATACTGGCGTACACAAAAGAAGCCGATCCAACTACCACATGGACGAAATCAGTTGTAATCTACCTAGCTGTTGTTTATTTCTAATGACAGACTGATCAAACCAAGCGAAATCAAGAGAATAATAAATGTTAAAGCAAATAACAGTACTCACTAAGTTCACACTGCCCTGCTTCGTAATCGTACTTCAGAATTTTCCTTCTCTTCCGCCGTATCCATATATTACTGCAGTTGCTACAGGCTTTGTAGCTAACTTCCCTCCAAAAATTCAATAACGTTAAATCTCATTTCGCTATGTACAGTTTCCCTATTCATCATGAAATCAAACACTTTGTACTGAAACAGGGACGACCTTTTGACAGTGTTAAATAATTTTGTAACTCAGTAACAGCCGCACAATGCAAAACAGCTGACTATTTGATGCACACTTCCTCCCCGCGGATTGATAATTCGGCTACTGCGCCACAGAGGCCGTTTATTTTGACCAAGATGCACGAAGCAAAGGCATGCTTAAAACACCCGTTTTGGTTTCAGTTGCCCTCCCCCCTCTCCTCCTTTTCTTCTCCTGTTATGCTCGGGACAATATACCATCGAAATTTCTCTTTCAAAAAAAATCCCTCAATTTGCGATGATGTATGGGTTGCATCGACTGCGTCACACGATCTCCAATGGAATGGGTTTGCAACACTACATTCGCTCGCACACAGATCGCTGCGTTCACAGCCTTCCTAAATGATGAAAACCTCCCCTCACACGGCGCTCAAGCCAAAACATCCAATCAGCGTTCTCTACGCGACTGCTGCAAGAGCGTCATAGCGAGCGAAACTACTAATGTGTTCAAACCCCGATCGCGGCCTGGTATACGCGGGTTGATATCACGGAACGCAGACTTCTCCACCATCTCTCTTGGTGGCACGTCGTGGGAACACTTTATGTTTCGAAGGAGATACGAGTTCAATAAATAAGTATAATAATAATGATTTGCATTACAGATTTATTTGGGTGTGCATGTGCGAATAGGCAGAAGCCGCTACTGCTTACAAGACTGACAACATCGAAAGGACAGGTGGTGGATACACGCCTATTCACCCCTCGTCAAGATTGTGAGGATCATCAGGTCAGAGTGTCTTCAACTTTGTCCGGAAGTATATATGCTCAATTTATTAAACGCCTCTTCTTCCCTCGTCAACATTATAAGGAAGATAAAATCAGAGTATATTTAAGTTTGTCTGGAACTATGAGGAGAGATAAAGGCAGAGGAAGACTAGAGACGGAAAATGAGAAAAAGAAAGAGAGGAGTGGGAGAGCGAATCAGTTTCAAAACTGACCTACTCCTCTCATGAGGATTTCCGAGTTAAAAATACGTAGCCGCATTTACTTGAATGGACCCACGTGTAACAGAATTTCTCTACAGCAGACCCGCATTCGATCCCCGATTGAAACCCCCAAAATTTCGGTGGTCACCCACCATCGCGAGCACAACTGAGCCAATGAAGAAAAGGAATGGATGGGTCTGATAAAGAATACCAGGTAACAACGGTGATGGGACACGATGCTGACCACGCATCTCTCAAATGAATAGTTACCTATTTGTCTCTTGCCTTCGACGGGCTGCACGTAGAAACTTTTTAATGCAAAGACAGGGTAATCACAAAGTAAGTTGAAGCAATGCTATCAAAATAACAAAATCTGACGTAAGTAGAGCTATGTTAATTTGTGACAATCTTTCCACTATAAGTAATAATTATTGTGTGGAGTTACTGTCAAATATTAATATCGCACATGTTATTAAAAAAAACTAAAACTCAAAATGCAGTTATTTTGAGTTCTTATGGAACTGGAATACTCAACTCTTTATTAATCCACAATAGAAAAGCAGTGGAGAGCAGTTGTGTTGCTTTTCTGTTTCGGAATTTTCGCTTCACAAAACAGTCACGTTCTCTTCGTTTTGGTCATTTCAAGCTGCTTTTCTACCTCTTGGGTTGACAAGTTTCGAACCTGGGACCTCTGGATTCGTAGCTCGTTATGCAGACCACTTCGCCACGGAGACCAGCGAGATTTACTTCTGAGTCGATGCAGGAAATCTGCTAGTAAAACCACACATCCTCAGTTTGGATCTGTGTTCTGTTGAATGGGGTGTAAGTGGTGTCCCCTTTATCAAGACACCGAAATGTCAAACTCATTTCCATGTAGCACACACTGAACTGGATTTTGCAGACTAGCGAAGCTCTGGCGTCAGGACCCATGGCCAGTATAGTCCTCTATGGTATTTGTGTTGTGTCCTGTCCACATGCGTTTGTGACAGTCCGTTCATCTATTTCAACTTACCAGAATTCATCCTCATCTTCGCAATTAATCAAAATTGGCAGAAACGCGAAGTAAAATAAAACCAATGTTCTGTTGAAAGTTATTTAGAAGAAGTAACACTTCATTTGTGACGGTAATGTAATAAATAGTGAATACATGCCCATAGTTTTGCCACAAGGAGATAGTCCTTAAGATTAACTACGGAATGTTTGATTTTTAAACTCCGCTACTGTAGTAACAACAGTTTTCTTTAACGTGTTTAGCTTCTAAGAAGTTATAAGTCTAACACGTTTTTAGTTAAATTGTTTCTTAATAGATAATCTGGTATAAATTAGAATTTATGTCACTTCTTCCTTTTTCGGTTTCTGAAAAATTGCATCTTTTGAGTTGTGACAATTTTCTGTGTGAATGTTATAATGCTATGAAGAACGTGACGATTGTGAAATGTGACGTAGAAAACAAGTTAATGTTACGGAAGGTAATACACGGACAAAGGGTTCTCATGTTAGCAAATAGGCATTGTTGGAAGAGCAAACTTTGATATGGAAACTAGGACAGGTACCACATACCGGATGTACGTATGTGTGTCGTTGCTGGACATTGGCAAACATTGAATCCGTGTACACACGAAATGTAAAGAGATAAAACTTGACTGCAGAGAGTTGCAAACGTGTGAAAAGGGACACAAAGGATGTAGTGACGTTGCTATTCTCCATCCACTGCAAGAGCGAAGTTTATCCAAGCAAAACCACGTGACTCTCAGAAATAGTTCCTTTCTGATATGGTAGTTCTGTGTTATTTTGCCCATGAATACGAAGGGTATAATGTAGCTTAAAGGTTCCACAACTTCAATATGGTATGGCTTTATCACATTCGCTGTATTCCTACGCGCAAGATTGTTGCACAGATGCCATGCGAACAACCAATAGGATTTCTGAGAAATGACGCGTATTTGCTTACATTGACCTCGATCTAACAGCGAACAGAGAATAGTTGATACAGAGTTTGGAGTGCCTTATCAAATGCTTTCGTAAGATCAGGACATAAAGCTGATTAGTGGCGTTGCCCAACTGAGAATGAATAGCAATAAGATGAAATGCATGACAGAAAAATCACAAACATATACCGACGACACAATACGAGCCCCACGGAGGATTGTACTGCTCTTGAGTCCAGACGCCAGAGCCTCGTTAGTCTGTAAAATGCAGTCCAAGGTGTATTACTTGGAGGAGAGGTTGAATGAGGATGAAAAGAGAACTTCAAGGCTTGGCTTCAGCCCTTTCAGTTCAAATTCTGTTAGCAGCTAGAAAGAAATATATACGGGCTTTCACTGCTGCTGCTGGAAAAGTTGCATTCGGCAAATACAGACAATTGAGGAATGCGTAGGAAACAATTATAAAGTATCTCCAAAGAGTAATCCATTTTTAAAGCATTGTGGAAAATATCCACCGCGAGAATAGAGCTCATATGTTCAGTCAAACGGGTGGACAAATCGAAACGGAATCCCGCGGGTAAGTGACATAAATCTACTGAGGATTCCTCATTACTGCAACTGGTGCGACCTACAGAATCAACCTGTCGTACCCAAAATAGATCAAAACAGTGCTGATGGACGGTGTCGCCATCTGTCGTAAAGAAAAATAATTACAGTGGTGCTCGGCGGAATTCTTCGCTGACAGTTCATGAGGATTCAGTTCTATAGTTGAGGACAGGAATCCACTGCCACAATGCGCGTTTCGGGTTAATTTGTCACGGATTACGAAAGATAACTGCTGATTTGTCACATTCAACTTCGCCAACCACGAAAACGAATTTTCGTTCTAGCTGTGCAACCTCAACTGTCTGGAAGTGACATAATATTTTCTTTAATCAATGTTTCACACATTTTTCACAGTGGATTTTCGCTACAAGTTCTCTCCACCAATTCATTTTGCATTCTTGTGTTAGTTTGGGGAAATGCGTTATCATGATTCATAGCCAGAAAAAAAATAGTGCTTTAAAGAAATTCAAAAATCATGATTCATAGCCAGAAAAAAATAGTGCTTTAAAGAAATTCAAAAACCAGGATTCCAATTGAAAAATGATTAAATCCCGCCTTAAAATTCTTAAAACAGGAAAACAAACAAATGAAATAAATGAATATTCAATCGATTCAAGTTTGTTTTGCATGATAGGATAAAGTTGTAGGAATATCAGCGCGTTTTTTTAAAATTGAGTCCCTACCAGAGGCAACTTTTTCTTCTTACTGTACATAAATAAAAAAAATATATATTAGAACTATTCAAAATACAGTGTGTTTCAAAAGTAGCAGAACACTAACTTTGAACGTTTATAACATGCAAACTGTGAGAGTTATTCACACGGAGGGTGCATTATGAAACCTCCTCCACTAAGCGATTTCAACTGCTAGTTTACTCGATAAAGGAAATTCTAGAAATTAATGAATGGCTCAAATTAGAGTATTTTTTTTTTCAGAGGGAGGAAAAGATAAGGAATTTCATTAGAGTCCTAATTCAACGTTTTGTGACCGATAGATGTCAGGTTGCAGCATTTCATAGATTTGGGAACGATTTTATCGGCGGAAATGATAAAGTGGACCGGATAAATAGAGCAAAATTGAGAGGCCTCTCATTGGTGTCCGTTTGCTGTCGGTCGGGGCCGACTCCTGATGAAGGAGGCACCTGGACGCTGTGACCAAGCAGGGACCTAGAAAGTTTCACAACTTGAAGTGACTTGGCAAATTATTTGTTCTAATCACTCAAAGTTTGGGTCACGGACACTTGTGGGTTGTAATGATTCCATGTCCGTGACTTTACAAGAACTATATAACACATACAGAAAAGAGGTGCATATCAGTACATAAAGAATATCTCCCAAGTTTGCACTCGTAATAGGCGCCATCACGTAATTGTAGATTTAGCCGCTAGGTGGCAGTATAACGCAAACATTGCGTGCACTGGTGAACACAAGGCGTCGTGCGTCTTAGAATTCGTTAAATATGAGTCTGTTGTGACGGTACAACGGAGATTTCGTACGAAATATCGAACAGAAGCACCTACAGACAAGACAACTAGTGTTCAATGAAACTGGCTGCCTGTGCGGGCGTACAGGCCTGGCGGGACCGTAAACATTGTCAGGATTGATGTCTGCCACGTCACCACGGGTGCACATATGGAGCATCTGTAAGGCACGTATCAAACATGGGAGATATTCTTTATGTACTGATATGCACCATCTTGCTGTATGTGTTATAGTTCTTGTACTACAAACGTTCCAAACCCCGGAAGAGATTATGAATCATCCTGTTTTATGTGCTCGACACACAGTCGGTGTTTAGTTCAGCAACCAGTAGGCGTTTAAGTAGCCAGTCTAGTATCTTGGGCAACAGGCTTCTCTCTGACGCATTGCATTTACAACGCTCAGATTAACGTTACGGAATCCTCCCCCTCCCCGCCGCTCTCGTACATGCGATAAGAGCGAATCACAGGTTACGCCACGCCATCCCAACGCCATCTTCAGAGATATTTTGCAGGATTAAACCGGGGATTTCCCCTTGTTTCAGGTGGCTGAGCCGAGATAAGAACCTCATCTGGCTGGAGGCGATTATCTAAATGAGCTGGGAATTATCAGAAAGCCGATTTACTTTCCAGTTGGGCCAGAAGACACGGCCTTCGCCACAAAAAGGAAGCAAGCGCAGATGATAACATCCGGGGCCGAGCAGCGAAAAAGGGAATATCCGGTTGCGATTAATCGATTCTCGAGCTAAACTTTAATTATGACGAGAGGGAAGAAGGCGCGGTTATTGGGAGGGGAAGGGAAAAAAAACGGGCTCTGCAGTTCATCAAAGATGCATTGATTACATTTAAAAAAAAAAAAAAACTCCCTGGTCTTTTGAAGAATTTATACAGTCACACCTCAGTTTGACGTTCCCTGCCGGACTGTATTTGTCGTTCCGTTACGTTTCCTGACTTCGGCTGCCCTTCCGAGACTTAACGCGCGGAAAGCACTGGTAGGCAAGAAAGGCAATTAACTTCAATATGGCGCATTCTTAGCACTAACGTAAGGCTAATGTATTCACAATAGAGTCGCTTCGGTGGCCAAGCGAGTTGAGTGTTTGGCTCACGATCTCCGTATCGACGTTCCAAGGTTCCCCTCATCTATCACTTGTTCTCATCGTCGCGATTAAGGAAAAGAGACTAAAAAACAAAAAAAAAGACAACAAATGAAGGCTAGAGAAATATTTAGTCACGACCGAGAGTGGAGGAGACGATATCACATGTTTAGTTGTGTGAAAGTATTTGCATTTTACGTCGCTGTTTTTACTTCTAAAGTTTAATCGCAGCAATGAAGAAGTGAAACGTAAGGCACGTAGTGGTTCGGATCCCATTTTAACTGTAGACCCAGTCGCGATTAGCCTATCTGTGCATAAATTGGATTTAAAAATCAACACTCAAACTAAATTCTCCGAATAATCTACTAGCTAAGGCTCTCGCTCCGTTGGCCCCGTATTCGATTCCCGATCCTGATTTCCGTGTCGAGGACAGCCGAGAGCTACTTGAAAATCGAGTGTCAGACGCCAGATGAGAGACGCGATAGGACCCGACGAAAAGCCACTTGTCGGGGTTTGGGCTCTTAAGACCTCTTTCGGAAAGATAATTTCTCGTCGTCAGGCACTCTTCGACAGTGTTGCCACAACTTCAGAGCACAATTTCCCTTTCCGAAGTAAAAAAAAATCCCTTGTTCGACAAATTTTCCCCTTCATCGTAGAAAATTTAAAATTGCGAATCGTAAAACTTCATCATAAGGTATCATTATTATTTCCGCAGACCTATCAAAAAAGGAAAATTCACAGCAATATTAGGACGGAATCAATGAATGTAAATTATGAAGGGATAACGGAAAATGAAGATTGTTGACATCAAATTGCACATTTCACAAATATATATGAAATACGAAAAATTTACATTACACTTATTGTTTGTTCCCCAAGTCAAATTTAATTCTTAATTATGCTCACTACAAATCATTCGTCGAAAGAACGCTAAAAAAGTATTTCAAACTTCAAACAGTTTGAATATAATATGCGAGCTCGATATCGAATGTCTCCATACCCTCTTCACCTAAAATTTTACCCTAATTTCCCTACGCCGAGGATTTTTTTTCTTTATGTGGCAACACTGTTCTATGTCTCCTTTCGAGAGCATGTGTTGCAGCTTTCCACAACCCGCGACGGCATTGGAAAAGACCGAGAAGCAGCTTTCTTAACTAAACTTGCCGAGGACGATATAATCACATAGTAGAGGCACGCAACTGTGCTCGTCTGGACAGGAATCGTTACTGGATACGCGAAGGTAAAAGAATGGTCTACACAAGAGGTTCCAGCCAGAATAGCTTACATAAGAAACTTCCAGAATCATTTTAGAGTAGAGCTAGCATCACGCAAATGCGTCTGGGCGTCCCCGCGCGCACAGCGATGCGAAAAGAGACAAAGAAACACATATATGAGAAACAGAATAAGAAAAATAAAACATAGATAAACGGAACAAGAAAGAATGAGAGAAGACAGATAACCGAGATTGAATGAGATGAGAAAGTTATGGGTATAACATCGTAATCCTCATTAGTATTCTACCATGAAAGATACTTTTGTTGAAGTTAAATGCTTTCATTTATATTGGGTTGGCAACTAAGTTCCCGCCGTTTTTTTAAATTGGAAAAATCTCTATGACATTAAATACGTTTGGCACGAAGGTGTACATCATGCGAAAGAGAATATATTGTTCTACCTAAATGTATGTTTCTTTGTTACTAAGACACATTTTCTTGTTATTTACAGATCATTAAAATGGAATGTCAAGTTGAGAAGAATGAGCATTTTCGACACCTCCTCCTTTTTGCCTTTAATCAAGGTTCTAAGGCCGCAGAAGCTGCTCGCAACATTTGTGCTGTGTATGGAGTGGGTGCTATAGCTGAAAGAACCGCCCGTGATTGGTATGCGAAGTTCAAAAAAGGAAATTTTGACCACAAAGACGCATCTCGTTCTGGCCGTCCAGTTGAGTTCGATGAAGAGCGATTGAACCACCTGTTGCATGAAAATCCGCGTCAAACAACAAGGGAACTGGCAGAGACAATGGGTTGCTCCCACACTACTGTAGAGAAGCATCTTCACTCGATGGGAAAGGTTCAGAAGTGTGGAGCATGGGTGCCTCATACTTTAAGTGTCACCAACAAAAATCAACGAGCCACAATCTCCGCTGGTTTGCTTGCTCGGCACCGTGCAACCCATGGACACAAGGAACGATTTCTTCACCGAATCGTTACTGGCGATGAAAAATGGTGCCTTTACATGAATATGAAGCGGCGTAAGGAATGGCTGAGCCCCGGGAAACAAGCGACCCCACGCGCGAAACAGGAACTTCATCTGCGTAAAACGATGTTGTGCGTATGGTGGGACTGGGAAGGGATTCTCCATTTCGAATTGCTTGAAAGGAACCAAACGATCAACGCGGAACTCTTATGTGCAACAAATGGAACGACTCAACACGGCTATTCAAGAGAAAAGACCGAATCGGCAGCATGGTGTTCTTTTGCTGCACGACAACGTTCGCCCCAATATGACCAAGGACGCCATTCAAGCTCATGGTTGGGAAGTGCTGCCACACCCACCATACTCTCCAGATTTGGCACCAACGGATTTTCACCTCTTTCGATCTCTTTCAAATGCTATGCGGGGAATTTCGTTCAATACTGATGCAGAATTGAGAGCTTGGTTGGATGACGTTTTAGAGTCTAAACCACGTGATTTCTACCGACGAGGTATTGAAAACCTTGTTGAACGTTGGCAAAACGTTGTAAACAACACAGGAGAATACATTATTGATTAACTACTTGTATCTGTTTATTGAAAACTAAACTTTCAACACCTTCCTTAAAAAACGGCGGGAACTTAGTTGCCAACCCAATATATTTAATGAAAAAACAATCCAAAGTTAACGTAAACATGGTCTCCATTTAACTTTTCATGAAACAGCGTGAACCTGTGAACGGTTTGGCACTATTGCACTGAGAACGAGATGGTTAAACAAGGTGGAAAGAAGGGAAGATGGAGAAACAGAGAGATTAGGTAGCGAAGCAGAAAGAGAGAAGAGACGACGAAAAGAAAGGAGGAAAAAGAGAGGAAGAGATAGAAAGCAAGATTGGTAAAATATAAAAACGAGGAGATAAACAAAAGAGAGGAGATAGAAACGGAGGAAGGGTGAGAAAGCAAGATTGATAAAAGAGCAAGAAAGAGAAGAGAGGATATAAAGAGGAAAAGGGACAGAAATAAAGAAAGAGAAAGTAAGATTCGTAAAAGATCAAAGAAGAGAGAAGATAGGAGATAAACAAAATAGGAAAAGAGAAAGAAACAAAAGAAGAGGGAGAAAGCAAGATTGAAAAGAAAGAGAAAAGAGGTGAGATTAACAAAGAAGGAAAAGAGAAAGAAAGTAAGGAAGAGAGAAAACAAGATTATTAAAAGAGTAAAAACAGAGAAGAGAATATAAACAAAGGAGAAAAACAGAAACAGAGGAAGAGAGAAAGCAAGACTGATAAAAGAGGAAGAAAGAGAAGGGAGGAGGTAAACAAAGGAGGAAAAAAGAAGGAAACAAAGAGGGAGAAAGCAATATCGATAAAACGACAAGAAAGAGACAAGAAGGGAAATTAACAAAGGAGGGAAAGAGAAAGACACAATGGAAGAGAGAAAGGAAGATTGATCAAGAGCAGGAAATAGAAAGAAGGAATGGTGAAAAAATAAAATCTTAGAAACTAAGTCTACTACCCCGAAATATATTGTCCACCCATAATCTTACCCCCTTCCCTGAAGCGCACCTGAATCAAGTTAAGTGCTCATGGTTCATACCGATTACGTTATCCCGTGCATATAAAGAAGGAACATAGAAATAAAAAAAAACACACGCTCAGTGTATCACACAATGCATTCCACCAGGACAGCTTGTCAGCAGAGAAGAAAAAAAGTAGATCAATATTCGCAAGAAAGTTTTCGAGAAGGACCTCGATAAAAGCAGCTCAGAAACAGAGGTTGGAGATAATGATTGACATACTTGTCGATAACAGGGTTCTTGAAATGTGTTCGAAGGTTGTTTCGAAAGGGAGTGACAGAAGTGTCGCACAGTATGAAACATGTTAAGAGCTTTAAAATATGCAGAAAATCGAGGTTCAGGGGAGGCTGACTGGAAAAACTAAAAACCAAGACTTCTTAGGTTCCACGTGGTGACAGTAGCGAGTGCTCTTTGGGCCACCGTTCTCCCATCCAGTGTTGCCAACCTCTGAAGATGTCAAAACCGTAAAATATGGAAAAGAGAAAAACAACTTAGATTTCTATGCGGGGCGATACAGGGTGGTTCATATTGATGGGACACATTTGAAATGCACATTTATAGGAATGCAACAAGCACATTTATTAAGCACTATGTGTAACCAAGATACAGGAGTTTACAGCACTGTTCGTCGTTTGAATATAACATCCCGTAGATGGACACCACCTTGAGGAGAACATTCTTGGGCTCTCGAAGTCATACTGTATATACTGTGATGCAACAAATCGTCCGGAATGGCCTCTATTTCCCTCTAGATATTTCCCTTGAGTTCAGCAGTTGTTTCGGGTCTTTTGGTGTACACCCTTTCCTTTACGTAAACCTACATGAATTAGTCCTGTGGGGTTACATCTGGTGATCTGGATGACCAATGATATAACCCTATCTGGAAATGAGGCAATCAGGGAAAGGGCATTCTCGCTGGCACTAATCCTGTATGACTAGTTGCACAATCTTGTTGCATCCATACTTTGTAAGACCGAGCCGCCTCATTTAGGGAATGAAGAACGTGATTCATATGTCGTTGTAAGCCTCGGCAGTGACTGTTACGGTTGGGATATTGCTAGACTGTATTCGCCAGGAGTTAAATGTTCTCTACACGTCCAGGGGTCGTCCAGGCGAAGGTTTCCTTTCGGCTATACGGTTTGCACAGCAGGCAGGATTACCATCTGAGATGTTGCTTCGCGCTTCATGAAACGATTTCTGAATCGCCCTTGTGATGTAATGAAGAAGCTTCCACTAGTGAGGAACTCTTCCACATCATACGCAATTTCAACACGAGTCCACAGCACCACAATTAATTTGCACTATAAAATGAAAATTGAATTAAAATAAACTCCCAAGCTCAGGCTTCAAAATACATTTAAAAAATGTTAGAATATTCTTAATGTCTGAAAATACAAAACAAAATGTGCCCCATCAACATGGACCACCCTGTATATACTATACATTTCGAGACGAGACTGAGAACGAGACACAAAGTCTCGTCCCGATACCATCCCTAGTTTCTTGATGCAATTTGTAATTTCCTTACTATGCGTCATTTGTCACTCCTAGCTAATCACAGCGGTAATCATTATACGGCTTTAGGGATAACCCTGTTGGTTCCTGCCAATAAGTAATTCGGATGCTGTTGCTAATGCTGTCTGCTGTTTCGGCAGGAGTTGTATCTCCCATCCTATAGACAAAACCGAGGAAAGGACTTCAACCCGAAACACTTGGTGGCAAAATCGCCGAGTCTATCACTCAACATGCTCGGTCGACGGTGTGTAACACTGTCACACTTGCAGAAAGGTCTTAACGAGACACGTCGCTAGGGGTCCCGGGTTTGAATCCCGGCTTGGGTATGTGTGTTATTAGTGAGTTTGCCTTCATCTATTTCATAACACTCATCCCCATCGTCGCCATTAGCAAAAAGTGGCAGAAAAGCGACGTAAATTAACCTAATTCAATCAATCAACGAGACACGTTCCATACTGCTAAACTAACTCTCTAGCCTTCTTAAACCCGAAGGTTTATGGCTGCAGCAACACAACCCTTCCATCTGTCCCTATCCTGGCCAAGATAAATGCAATCTTTTCCATCCTTACCGATTCCCATCTCAACGTTATCCTTCGTCTTGGCCTTCCAACAGGTCTCATTCCATCAGGTTTCCCAACAAGAATCCTGTAAACTCTTCTTTCCTCCCCCATTCGTGTCACATCGCCTGCCCACCTACGATTTCTTGATTTATCATCATTCTAATAATATCTGGACAAGAAACGTTCCGTACTATGCAATCAAAAATGATAAAGAAAAGCTGGAAAAAAAATGCCATCATACTTATTATAAACGACCTTCCCGATGCGGCGTAGTGGTAAAGTCGACGTATTGCAATCAAGAAGTCCCGGGTTCGATACCAGATGGAGGTACATGAAATGTACTTAAACATCAAAATATGAATGCCTAACGAGATTATCACGAGAGCCTCGAATATTCGGACTAGGGCGTAGTCAAAGGTTAATACATTTTCTTCTCATATGGTGGATCAGCCCGCACATGAACTTGAATCGTATTAACGTCCCATTAAAGCCCATCAAAATATAGTACTGGCAAAAGAATAATAACAGACAACAGCTCTGGCTGTGATTTCAGCCGGCTGAGCATCGTTAGCCTACAAGCGCACCATTTTTTAGAAACTCCTTCTTACGCTTGTGCAACAAAAAGATGGTTGTTTGGAATCTTGAAAAATATACATTTTTTCTGAGACACCCTGTACCTCCCTTTGCATATTTCCTGAACACATCTACTAATTTCGAGGGATTAGGACGGACAAGCGACGCGACGACTCCCATTACAGCGGACAGTTCTTTCCCAACTAACACTCCAGCGAGGGTACAAGGTCCGGACAATTACGCCTTAATCACTACATCAGTTCTGATTCTGAGCTCCACCCGGTGACGTCACGCAGGCTATCTCGTCCCCGTCCCCCGAATCACGTGACTAAGGTACACGGTACCGCACTCTCGGTATTCCCACAGGAACCGGGTGGCCTTTGACGGGACGCCAACCCTCTCCCGATGTAGTCAGGGTTCAATCTTTGCGCGGACGGACTTCAAAGCCTGGAGATCATGAAGGAATTACGACTTGTCTAGGTCACAAAGCAGATCACACATGAATTTCGTGATTGCTTTCGTGGAAGCTTTTGTTGGGGGATTTGCTTTGAGGACATGAAGGTTCGCACATGAGAGAGATTAAACACATGACTCTTCAAAGTGTTATTATTGGAGGAAATAAAAGGCACTAATGATTCCATTTTTTCCAATTTTCCAGTGAAATTTTTGCCTCGAAAAGTCAGATAACCCGGATATTGCACTTTTTCTTGCTATAATCCTCTATAGCTTCCTGGTGTCTACATCTAGGGTAGAATTTTCGAAGCTTGTACGCTGAAACATTAAAGTTGAGAACGGAACTTCATTTCTCAACAGAAGTTTTACCTCTTGCTCATCTTCCTGAAAATGAAACGTGCAACTGCAATCACATCATTACTTTCCAGTGATAAAGAAGCAAGTTCCATCAAATGCCATCTCAAGAGAGATCACACTAATTGTTACTTTCCAATGATAAAGAAAGAAAATTATACCAATTGTCATCTCAAGAGAGATCACACTGATTGTTACTTTCCAATGATAAAGAAACAAAATTCCATCAAATGTCATCTCAAGAGAGACACTAATTGTTACTTTCCAATGATAAAGAAACAAAATTTCACCAAATGTCATGTCAAGCGATATCACACTGATTGTTCATTTACAATAATAAAGAAACAAAATTCTATCAAATGCTATTTCAGGAGAGATCACACTCATTGTTACTTTCCAATGATAAATAAAATCAAAATTCCATCAAATGCCATCTTGAGTTATAACATCTGCAGTTACTTTGTTTCATTTTTCCATCTCCTTCAATAATATATCACTTCAGAATCCTCTGTTGGTAGAGACCCGTATCAGGCCCAGAAGATGGCACTTCCACAATATTCCGAGGCAACCTTCGGCCGCGGGACAAATCAACAAACCAGACTGAAAAATTAAACATCCTGCCCGGAGGGGTGTATCCAGCCGCGTAACAACAAACACCGGATGCATTCAAAATGTTCAAATTACCTCGGTTTAAGCGTTAACCGAGTTTAGTTAACTCTGGTCGAGATCCGGCCGCCTTTCTAAATTTCGGATTAGCTCCAGGACAGTGGCATCTGCTTACTAAATTATTCAGTTAGTCTCGTTCTGCATTAGTCGCTTAACTCCTTGTACAAGTGTCTCTGCCTCGCAACCTCCAGGCAGTGCATGGAATTCAATGTAAGGTACCGAATTGGTTTAGTCCTAACTCTGATTAGGGGTAACAAACTGTCAAATGCATACCGGAATTTCTAACCTGTAAATCATTATTTTACATGGCAAGTGGGAAAATAAGTTTACATGGGGGATGTGCCTTAGAATCAAGAGTCTGAATTCTTCGAGATGATAACTGGATCAGATATCTCAATCTCTTAATTCCGCTATCAGAATCCCGAATCATGGATGCGGTATCGGAACCTCCTCATTAATCGTGCCCATTGAGATCAAACATCTGAATCGTCGTCACTCGAATTCGTTAGGATCAAATATCTGAATCGTTGTTATCCAAATCCACTAGGATCGGATATCCGAATCGTCCTCACCCGAATGCACTAGGATCGGATATCCGAATCCTCTTCACTGGAATCCATTAGTATCGGATATCCGAACCGTCCGCGGCCGAATCCACTAGGATCGGATATCCGAATCCTCTTCATTGGAATCCATTAGTATCAGATATCAGAATCGTCCTCACCCGAATCCACTAGGATCGGATATCCGAATCGCCCTCACCCGAATCCACTAGGATCTGATATACGAATCGTCCTCACCTGAATCTATTACTGTCAGACATCCGAATCCTCCTCACCCGAATCCACTAGGATCGAATATCAGAATCCTCTTCACTGGAATCCATTAGTATCGGATATCCGAATCATCCTTACCCGAATCCACTAGTATCGTATTTCCGAATCGTCCGTACCAGTATCCATTACTGTCAGATATCCGAATCTTCGTCACTTGAATCCATTAGTATCAGATATTCGAATCATCCTCACCCGAATCCGTTAGGAACAGATATCCGAATCTTAGATTTAACCCATTGGGACTGAAAGTTTTATTTGTTCTCCCCGATCAACCGGAGATCCGGGATCCAGCACCCTCGCCTGAAGTTTAGATAACCCACACAACACTTGATATATGGGTTGCATAGGCTCCAGGGGAATACACGTATATAACCACAAACTGCTACTGGGCTAGCGAATGCAGAAGCATAATTATGTATTCCATTCCTTCTGGTATATAGCGCCAATGTGAATGAAAATACGGGGAATAAAGAGACAATTAACTTTGTCCGCGGAATTTGAACTTAGGACTCGTTTTGCTACCCACTCAAGTCATGTAATGATGAAAATGAAGAAAAAGTTGAGAGGCAACATGAACCATGGTGTCGCAGAATTCGACCTGGTTCCTTGTAAAGGTTCGAAACATAATTCCTACTGGAATGTCAAACTTTCGTGAGAAGAATGGGAAGTATGGAACTGTACTTATACAAAATTCTACATTATAAAATACAAATATACTTCTATTTGTAGGACATAAAATTTAATTAAGTACCTAAAGATGGCAAAATAAATTCTGAAGGACCACCCAGTCCCCAAGAAATGTTGGTTGATAAAATAGTTTTCAACAACCATGTTCTTTGGAATTAATGACGTTATATGTCCTTGGAATGGCTTTCTCAGTCATAAGTGAATTTCACCTATTTTTATGAAATTCATGACTTTTCCAAAGGTTTCTAATTTTTTTATGAAATTCTGATTTTTCAATTACTTCCTATGTCAAAGGTCAATTTGATTTACATATCCAGCTTTCGTTTCACGATCATTGG
Organism: Lepisma saccharinum; assembly: GCF_977018435.1. Taxonomy (NCBI): domain Eukaryota; kingdom Metazoa; phylum Arthropoda; class Insecta; order Zygentoma; family Lepismatidae; genus Lepisma; species Lepisma saccharinum. The sequence continues at coordinate 45,000,686 of NC_139231.1, read as the reverse complement.
GAAACCTGAAGGTGTAAAGTGTGTTAAAAAAACATTAATTAAGAGAAACCCAATTACAGCCGAAACAATAGGCAGCTCAAGTTGGAGCACGGAAGCAAAAGCTGATCTGTAGTCTCGTCACCAGCTGTTATGTGCTCCGCCGAAAGCGCTGGTCAGCAGATTTCGAAGTGATATACACGCGGGGAACTCCCGGAGGGGTAGTTCCTCATTTTGATCACGTCCTCAGCCTGCGCTGCAATAAGAACCGGACGCGGGCGAGCAATTAAAGACGGAGATCCGAACCCTTGACGGTCTCTTCTGATGAATCGGCCCCGCGGCGTAGCACGGAGGGGGCAAGAAATGTGAGGAATTTCTTGCTCAGGGTGGCCCCTTCCCCCGGGAAGAACAACAAAGGAAGCAATTGAGAAAGGATTCCTGATAAAAAAAAGGGGGGAGGTGCTTCACAATGCATTGTGGGGCGATCATTCTTCATAATAAAGTAAACACGTTGGAGCTGAGTTTAAGATACAGCAATATATGTTTCCACAAAGTTTAAGCTCTTTCTCTGTGCCAATGTGAGGCTGTAACGCTGGAAGTAAAGATTTCAGTACGTATATACGACATTCTTTTCTGAATATTTGGTTAGCACAGCGCGCTACGACGCCAGGCTTTAGAGTTCGAATCCCGGCCCGAGCGTTCTATGTGATTGTCCCTTCATAAATTTCACATCAGCCATCCTCATCGTCGCGATTAGTCAAAAGTTGCAGAAAAGCGACGTAAAATAACATAAATGAATGAATCAATCCATAATTAGAACATTCCTATCTTCCCCCGAAGTTTCTTTTAGGTCCACTTTATGCTCAGACAGACTAAGCGAGATTGGATCTGCGGTACAGAATGAGAGTCGAACCACTGTGCAATGTGCATCCGCCGGAGAGAGAACCCAGGGCCCTCGTTTACCAGGGACTAGCGTTACCAGTATGTCATCTGCACACGCTAAGCAGGCGGAAAGGTTTATGCCGCAATGTCAATTTTGTTATTTTATATACAGGGTGGTCCAAAAAATTACCGAAATGCTAGACACTTAACACAGGGTGATTCAAAAAGGACTTTACAACTTTGAAAGCATGTAGAAATTTATTCACATAACTTACAGAGTCGGTTGAGGTGCCATTGCAAAGCAAAACGCATCACGTTTTGACTCACGTAGTCCATTAGTACCTAACTGAACCAACAGTTGCGGTGTCAGCATTGTTCTTGAAAATGGCTACTTTTACTGGTGCGGAACGTGCTCGCTGTGCGTTTTGGTTTCACGAGACGCAATCAGCAACTGCAGTGTAACGTAAGATCCGTAACGAGTATCGTAAGGCGCCTCCTAGTAGGCCTACAATTTACTCTTGGCACCAAACCTTCGTTGAGACTGTTGCAATGGCCACCTCGCTCCCCAGATTTGACCCGCTAGATTTTTTCTTGTGGGGTTTCATTAAAGATCGGGTTTTTGTACCACCTTTACCTGCTGATCTTGCTGAGCTGAGACTTCGAATTAACGCCGCCGCTGCAGAAGTGACGCCTGACTTAATGGTGAAAGTCTGGAATGAAACCGACTTCAGGTGGGATGTATGCCGCATTACAAATGGTAGCCACATCGACCCAACATGAATGTTGTATGACAAACTTGATGTGTTTTGCTTTGCAATTGCACCTCAACCAACTCTGAATAAATTTCTATATGCTTTCAAAGTTGTAAAGTCCTTTTTGAATCACCCTGTATTATCGATTAGCTATGTTGTTCGTGCATCTAAGAGAGTTTCCAGACAAGCAACACGCTTCACGTGTAAATTGGACACCAACCTCACACCAAGCTTCACGTGTAAATTGGACACCAACCTCACCACAAAAATAAATGCAACCTTCCGCACCTAAGCGACGCAACAGGCTGCATGTGTCCTTCCGACTGGGCGATTTTCTGAATGGTGTGTATTGTGTTGGCTCGGTCTGTTGTTTGCGCATGCGCGGTAATGCTTTCTTATAAGCTGAAGGGGCTTGTGTCGCTTTGGTCACTTCGAAATGGCAAGCGAGACGGGCCCCTTCAGTCTATGAGAAAGCATTCAGCGCAAATTCGCAAACAACAGACCGAGGCAACACAATGCATGCCATTGAGAAAACGGCCCAGTCCGACCGACATGTGCAACTTGTCGTGTCGCTTCGGTCTGAAAGCGCAAGGAGTGTCGGACTGTTCCACATACTCTGAACATATTTTTACAACGTGTAATTTTATAGCCTTGACCACTAAGTTATCCTGGGTAGAATGAAAAATGAATATTTAGCAAGACAGTCAGAGCAGTAACGTTGCTGGAATCAAAACGGATGTGGGATGTAACCAATAAAATGAGAAAGACATATACACGTAGGAAATTCCAAGCGACACGATTTTTCTCCCACTAGATGGCATTACAGAGTAACTCATTGCTGTTATTCTGTCAACGAAGGCAAGTTACAGCCATTATCCCCGGAACATTCCAGCAAGAGGAGAAAAAAAGCAATCTGCAATGCATTTCTCTTGTTTTTACCACCAGACGGCAGTGTGATCGTTTCAGAAAGCAAGGAAAAACACACTTCCGCCACCTATTCCGCGTCTGGCTGCACATTAAGTTGAGTCGGTAGGGCGAAACAAAGGTCCGAGCGAGGGAAAAACGACCGTAATGAACAAAGGCGGCCAGAATAGACGGGCCAACCACAGCATGGAAATTCAATTAGAAACAGACTCCCGCTGTGGGTACACTGGTCCACTGCGAGTGTAACCAAGGACAAGAGGTACTTGCTGTTTGATTTGTGTGTTTCTGTGTGCGTATCCCGTAGCTTTAGCGTATAGGCGTTGGTGTCCCTTACCAACGGCCTAGTCATTGAATCGACCACCTTCTAATCAAGAGGTGACGGGTTCGGTTCCCACATAATTTAGCGCTTCAAGATTCCAAAACTAGTAAACATTTAAGCACAAATTTATTTATTATGAACTTTACTCATCATGTATGTCAAAAAAGGGTATTGTCTTTTTTTCTCGAGCCTTCACACTTTCTCACTCGTACAGTCATTTAACTTTGAAAGTGACTTATAAAATCTAAAGGAACTTCCCGAAGTCAGGACAGGTTAAAATTATTTCCAGTAGAGATAAATATATTCATGGGAATATTTGTTTTTAATCCATTGACTATAGCTTTTCGCCTGCTCTGCTTTTCTTATATACAGGGTGATGTACAATGAAAATGTTTCGATTTGAGTTTGAAGTCCACTTTAAGCACATATGCTAATCGGGAGCGGAACTATATTTGAAAGTGGGATGCGAACCGCTTTGTCATGTGCTTCCACCGGGAAGGCCCTTGATGAAAATAAAATACAGGGTGGTTCACAAGTGTGGAAATGCTACTTGGAATACAGTACAACAGCACAAATCAAACTTACCGTACATATTACTCGAAAGGGTGGAAAATTTGCTAAATTATAAATAAAATATAGCACCAATCTTGAAATCAGACTCTTCGATTGAATTGAATTTTCTTTAAATATAAATGTGGTCACGTGACAGCAAATGTACTCGAAATTTAGGAAAACACGATGAACCCAATCCAAAATATTTTTCATAGGTGGTTCATAACATGTTAACTGTACCCATTTCTCGCAATTTCTTATTAAATTGGTCCATATATCTGGCTTACACTTTACGGAATTCTTTACATGCAAGCAGAAACGATCTTCAGAATTTCCTCTTGGGAAATATTTCAGGATCTAGGTGTTTTGGCTGACTCTAAGGCGAGTTAAGCAAAACACAACGCATTCCAATTAAGCGTGTATAAGTGAATGCAGGTGTTACATTTTTATTTCCGGCGCTGTACATTCAATTTATTTCCTAACTGAAAGCATGTGCGGTTCTGCAAAAGAAAATGTGACAAGAAAATAGTCAGACGGGGGAACAACAGCCATATACAGTAAAACCTCGTTAATCCGGACCCCGATAAGCCGGACTTCACTTAATCCGGACAGGCAAAAGGCAAAAAAAGAGAATCAACTGTTTTAAATGTGGCTAGAAGTCAACAAGAGGACTTCCCAAAGAAAAGGCAGTCAACCACTGATGAAATTCTGTTTCCCGCAGACTTTGTACCTACTGTATAGTGTATTTAGGCCTATGCTCTTTAAACACACCATAATAAACGTGTTTTGTTGCTATAAGCGGAGTTTTAATGCACTTTCTACTCTTTTAGGTTATTTCAGTTAATCCGGACTTTCGTTAAAACGGTCAACCTATCCCCCCATTAGTCCGGATTAACGAGGTTTTACTGTACATACATTACATGGGGGTGAGAGCGTGTGTGTGTGGAGAGAAACAGATGCGGTGGTCCTTCCGGTAAGGCGTCTAACTGCTACGTGAGATGCAAGAGTTCGATTCACGGGTCCATGATTTCTGGTGGCATTTTTGTTTCCAGCAATATATCTAGGGTTCACCCAGCCTCTAATTAATGGGTACCAATGTTTAGGGGTAGCTTTACATTATATACTCACACAGGGTGGTACAAAAGCAGGTTGCCATTTGACATATGCCAAGTAGGCAAAGTGTGTGGTTTTCTTTGGAATACATTCTCTTTCACCAGACTCTAGAAAGGAAATTCATGAGCGTAAGGTCTGGCGATTATGTGGGCCACTCAATGCAAAATACAAAATAAATACAAAAGAGAGACTGTCAATCTACTTTTGCACCACCCTGTGTGTGTGTGTGTGTGTGTGTGTGTGTGTATATACGTGTACATGTATACAGTATGTGTGTATAAAATGTTGCCCCGTCCGTTCCGGGTAATAAACAAGTCAACGCAGCAAAGGGAAGGAGGAACACTCATCACGAAATTGGAGAAGAAAGATTAGTTGAGGAAAGGGATGAGATGGGAGATCATAAAGAAACTGGGTTAGGGAGTTCAGCGTTGCCTCTCCTCTTAACGGAGAAATCTCTCGTGGCGGTAATACAGAGTTACGACCTCTTCGAGATTCTTTAAAGCGTACACCCCCCTTCTTTCTCCTTCGACCGGCATTGTCTTGTGGAAGCTGGGATCTTTAAGACCTGCTCACATGCGAGAGGCGCCGTGCTTCTACATGGCCCCGGCTTAGATTGGATGCTGGGGAGAAAATGAACTGCGCCGGTGATAGAACCTATTAGCGCGTGAAGTGCATTTCGGAGACCGCCAATGGGAGCTAGTGGCGGACTTCCGGTGGAAGACACGGCACGTACTGTCTCCCTAGATATTATCCTTAAAAATTATGTCCAACAACGTAAATACATTACATATTTCAAGACCAGAATAAGAAAAATCACGGGTTAACATGAATGAAGTGATGTTTGAATTCACCCACCTCATGTAGACGAAGCTAATGATTGCGAGATGTGAATTTGCGGTATTTTCGTTCCCCTTCCTACAGCCACGGTAGTCATGGCTATTTTCTTCTCCGTCGAGGCCAGTGGCAAGCCTTGCAACAACAATAAAAGTTTGTCCGCTGGCTGACTTGACCCGCGTTGGCCGCTGGCGTAAGCAGACTCGACTATTTTTGGCTGCTCGCGTAAGCAGACTCTACTCTCTTTGGCCGCTGGCGTAAGCAGACTCGACTATTTTTGGCTGCTCGCGTAAGCAGACTCTACTCTCTTTGGCCGCTGGCGTAAGCAGACTCGACTATTTTTGGCTGCTCGCGTAAGCAGACTCTACTCTCTTTGGCCGCTGGCGTAAGCAGACTCGACTATTTTTGGCTGCTCGCGTAAGCAGATTCTACTCTCTTTGGCCGCTGGCGTAAGCAGACTCGACTATTTTTGGCTGCTCGCGTAAGCAGATTCTACTCTCTTTGGCCGCTGGCGTAAGCAGACTCGACTATTTTTGAGACTCTACTCTCTTTCGCCGCTGACGTAAGCGGCCTCGACTCTCTTTGGCCGCTGACGTAAGCAGACTAGACCCGCGTTATGCACGATATACAAGGGTCGTTCAAGGTTGACAAAGACTTTTATTTCTAGACAAGAAATATACATACATAGAATCACCAAAATATCTCAGTCTTTCAAAGTATTCCCCATGAACATCCAGACACCGTTGCGAGTTTATTGATGCCTTTGGCGTAGAAAGAAGTAGGTTGGTGTCGTAACCACTGCAGGACAGCGTTCTTGAGTTCCTCATCTATCTGGAAATGCGTCCCGCCCAAATGCTCTTTAAGAGCCACAAACAAGTGGAAATCACTGGGGGTAAAACCTCCCAGTGCAAGTTGGCCAGTGTTGTTTGAGTCAAATGGGCCGTGTGTGACCTGCCATTGTCATGGAGAAGAATGACATGTTTCGACAACATTCCAGGTCTTTCCTTCCGAACGGCCCCACGTATAACACTGATATTGACTGTATGCGCTACGTCACGCACTGTTACTCGCCGGTCTTCAAGGATAACTTGCTCTACACGCGCGATATTCACCGGAGTGACTGTAGTTGGGCGAACGTGTCCGCACGGTTCATTTGCTACCACTGAACTGTTGACACCATTCGTACACTCTTGCCCGTGACAGTGTTTGTTCACCGTACTGTGCTTGCAGTCTACGCCACATTTCAGCAGGTTTTACCTTGTCCTTCACGAGAAATTTCATTATACACCGCTGTTCCGTAGCAACAGATACACTACTTGCCGCCATCTTTGTTTACACTTCTGCACATGCGTCAAATGCATCGCAAAGGATCATGGTTCTCGCAAGTAATGCTGCGCTACACTGATTCATTAATATTTTACGCACGAAAGTCTTGGTCAACCTTGAATGATCCTTGTATTATGGTAACTGATATGTCACAAATATAGTTTTAATATACACCATTTTGACCACGTACTTAATGGATGATATAAAATTACGCGGAGATAATGCCAGGTTACATACATTTTCAAAATATTAATTTTCAATATTGGAAAGAATATTACATTTCTTTCCCATTTCATTGGAAACCATATTAGAAGATTAAATTGTACTTTTGTCTTCCTATTTGTTCATATGTAGTCAACTTAGACTGTTCAATTTATCCATCCAAATAGTAATAACAAAGCTGGAGGGGAGAAAATTTGGCCTATGTACCTGAAAGGGGAAAAGACTGTTGATTTTATAAATGCCATTCCTCACCAGATCTTATCTTACAAAAAGCAAGTGAATTCTACTGGCTTGGCGAGCAAACCCTGCCCAAAGAGCAGCAACGGGGTTAAAAAACTGATTCCGCATCCCTCCCCGCCTGGCCCCTAATGCCATTTCCTCCCTATTAGCTTAACTACAGAGTGCAGGCTTTTAGAGCATTATTAGCAGCAAAGGCTGATAGCGAAAGGTCCAGATAAGTCGCTCACAAATTGGGTGTAATATCTTCTTTTTATCTCGCGATAAATATGGTTTACGAGTGGGGGTCCCTGGATACACTCTTTTCCCTCGCTCCAATCCCTTCCGACCTCCGCTTCCGAGGTTGTGAATATAGTGCGGTAGCGATATTGTGCGAGGATGCTATTCGTCCTTTTATTACAGTGATGTAGCGAGCCGGCGTATAGATGGAGACAGGGTCGCACAATCTGGGCAAATCCATTGCTATTCAGTACAGATGGCTGTAGGCAATGATGGGGAGAGGGGGGCGACTTAGAAAGATTTCATTACAGAGATGGCTGTTTCTGATAATGCAAGAAGTATACGACCCGGCGACATCTTGGCGCCCGTGCTTGTTGTGTTACTGTCTGTTATATTTCGGAGATTGGATGCCAGAGACATCTAGCGGCAAGTTTTGCGAACTTTGGTGCCCCTTTTTATAACAAGCACTCTCCCCCTTATCTTCTTTATTCTTCTGCGTCTCGTTTTATGCTCTTAGGTTTTTAAGGGATGAAATGCACGGTGAAAATTTGGAGCTTGTGAAGCTCCCAGGCTTTGTTATGTGGGTTGGAAATGCTCAAATGCCTCTTTAAATCTGATTTTAGCTGTGGTTCTAAGCGTTAATCAGGTTACAAATTTCTTTCATGTTTTCTGCCTAGGAATATTAAAAACCATACAGTGTACATAAACTGGGTTACCGCTAATTTTATAATATAAAATTTCATGACATTTCCAGATTTTAAAGGTACTTTTAAATAACTTTCCAGGTCGTTATAATAATCCATATCTGTTGAAAACAAATGACGAAAGAATAAAACAAAATAACATTTTTACACGAAATATTCTTCTCCAAAAGAAACCAGTTGGAACAAAAAGTTGAATGTGTTTCCAGTTTTCAATTTTGTATTGTTTCAAAAACATTTAATTTACATCATTGCTTCAGTTAAAAAAAAAAAAAAACATTTCCTGTCTTTCCACGACCTTTTACTCCAAATCCCCGCCCCCCCTTACATTTGCATGATTTGCAGAAAATAACTCAAAAATGGGAAGAGCACTGGAGAAGGCTATGCTGAGTCCCAAGTCGCAAATTACTGTATAATGACATTGTGGCCGTCAATATGTTACAACACATGGAGAAGTACTGAATAATTCGGGGAAAAAAAGATTTTGACAGTAGTGGACACTGCAAGAGAGAGCCCAGATGTATCAACTTGCAACATAATGATTTATTGAAATGGTAACGGGACTTTATGCACGCCATGCATATCTGCTTCAGGCTTTCATATGTAACAGAAGATAAGAATACACGTTGGAGCTACCTTCACAGCACAGTCACTCTCCTCACATAAACATGCTTACTCCTTCTTGGTGTTGAATTTCCTATCTTGTACTTGCCTCCAATGAGCTGCATTGCCCACCTAGACACAAGAAAATTATATATGCACGCAATTGTTAACAAAATAACGTTGTACAAGATATTCGATCAGCAGGACATTTGAGTATAACAATTCTACAGCAACCAAATGCACAGCTTCACAGATTTCGGTTCCAGAACGATTCCAATAGGATCACTGTCATTTTTGCCATATATTTCTTGTCTAAGTGTTGCCATATTATAGAAAAACACACTAAGATGGAAATAAAAGAAAGCCTGATATTACACACTAACACACACACATATACGCATGCACACAATGATACGCCTGTACACTGTAGGCTATATTAGCCAATTTAGAGAATATCAATCAGGGCAATCGCTCTAGACACATTTCGCCAATATAAACTTAAATTCCGCCTAGTGCACAGCCTCATTATGGTACCTACTATTATAGTGTGCTGCAGGGAGAGGATTTCGCACCATCCCTAATAGACGACGCTACATAGCGTCCGGGATTTAGAGCTTCTTCGCTCCAACAGGCAAAACGAGTGTTACACGCTCCAAGACCAGTAGTGCATGTATAACCATAATTTGTCTGTGGTAGTTTAGTCCATCTTACCAATACACAGTGATATGTGGGAATTAAATAGATGATTGTGGGCTGAAACTACCAAGTCGGATATTTTACACATACCGGGTGGCCAGAATTAAAGTTACCCAACTCAGAACCCTCTGTACCCTGCTTGAGGCATCGTAGAACTCTGAAATTTGGTGAATCCACTATGCAGACCATGGGCAAGAGGATGGCGATAAAAAATAGTTCGATTTTCCGCCACCAAGTTAAAATGTGCCGCTGTACTTCCATGATGGGTTGTAATAATGACGTAAACTGCTCCAATTGGTTATGGATTTGCCTTTACCTTGCAATCTTGCAATAAACGAGAGATTATTTTCTCGCAACTTCCAGCCACTAACAAATGTCTTTCTAATTAATAACTCAGCTAAGTCACTTAACGTGATTATTTGTACAACCCATCATGGAAGCACAGCGCCACATTTCAACCTGGTGGCGGAAAATTGAACTATTTTTTAAATTTTTTTAATGATATTTCATTGCATACACTGGAGGATGGGAGTGTGGAGCGAGTACGAGCAAGCTAAAGTGATCCCATGCAGGATTGTAGTACCTACACAAGCGACATAGTTTTATCACAAGCATCATATTTTCAGTGCTAAAATCCTGCAGAACAACTTTCACCGGAATCAGCCACCACATCTTCTCACGAATCACGTGCATTTGTTTGCTTTTGATGCACAGGACACACTGTACATTCTCCACTGCTGTTCCCATCTTTAGTAAGTTTCTTCCAATCATGCAAAATGTAATGGAAAAATCTGCAGTGGATAAAGAATAGAGGAAAATTCTCGCAGTTACCTCAACAACTAAAACATGGCGTCTGGGTTACCTGTCATATTTTACTAAAACGCAGGGACAGCTCTATTCTCTTATTCAAGTACGCGGGAAAAAAAAGGTCCTTGCGGATGAATATTTACACAGGAGCTTCGCCCCAATCCTCAGACATTCAGAGATCCTTTCACAATTCAACAAGAAGCACACAGAAACGCCCCAGACTTACCTAATTAAGTTTAGATATAATTACAACTCGCTAATTAATTCCTCCATGCCTTTCGGGGGATCTTTATTGCGTATTCACATCCGCGGGCGGGGCGACGAATAACTCCGCGGGAGCAGAAACCTCTCCCCCCCCCCCAACTTCCTTTCACATTTTTTTCTTCCCCCAATTATATTTCCGCTTGCGATTCAACCCGGGTACCGGATTTGTTCGCGTAAATTCAGAACACAGCAGACAGAGGGCTCTGCTTGAAGAGTAGCTACGTCACTTTCCCCGTCTCTCATTCATCTGCCTCTTGCTTTCTTCAGACTCGCGAAACTTGGTTTCTTTCTCGTTCCTCGTCGATTTTTACGAGACCTTCAATGCACGGGGAAAGTTGGGACGAAAAGAACCAACTGTTTACGACCCGCAAGTTCGGAGCCGCGAACTCTTTCAAAATGTTTCCTCGCCTCGACGCCAGAGGGGCTGTCAGTGCATTTGACACCTTTTACTTACCACGCATCGCATAATATCGCCATTCTGAAAGGTTAGGTGCCAGCAGAAGCTACTATTGTTGGGTTTTAATAGCGTTTATTTGTACTTTAAAAAGTCTGCTATTAAACAGAACTGGACCCTTGAGAAATCGAGGCGAGATCGAGTCTCTCGGTTTCGTCCGAAATTTTGATTTGGTGTTGAAAAAATTACCTAAACCAACTTTACTAATGTGACTTCTTCAGACATACCTACATGATTATTCAGAGAAAACTCATATATATTTATATAGGCAATTGTGAACCTGTGCTACGCGGTTGCATATATTCAGGATAAACTTCCGTTGCTTTAATGGCCTCGGTTTGCTGGGAAAAGTTCGTGTGATCTGTTGTATGCGTAAAGAGATGATAATTATGTATAAAAAGAAAGGAAGGATAATTATTGAAAACCAGGAAGAGGAAATTCAGTAATATAAAAGATGTCATTACTCCCAGACAGTTAGCAATCAGCCCAGCCAGAAAATATTAATGGAATGCTTATGTCAGTTATTGCCGAGTTGGGTTTACTGAGGAGAATAAGCAGGAAGTGTGCGTGTAGAAAGGATGACACCTGAATAACTGGGGATTGTTATGTGGAAAGAGGGAGAAGAAATAGTTGGGGGGAAATAGTGAAGGGGGGATTCAATCGGGAGTCGTTGGTGAAGCAGGAATGGGTGATTATCTCCGCAGTTCCGAGGAGATTCAACTCTATTACTGAGACGGGTAAGATTCCTTACTTTCATATCCAAATATCTGCCGGGTCCAACCATGACGGTATAAAACACATTTCAGTGTGCGAGTACTTTAAAGTTATTTTAAAGTTGTGTTTTCACCTCTCGCAGCTGAGGTTATGGAGGCTTACCATTATTTATTATTAACGTGTAAAGAGGATCGAGCTTACACACCCCAGGAAATCGATCCCCGTACCAAGAGTATGTCACCAAAGGAGGTGAGCCAATCTCTACCGTTAGAGGTAACTGAAGGTACGATTCGTATGTACGCGAACGAAATTGGACAGGCATTTGCAACTAGAGACGAGAGAGATACAATTCCAAGTTTGAACTCCTCTCGATACATTCCCTAAAACTCCTGTTATCTAATTGTTAGCTCACTAAGGTAATATTCTCTCATTCCCCACATTCCTTTCTGTGAACAAATTTCCACCAGCAAACTTGGTGACCCGTTGTCTTCCAGTACTGTCTCCCGTGATAGGCCTGAGAATTGCGTTCACTTGTTTTCCTGATAGCTGTGTACTACAATGTTAAGAAAAAGACAACTACCCTTCTACCCTGAAGATGAGAGTGACGTTAGCTATAGCTTGGAATCTCTTCCACGACTCACCTGGTCGATAGCCGGAGGGAATATTTTCACCTGCCCGTTGTTAGGTTAGACTCTGGTTTGTTGATTTTGTTATGTCGTAGAGAAATGCAGCAAGGATTCTGCATAATAATATTTCCGGTTATTAACCCTTTGCACTGCAAGAAAGGTTCCATTGTACACCTCTCTTCATCGTGCCTTGTAATCAAGGGGTTCCCGGTTCGATACTCGGTGGAGGTGCATAGTACGTAGTTCGGATCCTACTTTAAACTGTAGGACCAGTCCCGATCTGTGCACAACGTGGACTTCAAACTCTAGCTAGTTCATCGCACAACAAAAGCAGAATAAATTAAAGACAACAATGAAGTGATCCCATCTTTCTATTTTGAATCAAACTGATAAAGACTTTCACTCCCTGCTCTGCAACTAAGCTCTGTGATGGGGAAACTCGTGTTTGATTCTTAAAGCCTGCTTTTCTTCAAGGAACAACAGCAACAGAAAACACGACAGAGCAGAATTTGTGCTCCAAAGACTCATTCAACGATCCACCCCATGAGGAAACGTCACTAACAATACTTCCAGAGAGAAATATAAGCATACTTGACTTCCCCCCCCCCCCCAAAAAAAAAGAAACCTTGAATTGCTACATATGCAGACCTGCCTTACCACCGTTCCCCTGCCGGAATTTGCACCGAAATCTCGCCCACCCTTCTCTCTTTTGCGATCATCATCATTTTGCTCTTTCACGAATTCTCCCGAGTCTGAATGTGAGCTCGAGGGTGGAAGGGTGGAACAATCTTTGGCAGATCTTTCGCGGTTTCCAAGACCGCAGGGAGTCGGCGTGGAAGAAGCGAGGGTCGTAATGGCCCACTTTGCCTTAGAGACAACAAGTCGAGAAGAAGCGAGAACTCGGAAAAGTGCCAAAAAAAGAAAAAGAAAAAAGGATGGGGTTGGTTTGGAGTCGGGGCACATCCTGATCTTGTGGAGCGAAGGTGAGATTACGAAGCGCGTGCGGTGAACTTCGCTTGCACGGATTCAGAGACGAAGCCTTTCCAATGTTCCATGGAAGTCGGTACAAGACGTACAGACGTCTGTGACAAGCATGATCTGTAATGCCGAACACGTAATAGAGATGCCATATTTTACCTCTCTAACGCTGTTCGAAATGAAGATTCAGGTAGAGAAGAGACATCATTAGTTAGACAATCAGCCGGTCCCTGTTCCGCGATGGGAGGGAAATCAGACGATTCCTGCCCTGCGATGGGGGTCAAATCCGACGATTTCTGCCCCGCGATGGGAGTCAAATCCGACGATTCCTGCCCCGCGATGGGAGTCAAATCCGACGATTCCTGCCCCGCGATGGGAGTCAAATCCGACGATTCCTGCCCCGCGATGAGAGTCAAATCCGACGATTCCTGCCCCGCGATGGGAGTCAAATCCGACGATTCCTGCCCCGCGATGGGAGTCAAATCCGACGATTTCTGCCCCGCGATGGGAGTCAAATCCGACGACTCCTGCCCCGCGATGAGAGTCAAATCCGACGATTCCTGCCCCGCGATGGGAGTCAAATCCGACGATTTCTGCCCCGCGATGGAAGTCAAATCCGACGATTCCTGCCCCGCGATGAGAGTCAAATCCGACGATTCCTGCCCCGCGATGGGAGTCAAATCCGACGATTCCTGCCCCGCGATGGGAGTCAAATCCGACGATTCCTGCCCCGCGATGGGAGGCAAATCCGACGGTTTACGCCGCGAAATAAAAACTTTCCGATTCTTGTCTACGAACCAAACGAATGGTTACAGGTTCGTTTGCGAATTACGGAATCGAGTTTCTGACAACATGAACTTGTATCCAATAATTATAATAATAGTAAATTTCCACATATGCAATGAACTGGTGAGACCACAGTAATTAGCACACAATTATTAAATTGTAACCGGATGATGCTGATTTCACGTGTAAGCACTCACTTTCTCTGTCGTTCAGAAAGTCAGGAGCAAATCCTGACAATAAAAAAGACGAAAGGAAGATTCAAAGAAACATATGATTTCCGAGGCGTGGTTCTAACCAAGAACCCCGGACGACACGGTAAGCTGTGTTAATCTCTACAGCAAAGATACGGTGTGGTTCTTTCACAAAATGTCCATCATTATCGACCTCTCTGCACGCTTGTGGACAGGTTGTATTTCAGGTTGTAAATAACTAACGCTAATGATCATCCATGACATGATTTCCTGTACGTTCCTAGCAAGACCTGTAGGGCTTAGTCAACCGCTGAAGAGAGATGATTGATAACACGTTATAAGAAAACGCAAGAATTCAATTAACTGTCTGCAAGTATTACATTTCTCTAGGGTCCCCTTTCCCAGTCAGCAAGAAGGTTTGGTTTTCAACAATGATCCGTAGCAGTCGCACGCGAAATTCAAATTATCATAACTAATGTGATGCTTCGCAGAGCATATATTGGTCTAGGAATCCGGTGTGGGAAGGAAAAATCATCATTTCAAATTTTTATCAATAGTAATAAATCAAGGAACAGTTGAAACAGAAAAAAATAACACAAGGAACACTGGAGGTAACATACTTCGAGTACAGACATAAGGAAAGTGAAAGGTATAATTTCACCGCTTCCCTTGCAACTTTCTCCCCCTTCCTTGGTCCAAAGTCAATTAACAATGGTATCATTTCATCTAAGCAATACTTGGAACCGATTTTCCGTGTAACGTTCGAATGTCGTGTGTGTTTTATGCTTCGGTATCAATGGGCATCCCCGATGGCGTTGTAGTAACGTCGCCCATTGTACTCAATAGTTCCTGGTTCGATACCCAGTGGAGGGACATAGTAGTTCGAATCCAACTTAAAACTGTAGAATAAGTTCCAATTAGCCCATCTGTGCGTAACGAAACTTTGAAACAGAAGCTCAAGCTTCGGTATAAACATGAATATATTATTTGTCACTAACATATATTATCTTGTTTCCATATTAATTCCTAAATAGCCTACATCTAACCCAATTTATCGTGAAGCTTGCAATTTCTAATACCGTGATCTATTGAACAAAATCAGAAATCCATAGGCTCGATTGTATAGTTCAATTACGCTAGTAAAATTTCGTTGTTCGTCATCTACAATTTGAGATATACACTGGGCAGGAGTCATTTAATTAACTTTATTAGAATAAGACTACGTAACTGAAATTATATTTCGCTTATTTTCGACCAAGGTGAATTCATACAGGTGACAGTGGCGTAGCATGGGCATTTCGAGTTGGAACGCCAAGTCCGAAGGAAGGGTCGGCCCTTTTTGCTTAATAATTTACGTATGGAATTAGTCGCCACAGGTATTGTTTATTTGCCTGAAGTCAGCTGGGTTTTCAATAAAACATCATTCATGCATGATGAAAATGAGATGCTTCAGTAAGTAACAAATGTTTTGAACTCTGGTGTCTTATACCTTTTTCATACTTTTCGGCATGACACAAGTCATTAAAAAACCTACTTGAACCACAAGCGCCTCCGAACAACAGTAGACGTCATTCTTGTGGATGATCCAACTACTGATTGATTTGGTTTATTTTACTTCGCTTTTCTGCTACTTTTGGGCAATCGCGAATATGAATATGAGTGATGATGTTGATGAAGGGACACTCACAAAGAACACCCGTGCTCACGCCGGGATTCGAACCAGGGATCTCTGTCGTCTTGGCGCGCTGTGCAAAACACTCTGACACGGAGGTGGATGGATGGTCCAACTATCGTACACTCTACTGACGTAACAGTGCCGATTAGTATAATAATTCAGACCACTGATTATTGCATCTTGAGAATGTTGATCAACATTTTAAAATAATTTTGTCCAGAGACCATTCGATGTTAAGAGTTTTCAAATGAATGCTAAACATTTCCATTGGCACAATATTAAGCAGTTAGATACTAACGAAAAAAAATAATAAAAAGAATAGTTTTGCGGGTTAAGTGGTAGACGAGCCACATGCTGAACTTGTACCACGAGGACTTCACCAACTTATTTGACAAAAACTGTATTGATCTTTTAGTTTTTAATGCACATCGCTGTTCGTGCGATAATTATACAATGGAGTGGCCATTAAGAAGTGGAATATTTGAGATTGGTAAAGTTATGTCAGTCAATATTGCTTATTCTAGCATCACACAGCACGAGCGCGAAGAAAGGGGTAGGAATTCTGCTTCTGTCGTCTGCGTCGGAAGGCAGCAAGGGTCACATGAACCCTAGAACCAATCACGTAGCTCTCTGCTCCGTACGCCGGCGTTCAAGTGAGCATTGCGCGCGTGCTGTTAGAGATCCAAGCTTTCCCTCCACATAGACAGCAAGGAATATAGAGTCCTTTACGCCAAACCTGCTCGGCGTCCGGCCAGGAAAGGCTTTGACAAAACAAATGCTAGAACGAGTGTTGTTAGCGGAGCGTTGCAAGCGAATCGCGAAAAATAGCTATTATAATGACATGAAGGTCAAACATGATTCGATTGGATTGATTTGGTGTTTTAAGTCCACTTTATACACAGTAAGGCTAATCCGGACTGGACCTACAGTTTAAAGTGGGATGTGAACCACTATGTGCCTCCACCGCGATCAAACATATATGAAATTTGTCAAGTTTTACTTTATATTTACAGCATTTACGCATTTTTTAAATTTTAAATCAGGGAACGCCGGGCGTATGGGCCTACTATAACGCTACGATATTGACAGGTGAGTCTACTCAGATGCTCAACCAACAGAGATGAAGTCACGATTAGCTTCGTGAATTTATGAATTATAATGTAATTCTAATGGTCTTAACAAACAATTTTTCCATGTATACGTTAACTTACATTGAATTATCTTTGCAAAACCTTAATTGAAAAATAAAGTACTCTAGAACATCACGTTGTGCAACTTTGCGAGTCTTTGTACGAAAAATCCCAACACAAAATGATGAGCAAGGATTTCAACAGTACATATTTCTCGTTGGCTGGATCCACTATCACCATTCACAAAGAAAGTATGTAGAGTACATGCAAATATATGCTGTCAACTCCTTGCAGTTGTGGTTTTGGTCCTAACCGGTGGCGGCGCAACCTGACGGTCAATGTGTGGCATTTTACCATCATCAGTAAAAGTCTCCAGGTTTCATGTTCCTATCCATTCCGCCAATGTTTAATAGGCCCGCACCTCTTTTATCACAATTGTTCCAATGACTGGTTCTGTTAATGAACCAAATCTGTTTTAAGTCGCATCGAATCGTCTCCAACTGTTTGACTATTGCAGACGATAAGCCTTGCTGTTTTTAAAACTTACATATACTGTCTCGGTTAGTGTGCTACAGGGAGAGCATTTCGAGCCCTAAATAGTTCGTACGGATGACGCTAGATAGCGTACGGAATCAAGTGCTTCTTCGCTCCAAGCCCAGTTCAGTAATTTGTCTGTAGTAGTGGGCCCTCAAATATGGACTGTGAGATGAAAGATGCAGTGAAATTGAAATTTAAGTAAACATAGTCATTTCCTCCATGTTAAAATGTAGTCTATTTTACCAATACAGTGATACATGAAAATGAAACAAGACGATTGTGGGCTGAAACTGCCAGGACGTAGATTTTGCACATGTGTGTCTATGATGATATTCCATTGTATAGTATACATAGTATATGTCCAAGTGCATTCTGTTCAACTGTGAGCGCTACTACAGTCGAGTGCTTGTCGGCATGGTGGAGTAGCCAGTGTCTTGCTATTAGACCAGATGTCCCAGGTTAAAACTCTGGTTAACGCTAGAATGTACCGTTGTGTTTTTTCATTCGGCATTCATTCTCTTCGCCGCGATTAACCTAAGAGGTAGAAAGGCGTTTTCTTGCTACTCTACCCATCGTGTTCTCCACTGAAACATTAAGAAGTCTACACGCGCACTTACCCGCTCTCGGATTGGCTGCTTTCTGGATGGTAGCTAAACCAATGTCTAACACTGTCATGACGTCCGAATGACAAGTTATTTCTGACTTTTACCAAAAACAAAAGAAGCTCCTCACGTACGAGATTGGTGTGACTGATAAAGACACACTCGATTAGCTTGGTCTGTTGGTTCGTGAAGTATACACTTCCAATTATAACGGTACCAGAAAGGTTGGGAAGCAATTAATATTTGCATGCTGCACCGTAACCCTTTGTGACCATTGACAGGACAAATTTCAAACATGTAACTGTTATCAATGTGTTTTACAGGTAAATGAGTTCGTCTGTTTGAAATAAAACAGCTAATATTGACAAGGGTTTTCGCAGGCGTATCTGAATATTTATCTACCATTTTGATGTTCCATGAAGCTGTGGATTGGTGTTGACGTGTGTTAACGCACCAATGAGCTTCCGATACGCAAGATATACTTTGAATAGTTTTAGCAAGATGTCGGTATACGGGTACATAGACCAGATTGACTAAAGTTTGATTGAAAGCGCATGGAATAACGATTATTTTACTGCAAATTTAAATGTGCGAGAGTTTCCAATGCAATATATTCGTCGATATTTTATTTCGATCTGATTATCTAAGCTAGGTAGGGTAAGGTTATTTTCGTAACATCCCTGGATCCTGTGCATTTCTAGCTTGGAAGCGAGTCACGACTGCCTGAGCTTCCAATCAACAAGTGAGCCGCTGATGTTATCGCAACCCAGCACCTATCGCTGATCCTCTTGCTCACGCTCTTCGCTGCTGGTAGGCTCGCTAGTTAAACCCAGCTGGGGATGTTGCGAAAATAATCTGACTATACTATTCAATACTAATTTTGAATTCATCATATTTTGATCAACATATCTACAGTCGTTTCACAAATATAGAATTCCATCTTACTCGGGAAAACTAATAAAACGAATAATTTACTATTTAAAGCATATTTGAGTTCAGAAAATGTTATCCTTATAGATGCATTACTTCGATATATCGATACGAAAACTATCGTAACTTGAAAAATTGATTCGTCATTTGGAACATTTTACATAATAATCCTTGAAGTACAATTTCTGTAATCGCTTCGCATTTTAAGTTTCACGCGGGAAAACGATGGCGAAACTATTATGTAGAAAGCACGTGAATTCGTCTTTGAAAACAAATAGAAAAAAATGTTTATTAGCATAGCGTTGTACATGTGAAATTAAGGGGTTGAGAAAAGGCAATAAGTTGAATTCTCTGCCGAGAGATGGCACTGGCATTCGCCTCTGCGAAACTCATGAAATCCTCTTACACCCTAGCAACTTTCCACCAAGAAAGCAAAAGGAATTATGCGGATGAATCCGTAATGGCGAGATTGTAATTGCTTTCCCGGGGCATTTCTTTGACTAGCGAAAATCCGTCGCAAGACATGCTAAAAGCGGAGGGGGAGGACCGAGTTAAAAAAGTTCTGCGCGTCAGCAATTTGGAGGGAATGTGGTGGTGGCGTTGCACGCGGGAAAAGCGAGGGCCCGTTTACATTTAGAGAGAGAGGGAGGATACATGAATAACTTATGACTGAAAATAGCGCGCCATTACGGTCTCATTACAAAAACCCCGTTAGGTTTAACTAACCAGAAAATGCCCCTCCGTATAAATCTTTTATCCAAAGAGCGAGTGCGGACTTGTCGCTTGCGTTTCATATCGGATGAAAATTTGCAGTCGGCGTCGGCGGGCGTTCAAAAGGGGGGAGGCGGGATGCATTAGAGACCAAAATTCGCATGCTGCTAAATTAAAAGCTTAAAAAAGTCAATGCATCCAGCGAATCAATGTTGCCGAGTAACGCAAACCATGGAACTCGTTACTAGTATACTTCGTTAATGTGCGTTAAGTTCCTATCGACGCAATATTAGTAGAGAAAATGGCGTCATTTTCAATTCCCAACGCACGGAATTATAATGGTAATAGGCTATTTTGTATTAGGCTATACACTCGTCTAGCCACTTCTATAGGTTAATTGCTAGAATGAGAATTAATGCTCAATTCATTACACAGGTGAGCGAAAAAGCACCAGGCTTTACACGATAAGAGAATCCAAGACACACACACACACAGAAGAGAGAGAGAGATGAGAAAACAGCTAATTTAGTATGACTAAAATAATACTCTTTTCATAGTCAAGGAATGACAGAAATATCAAGCACCAGTTTAAATAATTTGACCTTAAAATATTGGTTCTTGGCGTGTTTTGTGGGAACAGAGGTAAGATATTCACAAATTGTGAGCAGCCAGTCATTTGTGAATTGCCACCATCTACAACTATGTATCTAATCACACCATGGCGAAAATAATAAAATATTATATTTTGCCGCCAAAATAATCACGTCAGCCATTTTGTCGTCAGAGGGGCATCAAAATGGCGCCTTAAGAATGCGAATAACATCAGATTTGTGAAAAAGTTAGCTGTGGCTAAGGAGAAATGCTATAATTACTTTAACATACAAGAATTAGTGGTTGAGAACGCTACAAAAAATATATATATCCAAGTTGAGATAAGATAATTAAACAAGAAAGCAAGTGTAAGATCGTGTGCTCACCAGAGGGAGGGAGAGCGACCAGCGACAAAGCCCTGCTATTAAAGGGATCACGGACACAGGAGCGGCTTAGACTTTTCGCAAGAGAATCTGAGGCAGCTAAAGTTTTCTCCCTGAAAATGCTTCCGGTTTTGTCCCCCCCCGAAACCTCACCCTTCAACCTCCGTAGCCACTTTCTCGCTCTGATAATTACAAAGCGCTGCAAAAGCAGGGGTCGAAAGACCAGAGGAGAGACTCTTCTCCCCTGAAACACCTTCGGGCGCATGTGTGTGTGTGTGTGTGTGTGTTGTCAGAGAGAGAGAGAGAGAGAGAGAGAGAATCAAAGCGACTTACGAGAGGCAAGATAAACACGGACTATCTCGCCTTATAGAAACTTAAGTGTGCTTCGGAAGTTCCCGGTTTAAACCACAGAGGGTGACACCTCCGCTCTACTCAGCCAACGCTACTTCTACAAGCGTGAGAGGCCAAGATTAGAATCTCTTTGTATCGGCATGAATCCTTAAAATAAAGCACAATAAAACCTTTCTGATTAATCACCGAGAGCTAGACTACATTAACGTTCGCAAACATGTATCAATAAATATACATACACTGTTTGAAACAATACGTACTTTCAAAATGAGGCAAGTAAGTTAACCTTTCACATCTCGGGATTTCTTACTGTAGTGAGAGTTGGCAATGAGAATTCAAAAAATTCAGAACTCTTGTATAAGATATTTTTTTAACCTTAAGAGTTATAATCATTTAACTGAATATTATAATAAATTAAGCTGGATTAAAATGAAAGAAAGACGCAAGTACAGAAAACTAGTATTAATATGTTAGGTACTTTATACAGAGAATCATTTGTATTTCACAGTTTGCTTCCGTTAGGAAACCCAGAGTTGTCATACACAAGATCCCAAAGTTCTAATCTTTTAACAATTAAAAGTCATAAAACTGATTTTCTTTAGTAAATCCTTTACTGTATCAGTGGATAGGGACTGGAATTCACTCTCACATAAAGCAAGAATATCAAACTCAATAAGTATCTTAAGAGAAGATTAAGATAAAGTTTTATGGAGTGATGCTACATACTTTTATTCTTGGTTTCGATTTATTGTCAAATACGTAATACATGTATAACAAATATTTGTTGTGATCTGGTATGTATATAGACCTATCTGTGTGTGCGTATTGATACGTTCACTGATTCTGAGTAATCTATGTGGGATCGAGAAGTGAACGCTGTCTGCTACAGATGATAGAGGTAGGTTTCGTTTTACTGTTTCCCCTGCAATCTCCCTTATCAACCCCTCGGTAAGGCGCGGAAGGAAACAAGGGTTGTTCTGATAATGGCCAACTTACCTATCGGTGAAAAGTCAATGGCAGATGTCAGGCGGTAGTTCCGCGTTGTCCTCCGATGTCTTGGGTAGCCCACAGTCTTCCGGTTCTGTGGCTCGGCGGAGGCTGTCCGTGCGCTAGCAACTTGAAGCGTCGTGGCTTCCCTGCTTCAAGCCTGGACGACGATGCGTGTCCAGTCGGCGGGCGGCGATGGATGGCTACGCATTTCCCCGGGTATCTGTCGGAACCTCTGCGTCTGGGTCCCTTCAGGACTCGCGGCGAGGAAGATGATGATCGTCGGTCCCGTAAACGTGCGGGACAGGAGACGGCTAACCGGACCAGCTCAGAGGAGCAAGGCTGGCAGTCGTGCGGTGAAGGCGGCGCGCAGCGGTAGCCCTAGGTCTCCTTCCACGCTCGTAGCTGTGGTCGAGACCTAGCAGCTTCTCGGTCTCCTTGTTGGTATTCAGCGACTGTCCATCTTCCAAATATTTCTAGCATTTTAAACTTTGTCGCCACAGTCTCCAGTTGCTGACTAATTGTACCGGGTTTTGTGTCTTTTTGATGAGTTTGTAATGTGACCAAACCCGGTAGCGCTTGGAGAATGTTGTGTATCCTGACTTCATTGCTTACACAGCGATGGAATTTTGTTTTGTTGCGAGAAATCTCGTGTTGCCTGAGCCGCCTCTTCAGGCTCCTGGCGAGAATTCTCGTGTTGCTCGTGCCCCTGATCCAGACCATCTGGCGAGAATTCTCGTGTTGCTCGTGCCCCTGATCCAGACCTTCTGGCGAGAATTCTCGTGTTGCCTGAGCCGCCGATCAAGGCCTGGTGAGAAATCTCGTGTTGCTTGAGATGCCGATCCAGACGACCTGGGGAGAATTTATCGCGCTCCCTGACCCAAGCCAGCTTTGTGGGGATAATTTACTACCGTAGCTCCAATTTCGTCATTATCAAAACAAGCACGCATCAAATTGCAGTCAAGGTAAGTAGAAGCAAAGAACAAAGAAACGAGAATATTGGTCTTAAAAAAAGGGGGAGGTGGAAAAATTAAAACACTTCTCACACCTTACTACATCCTGAAGTAAATACACACTTTGTATTCCACACGAGCGAAAATCTGTCCCCTATCATTTCCCCCGGCCCCTCTCAATTTAGAAACAAGCCCCTCTGGCAATAATTACAAGTTACGAAAAGATTCTCTCTCAAAAATCCTCTACAGACCCTTCAATAGGTAACTTTCTCGGACTCTTAAGTAAGAAATTTGAATCTGATTGTATCCGTGTTACAAACGTACAAATCTCCCAGCTCATTTTAATCAAAGGGGGAAGAAATTGAGCAAATTACGTTTCAAGTGTTTCCAAAATTCAAATTTTCCTATTTCGAGACGACCCTTTTGTTCTTTTTCATCAATTTGCTTTCCTTCCCATTTCTTCTCAATGTCTTCTCTTGCAAAAACGTTAGGGTGGATAAAAAAGAGGGGATGGGGTACTAAGGAAACACCTTCCGCGTACAAGTGTCTTCATATTCAGGCAATAATCAGCAAAAATTTCCCCCCGGCATGTTTCCAACTATTCTGAAAATGGGGGAAGGAGAATTCGGAACGACAACCGAAGTATCTCGACAAAGCTAGCAATGTTGCTATCCACAAAACAAAGAAAGCGTCAAAAATTTTCACACAAGAAAGTAGTGGATTCGATAGTTCTAATTTTTCAGGATATCTGTACAAACACAATATCTCGCAGTACGATGTATTAAATAGTGTTATTTTTTACGTGCATTGAATAATAAATGTAAATGTTAATAACTCCATGAACAACACAGGCTTAATGCTTAAATGCAAATAATTACCAATTAGGAAGAGCATATGCAAATCATTACTAGTGTAAACCACAAAACACATTTCTAACAAAATGACAACCTTGCCTGCACTGAAAATCAAAGTTACAACTGACGGTTACCAAGCAAAACAGAACACAACTGACATCTAGCGGCTATTATATAAACTAGACTATGTATTCGTTTCTCTAATAGCCGAGCCGGGGTGCAGCGATCGATAGTTTGGACAAAATAATACTTTGTAATACGTATATTCTTTTTGAAACACGCTGTATTAAGGAGCTTTGCAATATCACCACAGTAGGAGAGACTGCTGTACCTTGAGCATATAGTTTGGAATATTTACTGGTTCTGATTATTGCTGCCACGTAGCGGGCTCAAACTCGACTAAGTTGTAGAGAATGTCGATAGGTAGCGCTGACAATAGTTCTGGTTTCTTTTGTTACAAAGCGTGAATCATCTGGACGAAAGTAAATATTTTATTGGCTGTAATTTGTGTTCTAAACAAGAAACGAAATCCTGTTTGTGACAATCATCATGTACAGCGTGTTCCTTATCATCTGGTGAGTAAATACGTATGCTAACGTCAGTATTTTATTGTAACCTGTAGTTTACTCAGGAAGCTATATTTGTTGCAATGCGCGTCCTGTTGTACCTTGGAACACACAACATCATGTACCATGGAACATGTTCATATCGGCAATAATTTCTGTTGCCATCATTCCATTTTACACGAAGTACTCTATCAATGCACGGCGCTCAATCTTCTCAATGTTGCACTACACTAACACCTTCTCGCCTGTTCTCCCCCCCCCACCCCGACATAACACTGAGGCCATCTGTCGGTAATTCATAGAACTTTTCCAACGACCCTCGTATTAATACTGTATGTAATACTGGTTTATAATGACAAATAAATTTGAGCTTTATTTAAGTTATTTTACAGCCATACACCAAACTACATTCTGTGTTCCAAGGTACAAAAAGGTATGGTATGTTCCATGGTACATGACCATGTACAGTCACGGACACTTCTGGGTTGTAACGATACCATTATCTTTGAATGGGATTTTAAAACCCAGCAGTGTCCGTGACTGTACCATGCAACATTTTACATATCATTACATTTTATTTATTTTATCCTTAATAGGACTGTAAAATATCAAAATACAAACAGGAATTTGTAAGAAATCTTCATAACATATTACCAGTAGATTTTCACGTAAAAAAGTCAAAACCTAAAATTTTAAAAAATTAAAATGTAAAAAGTGTTCCATGGTACAACAGTCTTCCATAAGATTAAGTTTATTTTTTATGATGTTTGTTGAACAAATTTCACGTTTTCACAGCCAAAAGTTACGAATTACAAGAAAAGAAATGAAATTGTGAGAACTCTATATTCTACGGCATTGCAAACAATCATAAATTCTATGTCTGAGAAGTTCGACAATTACGTATTTCAATGTTGCAATTTCAACTCAGTGTAGCAACACCCTCGCAAGTCTTTGTAGGACGCAAAATGGACGAAAGGATTTCACGACACACTGGCGATATGGTTCTTAATAGGTTCAAACAAGCTGCATTAGGTGTTCTATAAACCATGTCTGTGAGACCATCCACAGTGCAATACAAAAGATGTTCAAACCGAAGCAACGTTTCGTTCAAGGAGTCCATTTTGATAACCGATTGTAAATACATGTTTATTTTTACGTTGGAACAATGCAATTTGCACCCCAAATGGAGGTCTGATAAGAATACTATTACGCCTGTAGAATAGTGCTGAAAGTATTAAACTTTGATGCACAAGAACACTTTCAAAACTTTTGATATCAGCAGTTGTACATGATCTCTCTGTAAGTTTGTTAAGAATAGCAGGCATGCCGGGTAATGATTACCGGAATTCACGTAATTTCCTGTCAACAGATGCCTCTGTACATACTTTATCATAGTACGAGAGAGAGAGCTTTTGGACTGGAAAGCTACACAATGATATTAATATTAATTGTGGTATACATATAAGTATGAACAAATCGGGAGCGAAAAATTAATTTCGGTACAGGATAGGTGGTGAATATCTAAAGGGATGGATATTTCCGTAACACATTTATCTCAAAGAGAAAATTAGGTGCGGGTATCAAACTGACGTAGCAAGTTAGCCCTGTCGGCTGAAGTAGTTTTCTTTCTCCTGTGCATGAGATCAGCTCAAGGCTATGGTACGTACGGTCACGGACACTTTTTGCTTGCAACAAACCCCTTGACTTTCAATGGAATCATTACAACCCAGAAGTGCCAGTGACTGTACGTAATCATTCTCGGCTAGCTCATCAACCTCACTGTTAAATCCACCTGCATTATTGGTCAGGGTGAACCCTCGTTACTATATTACAGATTAAAGCAGACGAGAGACGCTAAATCCAGTCAAGATAGGGGCACCCTCGATCTCACCAATCGCCAGGAGCAGCAAATTTTAATGAAAAGATGTAGAGGTTGGAAACACTGCAGACGAGTAAAACCCCGCCTTCTCTTCCCAGTAGACGTTTTCTGAACGTGTCAATGTGATTTGCTATCCTGATACAGGCCCCGGAAATCGCCAACTCAATTTTGCTTGAAATGGTATCACGGAGGCCGAAAGTTGGGGGGAGGGGTGGAACGCAAAATGGAGAAAAATGAAGAGGGAGATGAAGAGCAGGGAAGAGTAGATGGGAACGGACGGATTGCTTTTTTTTTTACTCCCTTGAAAAGTGCTTGTTGCAGCACAATTTGAAAACTTGGATTGCCAAGTTTTCTGACGTCAGCCCGCAGGCTGAATGTATTCTTTACATTTTTATGATCCAACTCAGATCTCTATCTGTCACGAAATGTGATCTGAAAACAGCAGCCGCAGCACGATAAGACTTGTGTTTACGAACAGATGAGATTTATACAGTACACAAGACGCTCTCCTAGGACAAGCCACTGACACCCACACGCTCGCTCTAGGGCGAGCCACCGAAACACACACTTGCCCTATGAAGAGCCTCAAAAACCCACCTGCTCTAGGGCGAACCATCGTAACCCACACATGCTCTAGGGCGAGTCACCTACATGCAGACTTGCCCTAGGGTGAGCCACTGAAACACACACCTGATCTAGGGCGAAGCACCTAAATGCAGACTTGTTCTAGAACGAGGCATCGAAATGCAGACTTGCCTTAGGGCGAGCCACCGAAACAGACTTGTCTTGGGCAAGCCACAGAAACAGACTTGCCCTAGGGCAAGCCACCGAAATGCAACTTGCACTAGGGTGAGCCACCGAAATGCAGACTTGCTCTAGGGCGAGCCACCGAAATGCAGACTTGCTCTAGGGCGAGCCACCGAAATGCAGACTTGCTCTAGGGCGAGCCACCGAAACCCATATTTGGCCTAGGGAGAGCCACCGAAACCCGCAGTAGCCCTATGGAGAGCCACCGAAACCCACACATGCTCTAGGGCGAGTCACCTAAATGCAGACTTGCTCTAGGGAAAGTCATCGAAACCCAGACTTGCTCTAAGGCGTGCAACTACTTCCTCTAGGGCAAGTATCCATAACATAAACTTACTAGAGACCAAGATATCAACAACGAGGCTGAGAACATTTGAAACAATTTATTTTCATTGAATGATTTGGCTTATTTTACTTCGCTTTTCTTCCACTTTTGGCTAATCGTGAGAATGAGTGAAGATATGATGAAATTGATGAATGGATACTCACAAGAAACATCCATGTCCAGCCCCTGGCGCCGTAGCGTGCTGTTATAACCACTCCGCCACGGAGGCTGGCTTGCCACAAGTGATTCTGACCTTTTGTGGTTTTTATCTCGAATAAAAGCACCTTTATCTGCAAGTATTGATTTTTAAGCTGACACTACGAAGTAATAAGAAACGGGCCTAATAAGGACTTCACCTACAGTTTAAAATGGGATCGGAACCACCGTGCAATGTACCTTCACAGGGGATCGAAGCCGAGCAATAGGTTATTGGGGAGGCCTTTCCAAGATGGAAAATGTTTTAATTCCCAATTCCGTCCATTCACTTCTCGCCCTCACGGTCCGTTTCACAGAGAGGAAACCTTTACCTTTCATAACTGGTAAAAAGTAAAGGTAAAACTATCCTCTGGGTAGTAGCATCGTGGCATGAAGGCAGATGACGGATGTGGAGGTGATGTGATCAACACCACGCTTCGACTGCCTTTACCGCCCAGGTACCCACTGCTTAGGGACAGAGTGGACACCATAGCCGCTTCACTCAAGGCCATTTCCATCCGAGATCACTCACTCCGGAAATGGAACCAGCTGCCTGAACCACATCGTCTCTTTAAAAAATGGTACGATTTTAAAAGGAGAAGTGAGAGTATGCCAACTTTGCCGATATTGTAAAGCTGAACATTTGACATACGCAAGCCAAGCTCGTTTCCAAAAAACACCGCTGCGATATTCCAAATTCTGAAGAATTTCATCTGTTTAGTATTGTCCTTCTACAGTATTCGAATGAATCTTCGTGTGATTCGCTTTCGGTGTCGTCTAAGATATCTGCGAGGCGAAACTACCGAGAAAATCTAGGCAACAGGGAAAGCAAACCACATGAAACTTCATTTGAATGTTCTAGAACAGCGGCTCCCAATTTTTTTCTCATTGTACCCTTTAGTCGTAAACGTCTAACGTATCCCCACCAAAGGTTTTCTCCGAATAGTGGGTTTTGGGGATTTTGTTTTGGCTGCCTGATTGGTGGGGCGTTTTGATATGTTGGAGACGTGTATCTGCAACAGAGCAAAATGGCATTCGGGCTGTATGTGGAAAGATGGTAAACAGATAAACTTTGGAATTCTACTTTACAATCTTAATGATTAGTTACAAAAATAAAAATGTGAAACACATGTATGCTAAGAATTATATCGTATAATTTTCATTTATTTTTCCAGAGTTATTGAAAAAAAGGAGAAAAAATAAACTGTCAAGCACAATTTTGGAGTTTATATGGTAAATCCATACAGTTTCTAATGAGAAGGATGTGCCTGCATAGCCCGACGCAGTTTGTTGATTTCTGGTTGTGCACTTGAAACTTTCAAGCGGAGATTCGGCTCCAAATTTAATCTCTTTCGGTACTTGTTTTTAGATACACCATGGATGAAAAATTACTCCCCGAGCTGATTGCGTACCCCCTTCCAGTAGTTCATGGACTCCTGGGGGTACGCGTACCACACTTTGAGAATCACTACTCTAGAAGGAACCCTAAAAAAATTTAATTTTCCAAAATTTGGAATGCCACAGAGAAATTTTCGATTGTTTGCTGCTGTAAAATTATAACAAATAAGCGCTCGCCCATGGTTATTTTCTTGAAAACCGCCACTGCTCGTACGGTGCAAGATACCGCCCCATCATCACTTCTCCTCCCACGTAGATCTTTCCGTGCCTGACAACAATACCCGAGCAGGAGCCCGTCCCAATTTGAAGCATCGAGTAGCGATCGCGTGAGAAGAAGTGCTGTTAGCGCCTCTTTACAAGGTTTATTCCGATGTGCTCTCTCTCTCTCTCTCTCTCTCTCTCTCTCTCTCTCTCTCTCTCTCTCTCTCTCATTCTCTCCCACGCGTTCGAAGAAGCAATAGAGGTTTGCGAGCTCCGGGAAATAATTGCCTTTCCGGCAAAGCGTTTCCGTGATCGGTTCGGGCTCCTGATTTGATGGCGCCCGAAGCAAGAAGATGCGATTTGTCAGTGTTGCAACATCCATAATTTAAACACCAAACAGAGACCGATTACAAGTAAAGTGAGATCTGGGCGCTTCTTTAATTTCGAACTTTATTTATAGTGCTCTTTACACCCCACAGGACTTTACGCAAGTGACCCATCCGTCTATCAACACACATCAAAATGTTTGCAACATCTTCCAACAATTTTTCAAAAAGGCCTAATCGATGGTTTTCAGTACTAAATTTAGCACCCCAAAATGAAAACTTTGGATACCACCAAGCTTTAATACAAACGTGAAAATGAAGAGGTCCCAGGTTCGAACTCAGATACGGAGGTGTCATTGTGTTTATACGATTTCGTGAGCTCTTGCTTAATTTTCATGGTCTCAATTAACTCGAGTCGAAGAAATCAAACATGAAATAGAAAGAGAAAACACATTTCAATTCAATTCATATAAGCCAGTGATACTATACAAATTTATAGAATAACACAAATAAGGTATAAAATTCGGCTATGATGAAAAATGGTGTAAAAACAGAAAAAATATTACTTGAGCATTGTACGTTACATGTTTCTGAGTAGAAAATCATAGAAATGCGTGGTTATTTAGCAGTGTTGTATGTTGCTACAAGAGTATGTAAATATAATAATTTTATTATAAGATTACAACACTGTAACCGGACACAAAATCTCGTTCCTTCTATTTTAGTTATTTTAAATCCCATTCTACCTCTTGGATTAATCGTGACGATGAACTAATGAAATGGATGATGGAACAAACTCAGTGATACGCCAATATATTGCCCAAGGTTTGGAATCTGGGACCTCTGGATTTGTATCCCATCACGCTAACCAGAGCGTCATTCAGGCTGACTGCAGCTTCTATTTTATTACTCATCATCTTAGCGATTAACCCTGAGAGATAGACAAGCGACGTGAAAATAACAGAGACAGAGTAAAGACAACATTTTTGGAGGTTCTACATGGTGGGACGAACAGGAGCCTGCAGCCAAATAAAGTAAAGAAAAATGAAACTTGACGTTATCTGTTAGAGGCCGACCCATCAGTCTCTGCCGCGGCGCAGATCCCAATTTTCGTTTCGTCTCCCTCCCTCTTAGCATTACGTGTTCTACCCTGCTCGCCTATCTTCGCCATTGTTGCCAATTGCCATTCCATTCCTGGACAC
This sequence comes from Lepisma saccharinum, assembly GCF_977018435.1. Classification (NCBI taxonomy): domain Eukaryota; kingdom Metazoa; phylum Arthropoda; class Insecta; order Zygentoma; family Lepismatidae; genus Lepisma; species Lepisma saccharinum. The sequence goes on along the minus strand of NC_139231.1, from coordinate 44,969,907 downwards.
ACTCGCGCAAACATCATTGAAATCAATTGAATAGCGCTCCAGCTCACGGTTCACACCGTTCGATAGGGACGTTAATGTGGCGATATAGCCTGACGTAGTTGTTGCTTCTTTTATGCAGTGCTTGAGCATTCGCTAGCTAGTAACTAGTGTTACCAACTGTAATAATGAAGTAATATTTATATCACGGAAGGAAAAAGGCAAAGTGGCAGTGAGTTTTGTTGGATTGGAAGCACCACATTATTATTTTAAGTATTTGACCGGTTTGACGTTGTATGCGTGTTTTGCGTATGTGTATGAGAAAGTGCATGTGTTTGGTTAGTGAAAGTTAAATTACATATTGTCTCCTGTACTGTACCGTTCATATTGCATCACTTTAGAATTGCTCAAGAGAAATAAATTATGTGGATGCATGTTATTTTTGCTGCTTAATGCGATGCATATTGTTTTCTTTGTTAAAATTGGCATGCTTTAATGGGTGACAAGTTCATAACAAAAGAAAAAGCCGCGCGGCTTATTGTCTCGTGGAAATATATGAACTTCTTATTCTTGTTATTGTTGCGGAAGCTGCGTAGTTTGTAAATGTACAACAAAGGCAGCCGACTGTCGCCCATCACAGAGAGCCAATAATGCTGTTTAAGGAGTGTTTGTGGTCCACGTTCGCAGGTTATTGGTTCTCAAACCAGTGGTAGTGTCGTGTCAGTCGTGTATCGATCACAAGTCGTTGCAGTTCCAGTACCAGGGTGGACGGCCTTATTGGGAGTGAACAGTGAAAAATAATAAATTGTTTGCTTTATTTGAAATCACACAAATAATGAATCACTATGAAGAAATCTTCTTTGCATCATTTGGGTAATTTTACGCATGTGTTAGTCCATATTTAGCGAAGTTTTAGTCCATATGTATGTACATAATCCCAGCCCTGGTTATATGCATGGCGTTTAAAACTCAACGTTAGATAGAGCTGATTTCTCTATTTTTCTATCGAACAGTGAGTCACACTCTACTCTGGGCTTTACGACTTTTGGATTACCCTGTAAGAATCTGCTGGTAAACAGACCAGAGTACACGGGTTAACATTTGTAACCAAAGCGGCCAACCTGAAATGTAGACTTGACATGCACCAAACAAATAACTCATTGTTTTACTTTGCGCGACACAATAAATTTGCCTTACATGACACACGGAGTATATCTGTTACAAAAATCTTCCTCCCAACTCAGCACAAACATATTACTGAGTTTCAAACTGATCCAGACCCCTGAGTCATATCTCCCTCGTCAATTATCAACAGAAAAACGAGCCGGGGGGAAATCAGTCATGCAATGAGATAAATAACTGCTCTTTCCTTGCCTGGATTTGTTTACAAAGACGCTACAAAATAATATATAGAGTAAGATGGGGCAAGACTGCGCAGTTTTTGTTCATTATGTTTCATTGAAGTTATGAATCTATAGTAACATACGAAAAAGGTAACACAGAATGCACTATCCTTTGCCAACATACAGTAAATTTACAAAAGCTCAGTAAACAATATTTCAGCAGAAAACAAACGAAAAGCATGACCATGCAAACGCGCAGTCTTACCCGCAGCGCGGGGTAAGACTGCGATCACGTTCGGGTAAGAATGCGCATCGCACTAACACTTTCTAAACAGAGTCACATTCGTATAAAGGTTCTATAAAAAGGAACACAAATCACTAAACAAAGTTCCCCTTTCATAGAAGCATTTGTCGTGCCATCCTCACATGTGGCACAGTGAACCAAGTCCTCGGCTGGGGGCTCGCTAACACAAATCAAGGTTCCTGTTTCATACCAGGTGTAGATTTCGTGCCACCATTCGTCACATGTGGCACACTGAATCCAATCGCAATCGCAGTCTTACTCTTCTCTACTCTATATACACTGAACGTCCAAAATATCAGTCGCCTACCGAGAGAAATGTGAACTATCGAGGTTCTGTCGACTGACGCCATTTTGCTGTGGTGTGGAAGTTTCCCCAGTATGTACTCGACCTGTACACGGAGTGGTGTGCGTATAATGGGAACGTAACAGAATTCGGGACCATGATTGTCGGTGCCCGATTGGCAGGTGTGAACATTTCCCGAACTGCAACACTGACAGGATTTTCGAGGCACAGTGTCAAGCGTGCACCAGGAATGGGTGAATAAGAAAAAGAACATCAGCAGCAAGGCGCTCTCCGGGCGGAAAATGAAGGTGAATGAGAAGGGTCAGAGGCGACTCAGTAAGATTGTGCAGGGCAACAGGAGAGCTACAAGTGCGCAAATAACAGCTGATTACAACGTCTGACCACACCGTTCGTCTCACTTTAACACGGATGGGCTATTCCAGCCGACGTCCGACCAGAGTGCCCCTGGTAACAGCGATGACCAAACAACGTCGCCTGCAGTTTGCCAAGAACCATCGCAACTGGACCGTTGAACAGCTGCAGGAGGTCGTCTGGTCCGATGAATCCAGGTTTACATTGTACCATGCTGACGGGAGGCTCCGTGTGTGGCGAAAACAACATGAGTCCATGGACTCAAGGTGTTATGTGCTACAAGTGCAGGGCAATGGCGGCAGTGTCATGGTGTGGGGACTGTTTTGGATCCCCTTATTCCTGTAGAAGGACGTCTGAACGCCGGCAGTTATTTGCAACTTGTTGCCGACGACGTTTCACCCTTTCATGCAGTTGGCATTTCCAGAGGGGAACGGCTATTTCCAGCAAGACAATGCAGCACCCAGTCACAGCCAAAATCATCTCCGAGTGGTGAGAGGTTCGGGCACAATCTCCTCCCCCAACTAATCTGCGTGAATTGGAAAATGCTATTCTCTCTGCATGGTATCGTATCCCTCAGGAACGCTATCAAGGACTTGTGGCATCGGCACCACGACGAATCCAGGCAGTTCTGACATCCAAAGGTGGCGCAACACGGTCCTAGGTTGGTGTGTCTAACTTTTTGGACATTCAGTGTATATATCTTCCGTGCAACTACCATGTCAAAGTTTCGTTACCGTTGGCCAACTTGAAACGCAATGACCGATTTCGCTCAAATGCATTACTAGATTAGTCATTTGAGGCATTTATCAGCCGTGGCAAATTCAGCCCAAAATCTCTTAAATCTATGCCAGCTTACGTGATCACAAAAACTGGTGACTTCGTCTCATTTGGTCCCGGAAGCATTTAATATTACGGAGCATTTATTAATTAACACACCACCGGCTGAATGCTGTTTTGTTGCATCTCCATTTTTAGTCGGAAATTATCTTACCACGTTATCGTGTTCGTTGCAGGTTAATGTGTCACTTTACAAATCGACGTATCTGGTTGTCAGTCAGGTGGTGTGAATTATCAACAATAATAAAATGTTAGTGCAAATTTTGTAGTGTATTCCAAATCCACAAAAAACAAACTTTAATCAGCTCTCCTGAGAAGCTAGTGCAGATGGACATAAGACAAAATACAATTCAGCCGAAGAGAATGATATCGTAAAATTCCTGAGAATCCATTCTTCATTTCTAGAAATAAAGTCAAGACGGATTTGTTCTGTTTGTTATTCCTAGTTTTCTGCCCCTTTTGGCTAATCGCGACAAGGAAGGCACGTTCGCAAACGGGTACCCATGTCCAAGGCCAGGACTTGAACCTGGAACTGTAGGTGACGAGAGCGTGCGTCTCATTGAAATTAGAAAAATGTCAGCATAATTTGGAAACCGGGAAATCTGGTTTCTCTTTAGTCATCTTGAAACGCGTTAACATCAATAGATTAGGCTAGCTAAGGTTGCTTACTTTACCATTCCTTCACCGCCATCGTACTACGTGTTTGACGTCATGCACCGAATAGCGTGCCTTGTGCTACGACCGTGTGTGAGTGAACAGTGAAATCTATGCGCAGGGGCGTACTGGTTTAGCCAGTTGGGCATGCAACCTAAATGCACAATTCACAACATGCTAGTGAAGACCCACAATGAATCTCGATACGTCGTTTCGTTGTCTCTATGGGGCAAATGTTATTTTGGGGGAGAGGGGGAGGAGGGTGTCTTTAAATTTGTCATTTTCAAACATTCTACTTTTTCCTTTCAGAAATGTTGATTGGTTTTTACGCACTTTAATCGTACTTTACAATTACGATGACTATCTTCATTTCAGAAAAATATTCGAAGCTGTTTCTACGAAGCCATTATATACAAATATGACTATGGCCCTTTGTCCTAATGGCCAGCATGTTCACGCCGAGAAATCAATGAAATTTCAGAACATGCGTTCCAAAACAACTTCACAGTAACACCCAACACAAAGTAGCTATTATGTGGTACCAGCCTGGTAACTTCCCGACTCAGGCCCTGGCAACACTGGCAACGGCCATCTTACGTAGCGCTTGCAAAATGGCGGCAGCATATGAGGCGTAACCGTGAATAAGTACCAGAACGCCTTCCATACTTAACGGCACACAAATTGTCATCATCGCCAACTCACGGAGGCCATAAACAGAGGGAAGCAATAACGCAGAGTGGCCAGGTCCGGGGTACATTCACCTGCGAGGCTGTAACAGCTCACATCCTGACGATTTCTGATAACATCAAAGATCGTCGTGCAGTAAAAACGGTCTAGGATTAAAGAGGGCTTGCCTGCAGGTCGGGATAAGTAGGCTAATGCCCAATTCCGAAAGAACCTTGAGGGAAATATGAGCCGGGAACTTCTGCCTTGTAATCTGGCAGCAATAAAAGAGACTATTGGTAGTTTCAGGAGCCTTTGGGCAATATTCTTTAACAAAAGCAGTAGCACCAGGGGCTGTAAAGTTGCACTAGAACATAAACACTTTTCTATCACTACCTTTTTCTCGCCCTGAGGGATAGTTACGTTTCGCTCAAGGTCATTTAACGGCAATTTGCCATCGCGGCGACGCAGATGAAAGGCTGGAGTCAGTTTTCCCGAAAATATAGGAAATGTAGACTTGGAAAATAAGTGAAATTCAACGACGAAAGTCTAAATATTGATGAATGCTGAAAAAATAATGAGCACAGTGTGACCTACAGTCCATTATATGTGTCACAAGCAGTGACATGAGCTGCAATCAGGAAGTCAAAGTGAGAATGGCAATGGCGAAGGAAGCCTTTCGAAGTGATCTGTGCGGATGTTTGAATAGAAAATTACGGAAGAGGGCCTATCAGATGACGTAGTGATAAAGTCGCCTCCTTGTAATCAATGAGTCAGTCCTGGGTTCAATACCCGCTGGAGGCACATAGTGATTCGGATCCCACTTTAAACTGTAGGTCAATTCCAGATTAGCCTTACTGTGCATGAAGTGGATTACAAAACTAACTCAAGAATTAAGGAAGAGACTAATGAAGTGTTTTGTGTGAAGTGTAGCGTGGAAACCAGGGCGGTACGGAGTGAGAAAAAGTAGACACAAGCTTAAGAACTAGCGATGAAAGGAGCATGTGAAATGAACAGAAAAAGTAAGAAGTGTAAGAAGCGTTTGTGAAAGAAGACCAATACTGGAAGTGAACATGATAAGCAAAATAAACCGTCTAAGACCTTGGGTAAGAAGGAAGGGCCTGCTAAAAAAAATAAAAAAAATGAGCTGAATGAACTAATAACAGGGAAACGATCTGAAGAAAGAAGATATCAGTTGGATAATAAACCTTTTCGAGCAAGGCCTCATCTCCAGGAAGATATCAACTCGGGGCACGCCCCGGCACCTACTAACCTGTTGAGTGAGATGAGTCAAGGCAAAATGGATAATAAACCTTTTCCTGCTCCCACAAAAATAGGCAATAGTTAGGCTGGAAAATTCGGTGAACAAACCAATCTCTAACTACGCACTGGTAATGATCAGGCTGGAAAGTTCATACGAACTAACCAAACAAGAAGATATCAGTTGATAGATGATATTAAGTTAAGTGAATCTTAGGCTGACATGAAACGGGAGGTGCAAGACCGGGATGCCTACAGGTTGCAGTGAAAAGTCTGCTTATTGGACATAGAATAACGAATAAATTAATATCATGTTAACTGCCAATTTTAAGTCAACAAAGGTTGTGTCCGAAAGGTCAACAAAGCAGGCTTGCTTGAAGTACGCTCGTCAGAAGTGACGTCATCTAGTGCCAATTAAACGAAGATTCGAGTGCGCAGGACGACGATGATGTAGTCTTATGTACTTCACTAATCACTAGGGACTACCGATCGTCGTCCCTGCTTCACTCGTGTGTTTGTTATTCACTTGTTTGAAATCATGGAAGTCAAAAGATGCCCAGTTGTTGGTTGTTGGTTCTTCTAATTTGTGGAAATGTAAATATAAGAACTTTTTGCCATGATACGTGATATATATATATATGGTGAAAAACGCGGGAAAAATAACGTCCTCTTAGTTTTGTCTACTGACCGTATTTGGCGCTGCAGTCGAAGTGCAATTCGAAAAATTTTCGCTTCCAGTCCAAGACTCCGAGACTGAACTGCGAGACCATTCTCGAAATATACTCGGCCTCCCCGATGGCGCAGTGGTAGCGTCGTCGACTTATAATCAAAGAGTCCCGGTAGAGGCACATAGTGGTTCGGATCCCGCTTTAAACTGTAGGTCCAGTTCCGATTAGCCTTACTGTGCACAAAGTGGACATAAAACACCTAAGTACTCAATCAATCAATCGAAATATACTCGCTTCAAGTACGGTATTGCACCTTTGCACACGGCTAAATGATGCACACCACTGCAAGATATTTCGGAAGGACGGTTATACCTGTTGACCTCCTCTACATCACTGCAGAACACTGTCAAACTATATGGCCATTCCACACGGCCAGTTTTCAGCTTCGCCTCTCTTATATGCACACTGTTCTTACGTAGAAACAAGAGAAGTGGGGAGTCGAGGGGTAGGGGGAGAAGGAAATAAACGAGGTTCGGAGAAGCGTCGTAGCAGGGATTGAATTACACCAGGAAACAAACAACCAGCACACATGGACGTGACACCCGACTCCTTAAGAATTTATGAATCGCGTTAGCGTTTTGACGACACCGTGAAAAGTTACATATACCTCCCCCCTTTTTTGAAACCTCCCTTCTTCTCATTATCAAACACGCCCTGTCAGTTGCGACTGAGGATAAAAATAGCGGGAAGAGGGGGGATTACATGTGCTGTAACAAATACGTTAGCGGGGCAGGCGGAAGAAGAATATATCTGCGCAATGGAATACGAACATATCGTTTTACAAGAGAAATGGCTCAAGGCGGAAATCTTGACAGTGCCATCTATTTTTAAACTTCTGTACTATCTTACAGAAGCAGAGGCCTACTTTGAAGATAAACTGCGGAAAGTTCCTAGACTAGAAAATATGATTCCTATCTACTTTTTTTTTCTAGTTCGCAACGAAGCAGTACAGAGTTTGCTGTGCGAGTAGTTACAGCGAATAGGATGGCTACTGTCAACTGGAGCTCGGGTTACGGCTCTAGATCTAGACTTGCGGGTGTATGATGAGAAAATACGAGCAGGTACGAACAAGGCTTGCTCAATCACCAACGCTGACGTCAACACAAAGATGAACATGCGGTTCATTATAGAAAATACAAGAGAGAAAGGAAAGCATATAACCAACACATTTTGGCTACGTGGCTAACCGAAATATTGGGAACTCGCTGGACACTTGAAAATATTAACTTACCTCCGATTTTCCTTTGGAAACACAGTTGGCAACATTGCTAGGTTCCAGCGTGAGCGAATCTCTCTGTAAAGAAAAAAGAAATATAAGTTAAATATACAGAATAATTACTTCGAAGTGGTAATCAAAGTTTACAGTACAAAGTAACAATTACAATACTTTCAAAATATGCCGACCTCTATATTAATGGAAGCTCTCCTACACTCTAGACCTGGCAAACTTCACAAATGTTTGCACGTAGGGTTGCTAGACGTACAGGTTTTCAATAAATGAATTCACTGTTCCGAAAATCGCTTTCAGGACGCTTATTTATGCCGGTTTTTGTTTTTCCTTTCAAACGAGAGAGATAAGGTTGGCATAACTTTTCCATTGTTGAAACTTCGAACACACTGACAATACAGCTCTCGGTAGTATTTTCTTCCAGTTCTGTAACGAAATGAACGAGTGTTTATTGTCGAGCCTTTTGCAGCCAGGATGCCCAGAAGCGTGACATTGTCTACGTAGAGCGAAAAGCCAATCCACCGCAGGGGGCGTGGAGAATGTAATATTAGTACTGATGTTGAAATCGCAGGTAATATCTGGTATACTGATCGCGGGCTTATCTGGCGGCTGACTATATTTTGCTACATAGCTCCATCTGTCCACCACTCGTCTTCGGGAGTGTGTGCCTCGATGAGTATCAACAACCTCAGTTGCGAAGTAAAAGCTGTAGGGGTAACAACGCTCTCCCGTTACAACGTTGCCAAGTGTATGTATGTTTTTGTCAGTTGTTTATATTAGCTTGTTTGTAGTGTTTGGATGTTTTGTGTATTTTTCTGTGCTTTGTGTACTACTGTACAACTTTTATCCAGTAACGGAGCTCATCAACTCGCTCTCTCTCTCCCGTTGAAGAGAATTCAACTGATTGCTGATTCGTTGTGTCCCAGCCCCCTGTTGGAGCTGCGAACGGTATAGTCCTTGCTTATAATATAGTGACGGTACTAGAATTATTTTATTATTTTGGTATGACACAACTGTACAACTTTTTCATTCACAGATTCTGGCAACAATAACCATAGCTTAACCTAACATCTAACGTCACATTTAGACCAGGGTTTCGGAGCGGAGTGCGGAGCGTACTAAAGGAGCGCTCCGGAGCGACTTCGAAGCGTCATTTCTACTCCGCTCCTCGCTCCGGAGCGGAGCGTGGTACGACAGCACTCCGATCCGGAGCGGAGTGGTTCCACTTCTTGAGAGACACGCTCCGCTCCGGAGCGGAGTGGTTCGACTTTTTGAATCGCACGCTCCGATCCGGAGCGGAGCGTGATACAACAGCACTCCGCTCCGGAGCGGAGCGGTTCAGCTTTTTGAGAGACACGCTCCGCTCCGGAGCGGAGTGGTTCGACTTTTTGAGTCGCACGCTCCGATCCGGAGCGGAGCGTGATACAACAGCACTCCGCTCCGGAGCGGAGTGGTTCAGCTTTTTGAGACGAACGCTCCGATCCGGAGCGGAGCGTGATACAGCAGTACTCCGCTCCGGAGCGGAGTGGTTCAGATTTTTTAGACGCACGCTCCGATCCGGAGCGGAGCGTGAGGCAACAGCACTCCGCTCCGGAGCGTGGTGCTTTTGACAGCACGCTCCGATCCGTTTAGGAGTTTTTTTTACACGAATGCTGAAATGCAACTATGAATAATGGAATGGGCGCGTTAAAGCCGGCTTCCGTGACGGAGTGGTTATAGTGGGACCACATGGAAAAGAGCCTGCAGTCCTGTTTCCACGTACTCTAGTTGTTTGTCTGTATGATCGCCCCCGCTTGGAGGGGAGGGACAGAGTGAATCATGCTTCCTTATGGCCCTAGTCGAACGGGTGAAGGAGGAGGTGCGCGGGGACTTTTGACCGAAGCTTTTTTGTTTGTGGTCGCTCTACAGCACAGCACCCTATGACGTCAGGGATCCGTGGGGTACTTCAAATTTTGTATTGTGACTCTTAGATATAAGAGTTTGAATGTTATGTGTTGAGTGGGTTACGAATAATTTCGAGCAATCAATTTTTTCTGCTTTACGGATTTTTCCGACCCACCTCCCCCATACAACAGACAGCTTCGTTTTGTGCCGTATTCCGTGTTCCTTGCAGGTGACTCAGTGCAATCGGCTAGCTCATTGGTCTTGTGCCCGTTTCAAGAGGGGAGGAGGGTGAAACTGGTACATAGCTTGTTTGTGTGTGCTTTCGGGGTTGAGAACTTCGTTCGCTGCGCTGTACGTTGCGTTCGACTTATCCGTACAAGGTAGAGACATCGCCTTTGCCAGACAGATCAAGTGTTGCCAGTTGTATTAGAATTATGCTACACCAATTCTGGCTAGATTGTTCTCTTTTAAAAGTATTACTTGCGCGTGTTATTCTTCTCTTCACCTTTAAAAGCTGTGTTCTCTTGTATCATTACATGCATATTATGTGTGCTTGTCAACGGTGATGTATGGACATTTAATGAAATTTTTAACGCCGCTGATACATGGACGTCTTCAGGATTTTTTCCAGGAAGGGACAAGCAAGATATTTGTCCAAGGGAGGGGGGCAGAATGAGGCAGAATTTCCCCAAAATAGTATTACTCCCATTAAAAATATTCTACAGTTTGAAGTTATCATGTTCCTGCAACGCCCTTGCAATAATTAACATATATTACTGTGACTGAAATGAAATTATATGCGTGAAATATGTACTTCTTGATTACCTTTAATTTCCGGGTGGCGTGGCCCCCTCCATTTCCGGACGTCCATGCCAATGGAGAAATCATTCCAACCAGTATCGTTTAATAGAATAATAAGGTGACTAGATTTGTTAAATCAATATAAAAGAACAAAAAAGAACGAAAAAAATCCGTAATTGTTAATTCTATGCATCATAAGCCAAGAGAATCATGGAAGATCTATACTGTAATAATGAATTGAAGGAAACCATGCCGAGTTTTTATTTATAGTCTACATATTCAAGTAGGAATGGAATGGTGCACAAAAGGAATTACAAATATGTATGTAAAAGAAAACCAAGTATTTCGATAAAGTTATTTCTATAATTGTAATCAACAATAACCAATTGTCCTTTCAACCAAGTATAAGTTTCAATTTGTTTTTTCCGGACTTTACCTTGCCTTTAATCGTACATTTCTCATGATCCGTAATTTTAAACAAATTCTAGATAAGTCGGTAAAAAAATAGGACCCCGAAACTATGGAAAAGAATTATACTGTGATAGAGAAACAAACACAAAGGAAACACCAATGACATTAACGCGGGTCAAACCAACACCATTTGTCGTTGAGAGCTAAACTCAAATCCACGAACTCGCTGAAATAATCCCATGGAATTCATTATTCGTCTGATATTGAATACCCAATGATGCTTTCTGTTATGTAATAGACATTTATGAAGTGAATACATTATTAGAACTTTGCCAGATTTCAGAAAAAACACACACACACACACATACGTAAAAGATATGCATAAGAGGTTGTTCATTTGGAAATGAATTTCCCAGTTGTATTTTTATGATTTTGTGAATAGATTTAAAGGAAAGTGACATCTCTTATTGTTAAACAGAATTACAAATGTATATTTGCTTAAGGATTAATTTATCACAATATACATTGCAATTATACATTCAACATACGTTGAAACAATGCCTTTTGTTATGACTTTTGGTGGATTTAAGACTCAACAATACGCTATCGAGAATAGACCTACAGTTTAAATCCTACCTAAAGTGGGATTCGAGCCACTATGTACCTCCACCGGGTATCGATCCCAGTGCCCCTTCATTACAAGGAGACGTTGTTATCACTATGTTATCGGGGTACAGCGCGCTACTTTTTTTTTCAGTACACATTTATCAATTCTCTCATTATCATCGTCGCGATTAGCTAAAATTCAAAGGTAAGTTACAAAAATCAAATCAAATGCCATCAGTGAGGAAGGCACGTATTGCTCGCAGCCCTGTTTTTCAAAATGAAACCATAAAATTCAGGACATGACCCTATCCAAGTAGATAATATTACATTTTGTGTTTATCACGGTTATTAAGGTTTATACATCTTGTTTCGACTTATCTGCTGACTACACATTGTTCGTTACTGAAAACTTGCTTTCAGTTTGCTGTCTACAACGTACTCAATACAAAAAATATTAATTTTATACGTATACGTTTTCTGGCTTTCTAGACTCAGAAAGTTAAATATAGCAACATTCCATTCGTCGTCTTTCCAAATTTTTTGCCATTTTCTTATAACCACCATGCCTATTTCCAGGTTACTGCTTACAAACTTGAAATGTTAGATATGGCAACCAGACATTTTGTAATTTTTGCAGTAGTATACGTATGTAACCATTAAATACCTATTTCAACTTCCTGCCTTTAAAATTGGGAAAAATAATCGATATGACAACCCTGTATTTCATACTATTTAAATTCCCCTGTTCGGCTGTATACAAACAGCATTCCGATTTTCGACTTTATACATTCATAAAAGTAAACCAAATGTGGCAACTTACATTTTTGGTTAAGCCGGTTTTCAACTTTCTAGTGTCAGAATTTTTAAAGATTGAGATATGAAAACTCTGTATTTCAAATTAAAACGTTTCCTTATTGGCCGACGGTAACATTAATAAGCATGATTCCGATTTTCAACTTCATATATTCAAAAATCGAAAAGTTAAAATTAGCAACCTGAATTTCCAATTACTTTAAACTTTTCCCTTTCGCTACATTCAAAGTATCATACATAACCAGCGTAAAAGAAAGTTATATATGACAATCATGCACCAGCGAGTGTTTTGCACGAACACCTGTCTGCCTTTATCTTCCTCCGTACAAGTTGCTTCGCCTTTCCTCTGGCCTTTTAGAAGGTCGAATGGATTCTCTGCAGTAATTTCGCCAGTGTTACTCGAACCAATATTCCGGAATAACTCACTTCTCCCGCGGCGTGGACTGTAACGTCGGGCCGATATGCCGAAGTGCTTAGCCCGATCCAGAAGTTGAACCGAAATGAGTTTCAGTCGCGATCCCTGGTGGCAGGAAATGGGAGAGTGGTTCCATTCTCTCAACTTATAAAACCACAGGTGGCACACGTGCTATTGAAATATATTGTCCCCAGAAGTAGTAGTAGAGTAGTAAAAGTGATAATGAAAATGTAATAATAATAATAATAATAATATCGCTCTCTTCACGAAAACAGTCCAGTGAAGATCGAAGCTTCCCCTTGCCTCCTCCACACCCCTGGCCCTCCAGGTTTGCCACACTTCTTCTACGCTTCACAGTTGACACATTGCGCGTTGTATAGTCACGGACAGTACGTATGCGGTTGATTGTGCCTTCCCTGGTGTATTGTGTAAGGATTATTCCTTGCTTATTGGCAACACTGTAGGTGAGTGACGTAATCTTTTCTGGACTGTTTCCGTGGCGTTAGCTTTAGTAATAATCAGTTTTATAACAACAATAACGGGCGATTTTCAAATGCCGTACAAATTTCACAAACAAAATTACTAATGTACTCGGAACCTTTGATCGTTAGTTTTCTGTATACACTCGTATTATCCAACCTCGGAGCGCTCCGGAGTCGCTCCGGAGCGGAGTGGGCAAGTTCTTAGAATATCGCTCCTCGCTCCGGAGCGGAGCGTCACAAGGTATCGCTCCACTCCGGAGCGGAGTGAACCGTTTCCTAAAATTTCGCTCCTCGCTCCGGAGCGGAGCGAGAAATTTTCCAACTTCCTCTGCTCCGATCCGGAGCGGAGCGTGTCAAGGTAGCGCTCCGCTCCGGAGCGGAGTGAACCATTTTCTAAAATTTCGCTCCTCGCTCCGGAGCGGAGCGAGAAATTTTCCGATTCCCGCTGCTCCGCTCCGGAGCGGAGCGGGATAAGACATCGCTCCGCTCCGGAGCGGAGCGAACCATTTCTTAGAATCTCGCTCCTCGCTCCGGAGCGTTGGCAACAGTCGGAGCGTTGATCCGCTCCGCTCCGAAACCCTGATTTAGACTCCGCCCACAAACCGTTGTATTACTCTTCTGCGCATGGTCTAGGCGCAAACGGACGCTGACTAGCTTTGCGAAACATAGGAAGGACACTCTCCCGAGAATATGTGGAACAGGCAAACGTAAACAAGTCCTCTGCGCAAGTAGTGACGCATGGAGGGGAAGACGCGGCTGTTATGAGCTGCGCTCCTCCACAGGTTCCCGAGGCAGTGTGAATGTACGCAAGTCTGAAGACGGAATGAAGATGGCAGCACTTTTACAAAGAGTAGAAATTGGGTGATTTATCGCAACAGTACGACAGAAATCAAGACAAAATGACTGCAAGTATGGGAGAAATAAACTCTTAATTGCAGAGTTATGAAAATATGTTCAAAAGAAGGTAAATTACAGTCGAACTTTATGCTCATTGAATTAGACAACACTGGAATTGAATATAATCAGGTCTATATTCCATGTTAAAATTGTAAACATGCAAGTAAATTCATGTAGCTCGGTCCTGATATCAATTTGGCGCAAGGAAAGCAAGTAGTAATGTAACCAATAGAATTTGCAGCAGTGTTTCCAAATCTGCTCTTTTTTGTAACCAAGCATGTCCCCTTCTCCAAGGAAAATCTTCAGGAATAATTGCCAGACAATTTATAAGTATAAAATTGGAGGACCAGAATAAACTAGCAGCACCTAAACAGTGGGCTGCATGAAACATAACAATAGGTGATAGATCTGAGGAAGGTAGTTATCCAAGATGGCGGCAGACATTGAATTACGTAACGGCAGTTATCTCGACTTCGATAGGTTGATTGGTTTTACTTCGCTTTTCTTCCACTTTAGGCTAATCGCGAAGATGAGGATGAGTGATACGATGACATTGATGAAGAGGCACTGGCACTGGCGCCCTATGATAACCACTCTGCCACCGAAGTCGACTATCTCAGTTTCGATTATCAATTTTTGATGATAAAAACGAAACTAACGTAGCGAAAATGAAACTATAATTTCGATTCTAATAAAATTCTGTGTAAACACTTCTTCTTCCTCTTTCCCCGTTTGCCTCATAGCGTCTGGATCGTGAAAACACAGTAGTTTGAGAAATTTTAATCAGACTAAATTTGTGGTCATTATTATTTTGTTATTATATTCCTGTGTTACTGAAAAATAGGTCCTTCTAGTGAAAAATGCTCTTACACATAAAACGCACAATATTCTCGGAGTTTTCATTGAAATCATTGAAAACAAAGATCTATATAATCCGAAACCATGAACGAAATTTAACCGAATTAAACCTTCAATTTGTCGGTCAGTTTTACAAGAGGAGCAAATTCTTAGACTGTGTGCCGGGTAATAGTGTTTTTATGATCATGTTGCGAGAGAGTTTGCAAATGTATGGTCCCCATCATACACATGGAAAAAAAATGTTAACTTCAGACTTTCATGCAATTTCACCATGTCTCCCCACCTCACACACATATAATGGAGGGAAATGTGTAAGTTTTATGCACTCCAGGCTGCGTTCTCTTTTCCACCTAGCCTTGAATTACTACGAAAAATGAGCTTACTTTAATTAAAGAATTCCTAGTTCGTTTTGCTCCTTCTCCTTCTCGAAAGAAAAATATGAAATACGTAATTACTTAGCTAATTACGGGAAAACACAACTGCATGACGGCGCGATTCTTGAAAATTTATAATTGCGAAAATTAGTTAGACCCTTTTTTTGCGCCAAAACTAAAACTAACAAAAATTTAATAACAACATTGTTACGTAACTGAAGTTGGGAAAAAGTAATAAGTGCCACCCAACAAAGTAAGTGCGCCATCTGGATGTGTTAATTGCGGAAAGACTTTCTACAGCGATATTATCGTAAAATATGTAGACCCACATCTACAGTGTCTTCTTTTAGTAATTATGCCGTTCGAACGCGCAATGTGCTAACCACTCCGCCACTTATCACTTTAGCAAATTACACAGAACCGAATATAAATTGTCTTCAACACAACAAGTCCACCCGCATTAAAGCAAATACTGACATTCACGGCAGAGAGGTGGCACGTTATGATGACAAGGATCTGTTCTGCATAACATATTGGTTAGAATTAGCCATATTGCAATGTTCTGCTGCGTGTTTATCGATGAAAAACTTGACGAAACTTCGACTTGGAAATCTTTCAAATACGCTATGCGCTTGAGTTGAGGAGATACGTACATCCGATTTCGCCGGCAAATGCTGTAATTTCAGCCGCTACACGGGCACGCGTTCGAGCGGCACAATAAATAAACGAAGACACTGGATATTCTAAAAATTACTAAGCCAATGATATACAGGGGCACTCGACACACATATAGGCAACTTTAAACTTTCATGAAATTTCACCATGTCTCCCCATTTCACACACATACATAGTGGAGGAAAATGTGAAGTTTCATGCACTCTACACTACATATCGCACTTGGTCCTGAATTACTACGAAATAAATACCTTGTTTTAATTAAATCAAATTAATTAATTAAATCAGTGGCCGCGGTGGCTCAGTCGGTAACGCGTCTAACTACCATGCTAAAGGTCCCGAGTTCGATCCCCGACCGGTTCAAATCCTGGAACTTTTCTAACTTTGGAAGCGGCCCCGGCGCCCAAACAGCGTCGAATGCCATGGGTACCTGGGGGAAACCCTGGGGAGTAGAGGCGGTCAGAGGAGTGATGCTGATCACATCACCCCCACCCACTAATCAAGGAAGTGTGGGGCGCTACCCCCACACCCCCTATACGCCTTCATGGCGTGGTGCTAAGCACAGGGGAGCACTTAATTTAAGTAATATATCCACGATTCTCGCAACGAATGTTACGATATGGACAACATTCCATCAATGTCATGTTCATCGTCGCGATAAGCTACGAGGAGAACGGCGCTAAATCAGAAATATACAAGTACAGACTCAAAGAAGATTGCCAGAGCCTCGTTAACCTGCACGAATCCAGTTTCCAGAGTGCACCGCGCGGAAGAAACGTTGGCATTGGGAGTTCCTTCCAACTCGTACAATCTTTCCGCAGCACCGTTACATTCCCGCCCCGCGGGAACAACACTCCAAAGGGCACACTCCGCCCCCTGGCGCGGCGAAGGTAAAACAATACACATAAGCTACAACGCTCTCAAGGGATTGCCTACTCGTGCCACATAAACCACTCTCGGATACAGGAGAGTCACCTCAGCATCCCTATCGACCCGCCGATGCTTTCTTGGGCAATTTTATTCCTCTGATAACATCTTCCCCTCTTCCCGCCGACTCCAAAACCTTGAATCCTCCCCTCCAGCTATGGTGAAGCCTGGAAGCGATGTTAATCGCTCTCAACGTACGCTGGAGGCCATGCTGGGATTAGCATCGGCTCATGCTTCAGCATTACCCTGTAGCCGGGAGATTCTGCCTAAGCTTTAATAATTAGTGAAAGGTGAACGGGTTAATCTGTGTTGTCTTAAACAAAAATCAGGTAATCCTGAAAGTGGGGAGGTTCCTAATAGCTTGCTAAGGATACTGTTTTTGCACGGAGCTTACGGCTTCGACCCTTGTTTCGTCTATGATCTTGCTTTATTTTTCCTAAAAAGGGTCGCGAAAACTGATCTAGGCGACAATGCCCCTGTTGGAATTGCTGGGCTTGTGTTGCTCTCAGGGATTAGTGCAAAAATTTGCAACGAATGAACACAGTTTTGATGTAGCAACAAAGTGTTCGTTTTCAGGGGTTGGGTTCTGTGCAGTTACCTCTTTACTTCTCGTCCTGTCAGGACAAGAAAGATGAAACGTGATGAACAAAGCTGAAAATTAAGATGAAACTTCCCGGTCACACACACGCACCATGGCTGCGAAATATGAAGTCTGGGTAAGAGGAAATCTCCAACTACTGCAATTACATCAAGTTTCACAAACCCAAGGAACTAGAAACATGAAATTTGAAGAAATGGAATTCTCTGGGGCTACTGTGCTATTGTAATCACTGCAGTCTAGGGTGGTGAAAAGTTTTAAATGTCTGTGTAGCATAATTCAGTGGAATGAATTGATAGGGTGAATGGAAGAGAACTTGGAAAGGTATTTCGTAGAGGCACAGGCAATGCAGGAGAACAAGAGAGAAGATACAAGGAAGATGCAGGCAATAGAGGCAGGCAGTTGAAGAGGAAGGACGTGTTTTCTAGCCGCTCCGTTCTAAGCTCGTGGTAAGCAATGGGGGTTTCGACCGAGACCTGGCGTTGCCGGATTGGAATGTTCGTGGTGAAATCAGGCCTGAAATGTCAGGTGTCTGCGGAATGTAGCTCTGAATCGAAGCAATGTTATTGTGCATATGGTTTAGTGATTTTAGTGCTACTAGTGATAGGTGGTGTGGAACAAAATCCTGGGCCCAGTGATGAAATGGGAGAGATCAAAGCAATGCTGCAAGAACTCAAGGCTTCGAACGACTCCTTAGTTTCCGAAGTTCGGCAATTCGGCACCTCACTCAAAACCCTCGTCACTAGAGTGGACGTTCTGCAGAGAGATGTTGGCTCCCTTACGAAACGTGTGGAGGAACTGTCTCAACAAAATAACTGGCTGGAACAAAGACTGGACGACCAAGAAGACAGAAGCCGACGCGATAACTTGGTGTTATACGGTGTTGAAGAAGGGGACTCGGGAGAAGACTGGAGCCAGACGGAAACGAAAGTGCGAACGATAATTAAGGACAAATTAAACATCGATCTGCAAGAGGATTCCATCCAGAGAGCTCATCGGATCAACACGAACAGTAACCGAGGTCCTCGTCCCATCGTCTGTCGCTTTTTGCGATACAAGGAAAAAGAAAAAGTTATTGGATGTCGCAACAAACTAAAGGGAACAAAGATATTTCTGGACCAAGACTTCTGTTATTCCACTCGCAAAGAACGCCAAGGATTACTCGAGCATATGCACCGAGCCCGGAACGCTGGTCACCGTGCGTACATTAGTTATCGCCATCTTGTGGTCGACAACATAAGATATTCCCTGCGCGATCTGCAAGCTGACCCTGGCAACCCTTCTGATGCCCAAAGTGTTGGTCCCCGCCTGGAGCAAAGTGAAAGCGGAGGTCAAGAACCCTCACCCCTCGTTCGTCCAGGAAATCTAGGAATGCAGGATGGAAGGGGGAGCAAGTGGGCAAGAGGTAGCGGTCTCCGAGCTCTTTGAGGACGTCAAGGTAGCCACGCCCAGCGCAACTTGTCAGGTAAGAAGTTTATTTCACCTGTTCGTGTCCCTGCTTTTGTGGAGACGTCAATCAATCTTGCTAGAACTGACCCTTCCAAAACTCTGTGCGACAATGAAAAAAACATAATTAGCATGAACATAATTTATCAGAATCTGAGAGGAGTTCGATCAAAAACCAAACAGTTCTTTTTAAGTGTATTGAGTAACAATTACGACGTGGTCTTGTGCACGGAAACGTGGCTAAATTCTTCAGTTTCAGATTCCGAACTACTCGACGATAGATATAGCGTGTTCAGGTCAGATCGCAACACGTTAGAAACTGGCAAAACACTAGGTGGCGGTGTCCTCATCGCCATAAAGAGAAAATTTAATCCTGTAATGGTCGATGCTCTTTTACACGAACAAAGCATTGGCAGTTTAATTACAAAGTTTAAAACAGAATCTGGTCGCGATTGTTACATGTGTGTAGTGTATATTCAACCTGCATCTCCCGTGGACGTATACGAGAACTTCTTTAGTCATATAACTGCACATTATCCTCTGGGGAGCCCGTTGGTCATTGCAGGTGATTTCAACATCCCTGAAATTAAAAATTCCAACACTGAGTTGCTCACGTTAGGCGCACAATGTCGGGAACTGAAATATTTCCTCGATTTCAACGACCTCAAAAGCAAAAATTCCATCCAGAACGCCAATAGTAGAACTCTCGACCTAGTCTTAACAAATATTGAAAATACTAAAATATTTCGCCAAGAGCCTCTGGTAAGCGAAGATAAACACCATCCGGCTCTAGGAATAACTTTAACACAAACCATGCCTAAACAAAGAGCTTTAAATCCAAACATCCAACGATATAATTTCAAGAAAGCAGATTTCATTAATTTGTATCGGAAACTCGAATTAGCTGACTGGGACCAAATAAAAGAATGCGAAGACGTAGATATTGCCGTTGATAAATTTTATGAAATAATCGAAAGCATTTTTAATGAATGTGTTCCATGCTCTCGCTCCTCTGTAAAAAAATCTTACCCATGTTGGTTCACGCGGGAAATTATTAAAAATCTGAAAGCAAAATCACGTCACCACAAAAAATGGAAACAAAGAATGGGAAATGTAACGCATCACGAAATTAAGTATAAAACCTTAAGAACGAAATTAAAATGGGAGATCAGTAAAGCTTACCAAAACTATATTGAGGCTTCAGAGGTCAATCTTGCTCACGATACTAACCAGTTTTGGTCCTTCATTAAAAATCAAAGAAAAAATCCACCCGTGCAGCCAACTAAGTATAATGATAAAACCATTGACAATGATGAAAGTGTCCAAGATCTCTTTGCAAAGTATTTTGAATCCGTATATTCCAAGGAACCATCTATCTACAAAGATCCGCATCCTAATGTAAACATGAACTCACTTCCTAGTATCTTAAATATGTCTGAAATATCGCTAAATGAAATTGAGGAAGCCATTAAAAAACTGAAACCTAAAAAATCCGCCGGCCCTGATTCAATCCCCCCTTATGTAATTAAAGGATGTTCGGAAATTCTTAAGTACCCTCTTCACACCCTTTTCAACTTGGCTGTCAGAACTTCGAGATTTCCAGCAATATGGAAAACAACAGAAATCTGTCCGATTCCCAAAGCCGCTGATAAGGCTGACATATGTAACTACAGGCCTATTGCAAAATTGTCAGTACCAGCAAAACTCTTCGAGCAGATAATATACAAACATATATATTTTCATATTAAACCCATTCTTTCCCCCAAACAGCACGGATTTGTCCAAAAACGCTCAACCGTAACCAATCTTGTCGAACTGACAAGCTACATTGCACCCAGTATAGCTAATAAAGGGCAAGTTGACGTTTTATATACAGACTTTTCAAAGGCATTTGATACAGTTCACCACGATATATTAATACAGAAATTTGCCAACAATAGTATTTCTCCTCCACTTATTACCCTTCTTTCTTCCTATCTGCAGAACCGCCGACAATACGTCGTGTATCAAGGCTGCAGATCAACCGAATTCGTGGCCAGTTCGGGAGTCCCACAGGGGTCGAACCTTGGTCCCTTGCTATATTTAATTTTTATAAACGATTTGCCAGAACTACTCACAAAATGTGAGACATTAATCTTTGCTGATGATGTTAAAATATACAAAAATATCGAAAACGCTGATGACTGTACAATATTACATGAAGAGCTGAATAACTTGCTTCAGTGGTGTGAAATTAATAAAGTCAGCCTAAACCTAAAGAAATGTAAACTTGTATCATTCACCCACAACAGACACCCTATTCAACATTCATACACTATTTCTAATGTGTTAGTACAAAGTGAGAATATAGTTACCGACCTAGGGGTCACTTTTGACCAAAAGTTAACATTCCAATCACATATTGCCCGCATTTTAAGCGAAGCTCACAGAAATTTGGGATTTATAATGAGAATGGGTCATCAATTTAGAAAAAAGGAAACATTTCTCTTGCTATATTATACGCTCGTCAGATCTAAACTCGAATATGCTTCTCTTGTTTGGAACCCGCAATTTTAAGAAAGATATCGAAAAATTAGAAAAGCTTCAAAATAAATTTCTCAGATATCTACTATTTAAACTTGATGGTACATATCCAAAACTCACTCCTAGCAACATATTACGCGAAATCTTTAATATTCCGTCACTCGACGAAAGGAGGCAAACAAGTCAAATAACTTTTCTCTCCAAGCTTATCAATGGTAAAATAGATTCTTTTAATCTGTTGTCGAATTTAAATTTTTATGTGCCAAACTGTATGTTAAGGCCCAGAACTGATCTCTTTCAAATCCCCCTTGGAAGAACCAAAATGACCGAAGCAGAACCCATGAGGAGAATGTGCAAGTTATTTAATTTAGTTTCTAAGAATAATCCAAGCGTAGACCTATTTAAATGTAATTGCAACATAAGATCTAATCGCTGAATTTCTGTATGTTTTGTTTTGTTTTGTTCATTGAATTTTGGTTTTCATTCAGCTTGTAAGGTTATATCCAACAGTTTAGCTTCATTTATTATTGTATTGTCTCTGTGTTCCCTTTGCTTCTATAATCTAATAATTAATTTCTTCTCACAATTGTTTTTAAATGTAAAATGTATATTGCGTCATTCATATTTCTTGTTAATTTTCTTAGTTATGTTCTTGTTTATGTAATGGTGTCATCCCATATTGAACACTGTAATTGGGCATGCGCCTGTTGTGTTTCAATTAAATTAAATAAATAAATAAATAAATAGAGATGACTTACGGTACTTCATGAAAAAAGCATAGGCACCTGAGGATACGAAATAAGGAATGAAGTGGTTCATACCAGAAAGACTTCCAGAGAGAGCACAAGGAGTGGGAAAAAGATGAAGAGAACATTGCAGATGTAGGTGAAACGAAGTGGTAGTGGAAGGTGTGGTGTTAGGGGCAGAGGGCAGGGTTGATAAAAGAACAGGTAAGCATGGAGAAGAGTGGGGAGTGTGAGAACAAGATTATACGTTAGGGGCTTTGTGGAAAGATAAGAGAAACAGGGGAAGATGAAAAATGGTAGAACGTATGAAAGGAAGACGGGTTGGAACACAGCAGAAAGATAGAACGATAAGAATGATGGAAGAAGTGGAGCATGTGAGAAGGTGAAGAGGATTGGAAGAAGAACAGTGGAAGATGGAGAAGGAACGGTAAGAAAAGAGGAAGATGGAAAAGGAACGGTGGGAACATAGCAGAAGAGAGAATTGGAAGAAGAACAGAGGAAGATGGAGAAGAAACGGTAGGAACATAGCAGAAAAGAGGATTGGAAGAAGAAAAGAGGAACTTGGAAAAGGAACGGTGGGAACATAGCAGAAGAGAGGAGTGGAAGAAGAACAGAGGAAGATAGAGAAGGAACGGTGGGAACATAGCAGAAGAGAGGAGTGGAAGAAGAACAGAGGAAGATAGAGAAGGAACAGTGGGAACATAACAGAACGAGAGGAGTTAAAGAAGAAAAGAGGAAGATGGAGAAGGAACGGTAGGAACATAGCAGAAAAGAGGATTGGAAGAAGAACATAGCAGAAAGAGAGGAGTGGAAGAAGAAAAGAGGAAGATGGAAAAGGAACGGTGGGAACATAACAGAACGAGAGGAGTTGCAGAAGAACAGAGAAGGTGGAGAAGGAACGGTAGGAACACAGCAGAAAGAATTTTTTGACGCTATCTACTGTGAACTCTTGCTACTCACAGTCACCTACGTGTCGTCAGAGCAGGATCACTACCCTAAATTAAGGCTTGATAATAGAGTCTGGATTCGGATAAGTACAATTGCTAATACATTGGTGATAATATCGCGTTGTCGCTAGTTCGAATCAGAGCAATTAAGGACAAGAACCCCGGAACAGAAATCCCCCATACTGCCCTGCGGCACCGCAACCCGACCAATAGCATTACACACTGTTTGCCGAAGAAATAACACCGGTGTCCCCTCCACCAGTGTTAACACAATGGCCAATATTTACCAAACAGAGCCATTGTTGTAAATCACCTCTCATCAGATCAACAACCGTTGGCTGGACGGAGACGAGATAATTGAGTTCGCCCCGAAATGCATTGTGGGTAGGTTTAATACGCACCAGGTGGAGTCCAAAACGAGGACAAAAGAGATGAATAACACGAGGGGGAGATGTCTGTAACATCCTATTGTTTACACAGTCCTACGATCAAAATTGGTTATGTATCTGCAGCCCTTGTAATAACTATAGGGCAGGGAAGGGCGTGACGGGGTTTGGAAATCCGTTCCCTCATCAAGCACTACGGATGCTGTGGTTATCGTGTGTCGGTTGCTAGGATTGAAGATCCTTCAGTTGCCACGGGTAAATGTGGTACGCTTCTGTTGTGTTCGGTAACGATTTAATTGGATGGTAACCTAATAGACGGTTGAGTCGGTGCCACACTTGCGGTCGCTATTGTTTTGTTATTGTGGGCATTACTGTATTATGCTAGTTAGGATGGATTAAAATGGTTACATATTTGTCGAATTCAACTGAGTCAAATTTAAAGGTGGATATAGCGGGGTGGGACTCAAATACAGGGTTATTCAAAATGATGGATACACTTTCATTCATGTATATTTCCTTGAATATACATTGAATATGAATAATATACATACAAGAGAGAAGAAAACGTCTAAAGTTTCTAATACTACCGCTAGAGCGCAGTTGCGTAACCAACCACTCGAGTGCGCATGCTCGTGCCACGAAGGACCCTTCAATTCAGTTCCGAGTAAGATGGCCACGGTGCAGCACAAGGTTTTCTGCGTTCTTGAGTTCGGCAAAACTGAATCGGCAACAGCAGTGCAGCGAGCATTCATTCTTCGATTCGGCAGAGAACCACCAATTAGGAGGAGCATATACCGTAACCAATTTCAGCAAACTGGATATGTCTGCAAAGGAAAAAGCACGGACCGACCGCGTGTGTCAGAGGAGAATGTGAGACAAATTGAAGGCAGTCCTAGAAAGTCAACTATTGCAGCTAGTAGAGAACTTTGAATACCTCAAGCAACTGCATGGGGAGTTTTGAGATGCCGTTTCTCAATGAAGCCCTTCCTCACCGATGGATAGGTCGCCTAGGAAGGGAAGACCTGGCTCTTCTCTCGTGGCCCTCGAGATCTCCTGATCTCACACCATGTAACTTTTTCCTGTGGGGGTATGTCAAACAAGCCGTGTACGTAACACTTCTACCACAAACTCTGGGCAACCTGCAGAACAGTATCACAGCTGCAGTGAAATCAGTCACACAAGAGATGCTTCTTCGTGTGTGGAATGAGTTCGGCTACCTCTTAGACGTTTGTCGAACAGCAGGCGGCTGCCATATTGAACATCTGTAACCTCTATTGTAAGATAGTAAACTTTAGACTTTCCTCTCCCTCTTGTATGTATATTGTTAATATGTAATGTATATTCAAGGAAATATACATGAATGAAAGTGTATCCATCATTTTGAATAACCCTGTATATAAAATAGCAGCTAGGTGAAGGCGAAGCATCGGCTGATCTTTCTTTTGGTTAGATCAGGAACTGTCAGCACGTTGAATTTCATTGCTTTCTAATCTGGCTTATTATGACTACAACGTACAGTGGGGTGCATAAGAATTACCAAGCAAATTGTCCATCACCATGTTTATTCTCTTCGTTTTACGCAAAGAGTGCATCAATAATTGAAAGAAAACGACAATCAAGGTACTGACAACTTCTACACCAGTATAAACAATAATAATTTTCTTAACAGAGAGAGAGAGAGAGAGAGAGAGAGAGAGAGAGAGAGAGAGAGAGAGAGAGAGAGAGAGAGAGAGAGAGAGAGCGAAGAAAGGGAAAGATATTTCTTATTCCTTTTCTACTTCTCTCCGTTTTTCCTCGACCACTCTCGTTACTCTTCTTCTCTCTATTTGTCGGTTTCCTGTCTTTCTCACTCTCTCCAAGAAAAGACGCACGGCGCAAGAGAAAAACTAATGAAAATAGTCGTGGACAACTTGCCGAGCAATACTTGTGCATCCCACTGTACATGAATAACTTGCGATAATTTTCTGTTTTTAAGCAGATTCCAGCCTCTCTGCATTGACAGCTTTTGTCTTTCCGTTAGAGTTAATCGTTCACTAAAGCACCTCAGAGAAGAAATTTCAATTGTCTGCTTCGTATGAAATAAAGTGGTGTAGCGCCAGAATGCACGGAAACGGCGTCTGGAATTTCCATGCCAGAAGTCCGGAGGCAATCTTTCAAGGAAGGTGGTAAATCAAGATATTTTCGTAAGATCCTGGCTATTCTGAATTTGAAGCTTAAAGGCGAATCATATCTCCAGAACCCACCAATCAACAAGCGAGCCACTGACGTCATCTCAAGCCAGCCCCAATCATTAACCCGCTTGCTCACGTTCTACACAGTTGGTAGGCTCACTAACTAGACTCAGCTGGAGATGTTCTAAAAATAATCTGATTATACATCAAGTATGACATTCCAGAACAAAAACAAAATGTTTATAATAGGAAAAAAAGGAGAATTTATTTGATTTGTAGTAAAAGTTTATAGAAGTCTGAATTTTCGTTTAGATTCAGTCTATTTCGCCTTGAACACAACTTTCTCTTGTTATCTTCTTTCTCACTATGCAATCCACATAGGAAAACGTGGAGAAATGTTGGTTTAGAGCCACATCAGGTCCACGAATACGGCAAAACGAATCCACAAATCGACAAGCCTTCCCCCTCCTCTCTCTCTCCCTTTTCCAACTGGCAAAACAAAAGGAGACAGCATAACCCGAAAATGTTTATTACCCCTCGTACATAAAGCATAAACCATGTAGGAGCCCACTTACACTACAGGGAGAATAACTAATTTTCGCCCCGGGAGCAAACCTTGTTACAAATTCATTAAACGGCCGCTTGATGTCGCTGGCTGCGCACGGACAAACTTAAATAATTTGTTGGTCGCGGCAAACAAGTATGTGTACACGTGAGAGAGGGAGAGAGTGCGCGCGCGCTTGTGTGTGTTGTGTTATTCCATCAAACATCGCTCAGCGCGGTAATGTATTAGGTAAAGATGCGGCGGATGCATCAAAATCTACCTGCGGCCGGTACGTAGCGCCAACGTGGCGGTTCAGCGTACTACAACGGCACCTCATTTGCTTTTCACGGGTCATAAATCCGGCCAGTCCCGTGTCATTAGATGGTCTTGGCCTGTGGGCATATATTTACTACGATGCTGCACAATCTTGATTGAACGTATTTCACTGTTATGATACGCCGTGTCATTAAACCATTTCTCATGCAACTTCAAGTGATCTGGCGAATAATTTATTGTCTTCAGTTAATAAAATCGTACGAGGTAATGAAACGCATACGTAAGCAAAATCGAAGCTGATATTGCCCCTGGTACAGAATGGTTCATAATCCAACGATAACGAAGATTGGAAAATGTAATAATACACCTTTCGTTACCGGTAGAACCTGGTAATATGCAAATCATCTGTTCTTTAGTGTAATTTCAGTAATAATGGACCATACGTTACCTGAGGCCTTTTGGCATAAATTAGGGAAAAATTTACAAGTGAAGCAGATTTTTCTCGGTATGTTATGAAGCTGCAAACGTAGCATAAAAAATTACGGCCAGTTTTTAATATACTTACAAGGCATGTTCATGCTGTGCATAATTATAGGTCTTTCTCCCGTGCACATGTTTTACACATTTCAGACATTGGCGCAGTTGCAGGTAGGCTATATGAAATACTTTCGGAATTATTTTTCTTACAAGTATCTGTCATATTTCTTGTAGACTCTACACATGCATTCTGATAGCCTATACATGGTGCTGCTGAAGCAACAAGTACTAATTTTTCTTGTACAAAATAAAAAGTGTAGCAATTCTTCTGGCACTGAA
The DNA here is from genome assembly GCF_977018435.1 of Lepisma saccharinum. Taxonomy (NCBI): domain Eukaryota; kingdom Metazoa; phylum Arthropoda; class Insecta; order Zygentoma; family Lepismatidae; genus Lepisma; species Lepisma saccharinum. The sequence goes on along the minus strand of NC_139231.1, from coordinate 44,942,663 downwards.
AAAATGTTCAAGGAGCAACAATGTAGAAATATGTACCTTTTTAACAGAGTTAGAATTAGTCTCCAAGTTTCTTCAGGCAAAGTTTGATTTAGGTTGACTTTTGGCACAGATAGGTTAATCGGGACATGCCCTGCAGTATAAAGTGAGATCCGAACCATTACGTGGCTCCACCGAGGAGTCCCCTAAGGTTCCTTATGTATTTCCTAATGACAGTATTGACCAAATACATTAATACTTTTCAGCAGTCCCGTATTGATTTTTAATGCACCACCGTTAACGTCCTTTGGATAAGTTTGTTATGTATTCTACAATCTGTTTCTGTTCTGTAAAAGTTTATTCTATATATTGCTTTAACATAATATACAATATAATGTGTATTGGAATATACTAAATATATCACTGTTGTGTGTGTGTGCTAGTGTACAAAAGCTGATCATTACAATCCTGTTCAGCGTATGTCCTATATTAGCAAAGCAGAATTGGTGGCTTGCAAATTGCCGCTCTGCCACAAATAAGCTTATTAGTAAATTCCCTCTTCCCCTTGTAGCATTGCAATCAAGTGGTCCCCGTTTCGATTCCTGGTAGAGTCACACAGATACCATACAGTATCCGGTTAGTCAATTTGATCCTAAAATGGACAGCATTTGCTACAGCGTGGCATCAGGTGGATATTTATTCCATATCTGTCTAAATGCACTCATATATATATATATATATATATATATATATATATATATATATATATATATATATATATATATATATATATATATTTAAATCCTGTGTTATATTTATAGTAAGTACTTCTTCTCGTGTGGCAGTTTCAAGCAGTCAGGCATGTCGATTATTATAATGGATAACTATTCAAATACAATCAACAAAGATGGCCGTGTATTTCTTAAGGCGAGTAACATCCTCTTAACGGTGCTCGAGTTTTTGTTCTCTAAGTCCACTTTATGTACAGATGCACAGATAGACCTGTTGGCATCTTTTGGTTGGACGTTTTCCCTTTCCGTTGCCATGTAAATATGTAATTTCGGTCCGACACCAAGTACTGTAACGTAGGATGCATAAGTATTACCAAACAAAATGTTCAACGCCACATTTTTCTCTCTTTGCTTTAGCCAATGAGAGCTTCAAGAATTGGAACAAATCGAAAAAGAAGCAGCGGACAAGCTCTGCACCAGAGAACGTAAGAGTCCATTGCTTTAAAACACGCAGGTTGCAAGGGAAAAATTAACGAAAACAGTCGTGGACAAATTGCAGAGTAATATTTGTGCATCCCACTGTACATTTTCTCTCGTTCTGCGATTCGCGAGGGACACTCTGTACTCCTCGGTCTTAAAAGGAACTTTGCCAAGAAAGAAAATCATATTGGTGATAAATCCACCAAAAATTACGCAAGTAACTGTTAACTTGAAAAACTCCTGGTCACAGCGCTGTCTAGGCACAGGATTTTGTTCACTACTGTAAACAACGTCTGGAGGAAATTACAGAAACATCACATTACCATCCGAGGAAGGTGAGGCAGTAAAACAATAAAAAAAAGAGGGTACCCGCATGCTTTAAACCCCCAGTCGGATTCTGAAAGACCTCGTCTGCCCGCCGAAAAAAAATATCTGATGTGCGTATATCCTTGAACAATAGTCTATGTGGGAATCAGGTACGCCATGCGGGTTGCTGAGCTTTAAGGGTGACCGTTCCACAACGACTGTCCATGCTTGGGGAGGGGGGATGATCAAATTCCAGCTACGAGAGTTACGTTGGCTCGTTGGTTTTTAAGCGTCCCTTATTTGCATCATTAGATTAATAGCGACTAATAAAGGGGGCGATGTGTGGATAATTGGCCTGGAGTTACTTAGAACAGCAATGTCCGATCGCGAGGTATAGACACACATCCTTCTTAATACGGATACCACCACCTTAAATTATCTTTAAAAATCTAGACATTATCACCAGAAATAAGCATTCAACGTGCTTCTTGATTTTGTGAGCTAACTAGTATAGTGTTATACGGTGTGGTAGGATGGAAGTCTCGATGGATGGACTTTCTCTCATCACAATGTTTGGAAATTACTTAAACCTTTCTCGAGCAGGACAATCGGGAAGACATCATCCCTGAGCAAACCCAGGTACCTAGAGACCCGTTGGGGGATTACCGAAATCCTTTCGTGCTTCGTAAATAGCCAGGCTGGCAAGTTTAGTAAATTAACAGGCCCGCCACGTTAGACACTTTAACCTTCTCGAGGAGAGCTCATTTTGTGGGGTGTCATCATTTTGAACTGGCAACTGATCGTTTTTAACTCTTCCTTGCCCTTTTCCAATAAAAAATTAACAATAACTAGGCTAGCCAATTTAATAAATGAACTGAGTCCAAGTATGCATTGGAAATTCTTGTTCCAACCTGCTCCTCACTTTTGACTTCACCTTGCACTACTTTAATACCCTGCTAGCCCAAAACGCTTTAACTCCATTTCAGAAATTTCGAGAAAATTACCAAATTGCGTTGCTAGTGGACTTCATCTAGGAGGGTCGAATCTATAGTGCTGGGATAAAGTCTGAAACTGCGTCATAATGGTAGATTTTACATTGATCACCACTAGATGACTATATACAGGTTGGTAGTTGGCCACTCCAAAGCGGGCAGAAGTTTCACAAATGACGTCATATCCTGTACTGTACTTTTTAAAAGCAAATTAACCAAGAGCAAACAAACCTTTTTCTTACACTAACAACCTGTGCGTTTTATAAATTTCGAGTTTATGTATTATCAAACGTACAGAATGTTTATTGTGTTATTAAAAATGTTATTAACGTAACGAAACTAGGTTTGAGTTTAAATATTTCCATTTAAATCCTTATGCGTCTGTGAATTTCACGAATACATGTAAGAGAATGTTTCAGACAGAGGTGACGTAGGAGCGCGTAACTTACAGAACCTACTCTTCACGACACAATTCCTCACAAATGAATGCTTTTTGCGTCTTTAAGACGTATAAAATAGTTTTCTGAACCCCAATCTTATTTTCACAATAATTTTCGGTGTACAACTAGCAAAAATCATTACACCATCGGAACGTGACCGAAGTGAGAATGACAGGTTGTGTAGCAGTTGCCAAATGCAACTTGTCTCTCTATTTCATTTACCTATCTTCTCCCGTGTCCGCCCATGCAAAAGCCAAATGCCTTTCTCAGGCTCCCAGAAGGAAAATAAAGCGTAAATACCAATCAATTCACAAAGCATACTCGTGATAAACGGCCTGAAGCTTTATTAGCATTCACAGCAACGTTCTCCAGTCTCCAAAAACGCTTTGAAACACGAACCTGACTGGTTGAAGACCTCGTCGCAAGCGAAGCAGTACCGAAGCGACGGTGGCGCCTCTGACGGTCCAGTTGAAAAGCCAACGGGACTGGAGGTGCTAATAACGATGCAGTGAGCTTTACATCAGGACAATGGCAGCGTAATTACGTGAAAACCACGTGATCGTCAAATACCAGTTCAAGTGGGGCTTTGGCTCGTACTGCAAAGCCGATTTTGTTGCTCGGTCAACGATGTATCCAGCCCCTAGTTGCCAGATTCGCAATTCTATGGGAACCGACTTCTGTAGAGACAGAGAGAGAGAGAGAGAGAGAGAGAGAGAGAGAAAGGTGACACGCGTTGAAGTTGGGATGGGGAGTAGATAGTCAACGGTTAAGGAATTGCATTTCGATCCGTACGCACAATGTCGAGAATTTGCTGCAAAAAAACACCACGCCATCAAGTCAAGAAAGTGCAAACGGGACGACGTAAGGAAATTGAAGCTGGTATTACGGCACCATACGCTTTGTCGTGCCGATTTGGACATTCAAGGCCTTGTATATACACACATGTTGACGGAAACTTTACGATTACACCGTCATACTACGCATTTTAATTCTCGACAGCGGTGTATGTAAAGTGTGTGTGTGGGGGGGGGGGGGGGGGGGCTGTCGGGCGTAAGCAGCAGAAAAGCTCTAGATCCCTCTAAAATTACAGTTATTCATTATAATCGTGTTGTTGACGCTCTCTTTAGTCCGAGTAGTCCCGTGTTCGATTCTTAGTGGGAGTTCCAAAATTTCGGCACTGTGAGAAAAGTTGGAGGATATATTTGAAAGCGGGCTCCAGTCTCGAAAGCTATAAAATAGCGGCGATGGGACCCGATGCGCTGACCAGGCATGCATCATCCAATGAAAATCCGCTTGGCAGGTCTTGGCCTTCGAGGGGCTGTTCCGCCACGGAGTTTCGAGAGTTACTTTATCAGCAAAGTTTAAAAAATAAAACCGTAAATACGTGACTTCCTCCGCTATTTTACTGATTCTTCCTAGAAGATTCGAGCCGTATGTTATGAAGTGAAACAATTTTCGGTATCACTGAGATTGTATGCATTATAAACCTGCATTCGGCTCCCTTGATTTTCCTTCCAATCAACACACGGCTGATAGGAAACAAAAACGTAACTCTTAGAGGAGAACTGACTGCATCTAGGCAACCTGCTTGGCTACAGGACAAAGTGGGTTGCATAAATGTCGGGCGTTAATTGTCCAATGTTTTCATCACATACTTATCGATTCAGATTATGCAGTACTCGTAGCAATTGCAAATTTTACGATTGGTAGATTCTTCATAATACTATGCCAATAATTGTTTTCTCTTTTAGTAATAAATTAAGAAAGAATTGTTCTCTTATTTTCCATTACTGGTATATTAAGTAAGCTACGTACTTCCTATTGTTCTCGTCCTTACCTTCCTGCTTTCTGTTCTCTTAATTTTCCTTACCACTTTCCACTTACATTCCACTACCCTTATTTTTATTTACACATATTCTGTTTCTTAGTTTTACATACTTTCTATCTGCCTCGCTTTTTTTACCATACCTTGCTTCCTTTATTGTTATTTCCATACTCTGTTTTCTATATCTTTCTATATATATTCTTTCCAATTCCTTAAGTTGTACATCCTTCCTCTCCATAGTCCTAATCTTTGTTTCTATACTTCCATTTTTCCCGTATCCTTGTACGTAATTCCCTTAAATTCCAAGTTTCACAATTATCGATTATTTTTCGAGATTCCCATTATTAGGCGTTTATTATCGGTATTTATTTTACGTCACTTTTCTATCTCATCGCCGCGATGAGACCTAAAAGTACATATATATAAAAGACGAAACTTCCTTTCTTTACCCAGGATTCTAACCTGGGAGTCCTGTTTATACTAGGAGTTATTTTTCTTCCAATTCGCACTTTAGAGGATTGGAACACTCCCGCTTTCACCTTACATGCCGTTACGAACATTTTATTGTAACACGTTTACAGTTTCACGTGTTTGAAACATATCACATTAACGGAGGAGATTGCTGGTTGGTTTAGTTCGCACTTGTTGCACCGATGTCGAGACTCTTTCATCTCACCGCTACATCACATTCGTCCAGGAAATGGCATCCCGTATCTTCAAACCCGTTTCCAGAGCGTTCCAGCGACTCGTTTCAACGGAAGTCCATGAGCATTACAGTAATTTTACCCCCAGTAGCTTCGGTGTCACATCTAACCTTTCACCTCCCCCCTTAACACGAGTACTCTCCCCCCCTTTCCCTCAACGATTACCCATAGCCCTTTAAACTCGAATCTCCACAAACGTCTGGCAAAGGCCGACCCTTTGAAACACGAAAATCGCAGTTCGCTCAGCCAAGATAATGTTCCACACAGATTCCCGTCCTCTTAATGCCACCCAAACGGACCAGCGGTTCGCTGCGGAGACCGTCTCTGTAATCTGGTGATGCAAATGATGTGAGAGACTAAAGATCACAGCATCCAAACGTACAAGGAGAGGTGGGTTTTGAAACGCAAGGTGCTTCAACTTCAGTGGTGCGGGTAGTTTTTTTTTTTGTTCAGCTACGAAAGCAACTCCCTCGCAGACTATAAACATGCATGCCTCCAAACACTAAACAAAACAAATCCGGCGGAGTGGTTAGCACAGCACGCTGCGTATACAGGACTCGTGGCCTCGAATCCCGGCATAGGTGTTATTTTTTAATGTCTCACTATCACTCATTCCCAGCTTCGCGGTAAGCCAAAAGTGGCAGCAATGCGAAGTAAACTAAACCAAATTTCATCCTGATTTATTCTGTCAGTAAGTTTACATCCAAGATATACAGGGTCATCCGTTTGGGATGTCAGAAAAGTAAAACGCTATTAACTAGAAACTATGAACATTTATTGATTGTAAACGATACAGACATGTGTAGGAGAGTCGGGAGTTTATGTCACAGCACATTAGCACTCAACATGTCCACCATCGCGCATGCGGCACAAATCATACCGGGAATCCATAGCGCGCCACGTGGCACGCAGCATTTCTGGAGTGATTTGCTGAAAGGCAGCTGTAATCATCCTCCGTAGGTCAGCAAGATTCTGTGGTCTTTGTGCATACACGATTGACTTGACGTAGCCCCATACAAAAAAATCTGGAGGGGTTAGGTCAGGGCTATTGGGAGGCCATGGGATAGGTCCACCACGGCCGCACCAGCGATCATTGAATATCAGGTTCAATCGTTCCCTCACTGTGAGAGCCCAATGCGGTGGAGCACCGTCCTGTTGATAGATAATGGTGTCCACACTGAGCGCGTTGTTGTGGTGTAACGACCATCTTCACTCCACTCTGTATCAACACTGAACACTGAGCGCGCGCGTACCGCCTCTATACATGCCATCTGCTGATTGCACTATGAACTACTGCTGCGTTGTCTCGCGGAAGTCATTGTTGCAAACTCCCATCTTTGCCATGTACATTACCGCAAATTGCATCGATACATATACATTAACATAAAAGCTACAGCGTTATACTTTTCTGACATCCCAAACGGATGACCCTGTATTATTTATCTTGCAATTTATATTATCCCTTTACAGCCACTTTTGGCTAATTGCCACGAAGAGGAATGATGACTGGATCTAAGGACACCCACTAAAGGACTCCTATGCGCAGAACGGGACCCAAACCCGAAATCTTCGTTAAGTCTATCACTTTACGCACTTATCACTGAGCCGGTACACATATTTAACAAAACACGTTCGAACTGTTCTATTGTGCTTGATAAACGATTAAGGGGGAGGTGAGGTAGCTTTTCTACGTTACTAGGCGAATCGCCATGATACGGATAAACAATGAAATATAGGGATTAGCACAATGACATAACCACGCCTTACCCAGAATTCGAACCACTGGTTTCGTAAGTATCTACGATACAGTAGATGCCAGCGTATACTGTTACTTTAAAAACAGTATTTTATTCGATCTTTCCTAACTCCTCTCCCTAAATTTTACAATGGCAATGACGACACTGGGCAATAAAACGTTTGATGAGAGAAACACAACTATGTGAGAAGGCAGCTAGCCGGGATTCGAACGAAAGATTCATTATTTCCCCGATACCTCCACCAAATTAGACCACTGAACACTACAACAGTAGTCACAAAGTCAGGCTGATTCACTGTTGCCACATATGGCCAAGACTACCTGGTTGGCGCACAGGATGTGCAACAATTTAGTGGACCAATGTCGACCCAGATACCTCCATCAAACACTGATGTCATGTTTCTATCATATGTCTAAAAAGGAGAGATAGTGAGAAGCGATGTGGCAACAGAGCAGTTATCGGCCGCCTCATTCGTTGTCCCGGGGTGTAGAAACATTATATGGTGTATCTCAAACTTCAAACAGTGGCGGATTAAATATTTTTCAATTGCTTTTAGGCCTTGTCTCGGGTGATCACTTAATTTAAGACGTCAACAGGGTCATGTTATTGTTATTTATTATTTTGTTTACTGGCAATGTATTGTTATTTTTAGACCTGTAGACAACTTCTCACTTAACTCTACAAGTCACAGTGGGGGCGTTTAACCCCTCGACTTCCCCCCTTAATCCGCCACTATTTCGTAATACTTAAGTTGCACATGCAGTGGCAATATGATACCTACCTATTGGTGAGCCTAACTTAAGAGTTCAGTATGGGGCTTATGGCGACAGTGTTGCCGTATGGGGCGCAGTAGAAGAAAGCTCCAGCGCGCATCGAACGTCTGCTGTAGTACACGCCGCAACAAAAGTTAGTGGTCAACGGGTACTGTTCAATGGGGCTGTTCACTGCCTGTTGTCCCCCTAAATAATTTCGTTCGTCATCTGGTTGCCTTAAGCTTTACATTGGAGCGCGAAAGGATAGCTATTCAAACGTAATTTTCAACGAAGGTAAGACTTTCTCGTGTAAATCGATAACAAAAATGTTTTTAGCAAACCTTTAGGATTATGTAGCAAGTCATAAGTTTCCAAAAATTACATTCTCCTGAACCTAAGAATTAACATATTAAAGCGCAACGACAGGGTAGCTCAGACGGGCTAAATATAGTATATTTATGCACAAAGAGCACTAAACTTGACCTAATTTTGGTCGGCCCTAGCTGCCATGGGTCTATAATTTAAAAAAATAATTTTTACACTACGCTTTTATGTTTCCTCTTGTTGCGACTTGCGAGTATGTGCAATTCAACGGCGGGAGTAGGAATCGGAGGAACTACCCAAATTACAACGATAAAATGTATTAAGTGGATAAGCGCATAATATTTATTATTACACACTATGCCCTATCCGGTAACTTAATATTAACATACGTTTTCTTTGTATTAAGCACACATTTCCCCCCTCGTATTTTCGCCCTTTTTGTTTTGCGTTACAACAATTTTAAAATTAGAATTCCTGTAAATAAGAAAGCCCTAGAGGTTGCGAGAAATGAAACAGAATGTAACATATGTTTTGTAATAACCATTCTTCTTGATAAATGTGTATGTATAAAATAGAGAACCATATTTACTAGCCTTGAGGAAAAGTATGATACCACGTAAAGAAATGAGTCAGGTATTAATAACAACTATAAAAAATAGTACAGTAGCCTGGAAATATTATATATTATTCTTTACCAGATTCACTTCAATTGTGAAAATTCAAAGTGACGTAAACAAGTGCTGAGCAAAATTTAAGGCTTTTTTGAGCTCCGATATCTTTTCTGTTGTTGACGATCGTCTTATTAAAATTCTTAGTTTCACAGCAGTGATTATTCACCTATCATCTTCCGACATAATTTCTTAGATTAAGATGAAATTAAACTTGCAATTTAATGTAATAGCATCAAATTCCACATGTATTTAAATGGGAGAACAATTGTCCATCGAAAGAGTGGGGACACAACAGGGGTGCTGCCACCTACAATAGTTTGCTTTGACCAGGAACATACAAGAATGCATGACTTGGTGGGAAGCTGTTCATTCTTGCAGCTGTTGGTCCAGAATAATGACGGTCCGTGGAGGAAGATTTGAAAATAACTGTTTCCGAATATACTTTTCATACGTCTTGCTCTCTATTTTATCACATGCGTCGGCAGTGTTTTTCTTTCCTTTATGCACAGGAATGCAAATCGGGACTGGACCTACAGTTTAAAGTGGGATCCGAACCCCTACGTGTCTCCATCGGGTATCAAACCTGAGACCCCATGATTACGAGGCGACGACGTTACCACTGCGCCATCGGGGAGGCATCTTTCACATTTTTCGGTGCACTGTCTCATTTGTAACGGAACAGTGTTCATTACACCATAGCAACCCCCCCCCCCCCCGTCGTCGCATTTTAATCAATGGATTAGGGTAGGGTTCCATACCCGGTGGAGACACATAGTGGTTCGTATCTCACATTAAACAGTAGGTCCAGTCCCAATTAACATATCTGTGCAGAAAAGTAGATTTAAAACTCAATTATTCAATTACTAGAGGTGTGAAATAAATGAAGTTCTGTTGTATGTGTGTGAACAATGATTACAGACAGACAGACAGACAGACATTGGAAATATTCAATCTAAAATGCTCTCGCTTTGTGTCCGTCAGTTAACATTATTACCTTGGAAGTAACAAGTCCCGGATTAAATTTACTTAAGTATCTCATAAATCTATTCCCTATTTATGCATTTGCGTCAAACTTTACTATCTGGAAAAGAACTGCTCGACTTTTTTAGTCATCCTGTGGGAAGAGCAAGTGAACCGGGGGTCTTCCCGCTAGATCCGCCAATGCATACAATATGCCTGTTTTCAGAGAAGAATTTCCCAAAACGAGAAAGCGCACACAAAAATAATCAATTTCTTGACCAGACCGCAAGACGGAAGCCTATTCACGAACTTTTGCCTGGCCATTCCCCACCCCCTTTCCTCTTCCCAACACGTGTTTGAAGCGAGTGGCAACAGGCGGAAGGCTGTTATTTTTTACTCCCCAAATCGCTGTTAAGACAAGAAAGGAAAGCGCATTTTTTGAATAGTCTGAATTGTAAAAGAAGATATAGACCATCAAAACCTTACATTTCCTCTGCTTTTAACATATTTATTATTTTCTCTTCGAATGTTAACGACTTTTGTCTCTGACAGAAACATACTTGTTTGGGGGTGGGGATCTCAAAAGTAAAAGCCCATAACAGCCTATACTGAACTCTAAACTTGGGCTTCTCTATAACAATAAGATGTAACGGTTTAGAAGATATTTCCTCACTCTATTTTCTCCAACAATCTCTGGGAAGCCTCATGAGATACCTACTACGTAACAGAATCGATCGGAGTATGTTACTGATCACACCACTTCCATGCACAACCGAGATCGAGTGTGTTCGGAGAAACAATTTCTCATACAACCCTACTACATAGCTACCTTAGCTCACTTAAAGGAACATTTATCTTAAAAACATTTCGTCCTCTTCGTACATTTGAAGAGTACGATGTCGCCATTCACGACTTTCTACACAAAAGGAGGGGAAAAAAAACAACTTCAATATCTCGTATTTTTGCCCCTCCCAGCGTCAAACGTTAGCTCACCACGACGCATCGCGATTTCAAACACGTACTTTCACCATTCCATTTCGTTCCAACGCAAATCAAGAGCCAATTTGGAGAAAGGAGAGAGAGAGAGAATCGACACGTGACGCGCTCTCCTCCGACTATAAATAAAACTGTGCGAAAAATTATCGGTTTCAGGGTTGCCAGTGACAATTTCTTCTTTGTAAAGTTTGCAAACACTAACATTTTATTGCATCTATTGTTCTTAAATAATATGAATCACGGTCGTACAACCCAGGAATGTTATCCAGATGGGACCAAACTTGGACAAGAATAAGGAAGCTTGTATTGTCCTCATTCTCATCTCAAGTTGCAAGATTGTATCTACATATTAGATCTGCAGTCTCGAACCAGTCTCGATCAGAAAAATAAAGGCTTTGTAAGTTCTCTGTCAGTCTGGAAGACAAAGCCAAAGTACGGCCTCTGTCCGTCGGGAAGACAGAAGTCTCGGCACGGCCTCTGTCCGTCGGGAAGACAGAAGTCTCGGCACGGCCTCTGTCCGTCGGGAAGATAGAAGTCTCGGCACGGTCTCTGTTTGCCTGGAAGACAAACTGTCGTTATGATCTCAGACTGGAAGAGAAAAGTCTGGGCATAGTCTCGGTCTGGAACGAATAGCTTCGGTCTCTTTCTCCGTCTGAAAGAGATATTATGGAGAAGTGAAAGTTACGTTTAATTTCGGTGTGAAGGAGGGGACACTGGGTTTGGAAGTCAAAAATTTCCTCTCGGGAAATTATTGATCCAGCATCCCATCTTAAAATGTTTTCCTATCATGAAAACACCTTTGCTTTTATTTCGCACCATAGATTGGCAACCCTGTTACGACGATTTATTAACAAACTACAGAAACACTAGACCCAGGTGCTGGCAAATGCGTAACAGGACTGTTACAAACAAGATGGCAGCAGCGGAAAACTGCTACTAAAAAGGAGAATAAATGTCCACACGCTTCGCATTACGCCAATGGATGTTAAGGAAGGTAATTATCGGTAAATCTGGAAAGAAAGAAGTGAAAAAATCGTGATCGAAGTCGATCTTGTACATGTTTAATTAAATACGCAAACCAATCTCTCGAGAGTAGTAGCTTTCTCTCTTCCTTTATTAGCCACGTGACTTCCCTCCTTATTTGGATCTTGTGATGTAGATTCTAATTAAAAAAAGGATCGCCTGTATTGCTGAGGGTGGGAGTGTCGTGGGAATCAGGAGGGGAGGGGGGGACTCCTGGAAACAAGAAAATGTCACTCACACGTCTCCGAAACGTTCCTTTTCGCCTAATTTGCTTTCGATACGTCTCTTGCCTAAAGATTTTCCCAATACAGAGAAAGAGAGGGGAGTACAATGGGCGAACATGCTCAAGATCATACCTAAAAGGTTTACAGCGTACTGGTGCTGGCATTTTTGGTTGTCGAGATTAAGTTGGTGCAAACATCACTACACTCCGATCATTAAGGTAAAAAAGCGTGACGAACCTTTTAAAGCAAATTCAGTGAATGAATAATAAAATCTCTCCTCTGTACATTGCTGAAGTTGTGAAAAGGTGTTTACGTCCATTTTATTTTCGGCTTATACTAATCTAGACTGGATCAATAGTTTAAAGTATCATGCCTCTACCAAGGATCGAACTCGGGACCCTTTAATAACAAGGCAACGGCATTACCACTACGTAATCGGGGACGCCCTCCCTATGCATTATATCATGCCATGAAGACACACAGGGGTAAGCTCTACACATTCTCAATCTCTGACACAGTGCAGGAGATGTGATCAACAACACTCTCCGGCCGACATTACCACAAACGGTTGTCGCCAAGGTTCCCTTTGGCGGTGAGAGGCTGAGCGGGCCACAGAACCACATATGCAGGACTAGAGAATACCCGGAATTTGAACCGACCGCGAGTTCCCTGCGTGGCAGTCAATCACAGTACTCGCCAGACCGTCCCGGCTCCTTTGGTGGGCAATTGATGATTTAAGTGAAAATGATGACTGAAATGATATAAGTCCTTGAGCTATTCATCTAGGACAGGGGCGTGCTCAGGAATGGGATTGGGGCTTTTAAGGGTTACATTTCAGTACTCAGTGGTGTATTTTACCATCTTCCCGTTTATGAATCTGGCGTTCTTGGGGAGAAAAAGAAGTAAAGCGACTATGCCGTAATAGCAGCTCCAACTCTTTTGGCACCGCACGCGTTTACGATTGGCAAAGAACGCTCCAATAGACACTCGGATTTAACGACGTGTTGAAAGAAAAGTGAAAAGAGACGCATAAAAGAATCGACAAAAGTCTTTACAACGAGTCGGAGAAAACCGACCTAGGCAGTTAGCACATTGCAAGGGGATGATTGCCAGCGACACGCAAACGAGCCTCTATGTTGGAGAACTTTACATACCCCTTCCTTTCTTAAAAGAAACTCTAAAAGGTTACGTTCTCCGATGGGAGAAGGTTCAGAAATTAATATGGTGATCTCAGCGACTTGCTTCTTGAAACGTTTACCCCTCTACCTTTATATCATCCGGAAAGAAATTTTCCACTCGTCGCCTTGTAGTGAAGTTGTCTCACGTTCCATACGCGGTGAAGGCACAGTGGTCCGGAACCTACTTTAAGCTGTAGGTCCAGTTCCTATTAGCCTATCTGCGCAAAGAAATGAACTTGTAAATGAATTCAAGCTTATTTTTATAACATTCTCGCTCCTTTTCAGGACTTTCCAACGCCCTAAGCATCACCGCCGCTACTCTTGCGACTAAAGAAAATAGGCAAGATTAAAATAAAACAATCTAGGACAAAGATTAGCTCTCCGCAATAAAAAAAATATCGAAATTCGTTCCGCCATATTGAAAAATGGCGACAGCAAGTTATCGCAATCTCTACAGCAAATCCAATGATGTGTGTACCTCAAAAACATGTAGGCTATTTCAACACTAAAATTAGCAATGTAGAATAATTTTATATATTCCAACAACAATCACAGTCATCTTTAAAAATGGCGTAACAGAAAAATCTGTTCTATGTGCAAAACATGCAATAGCATAATTGAACCTAGCGTCAAGAAATATATTTTGTCATGAAAATAAGCATTCTAAACATTAAACATTCTTGAAAATTGAAATATTCATCCAGTAAAATTTTAAAGGTCTAGTGGCTTGCCAGAAAACCCAAGGCTATCTATCTAATAAGTTTCTACTCGATATTGTTGTCTGAAATTTCATTGTTATGATGCTAATTTCATTATTGATCAATGATAGTTCCAACAATGGAGTTACACAGAGTTCAATATTGGATAATTGTTGCGTAATTGTGCTCAAGATATTAAGAATGTAAGACAACAACGAATCCTTGCAACAGTGGATTTCAATGTTGAATTATCAGTCAACAATTAAAGGAGCGCTACCGTAATGAGAAACCTACGCTTAGTTCATATCAAAACATGCTTGAACATTAAATCGTTCCCTTCTTATTTCAGCTAATTAAATAATTACCGTAATGATTGCAAATAATAACAAACAATAAGAGCATGTTCAGAGGCGCAACGTGTATATAATTTAACCAATTTTACTTTTTCTCTATACATTTATTGTTGGAAACAATAATACAAGTGTACGAGAGATCAAAATAGTGTCCAGTTGGTCATCTACCTTTAAGGGGCAGGATCGACCTTCCCTAGCTCAATGTTAATCCCACACTATTACTGGTGACTGGGAGACCCGTATGCAGAGGACTATCCTTTCGACAAATATTGACCAAGTCCCCCGTATTTGCGTACGGTCACCGCGCCAACATTGACATTCAGATCGCTGTAACGAACTACTGGGTGCGGGGGGGAAAGGGGGAAGCGGCGGTGCTCGAGGGTTTTCACATGTGTCCGGAGAACATACGAGAATGAGCTCGACACCACGGCGTCAGTGTGAGTTGGGGGTCGTGCCGAAAAATTGGACTCGCAAATCAATTCCCATAGACTATTTTAAAACAAGGATATGAGCACTTCGGTGTTTCCTGTGGTGAAAAGAGCATCACATTGCACGGGGCCGATTACCTGGCCCAATAATAAGTATTTCAGAAAAACATAAAAAGTATTCATTTTTCCTTGTGATAAACTGAAGTTCAACAATTGTCTATTTGTGTCTTCCATGCTTAACTAAAGTGAAAGTAAACAATGCTAGGCACAGAGAATTATAGAATTGTCTAGTTGTTTATTGCGTGTTTATCTACAAGGTTGTTGTTGTTAGTTGTTGATTTGTTATTTCAAGTCCACTTTTATGCACAAATAGGATAATTGGGACTGGGATCTACATTTTAAAGTGGGATCCGAACCACTGTGCCATGTGCCTCCACCGGGTATCGAACCCGGGACAGCTTGATTACAAGCCGACGACGTTACCACTACACCATCGAGGAGGCCTGTTTATCTATAAGGAAAATAAACAATGCTAGATGCACAGAATTCAATTAATGTCTGGTTGCTTTTTGTGCGTCTATCTAGAGAGAAAATGAACAATGTTAGACAAAGAGAAATCAGGAACTGGTTATTTATTCCATGTTTATCTAGAGTGAACATAAACAGTACTAGAAAAACAGAACTCCTAAATTATCTCGTTATTTACTTCATATCATCGGTGTTAGAACAGAATCCATACATTGATTATTTTATATTGTATTTTTATCTATGGGCGAACAAACAAAATTTGCTATACAAACAAAATTCAAGGGTTATATAGTAGTATATTACATGTTTATCTAGGAATAACTTAAACTACACTAGGCGAAGAGAACGGTTCATCTAGAGGGATAACAAACAATGCTAGTTAAACGAACACAAGTCAAGAGTTCTTTGTTGCTTTCTGGGCATCTCCGGGCGAATAGATTTGCAAATAACTCTGCTTTTCATATATTTCTATCGCAACAGTGAAGAAAAAACGTCGTACAATATTCAACTTTGCAGGACGTCGCATTACAATCTAGAGTACCCACTCGCAGCGTCTACGCACAGAGATATCCCGGCAAACGTGACGATGAATGCCAGATCCGATTTCCAACGATCCGATCCGAATCTTGGCCAGTGTCTTCGATTAGGCTGGACCCTTGTTAAAATCCCTTTTCTGGAATCCGTCGGGAGTTTCCAGAAAGTGGATCCTTAAAAAGACGGGAGCATGCAGAATCCCCGAAACCATTTAAGATCAAATCTCTCGCCGAATTTTGCAGGAACACTTTGAACAAAGAACGGGGGGAAAAAAGTAGTGAGGGCGAGTTCCGAGTTGAGCGGGGTGGTTCCTACGCCTGTAACTGAAGGGATTTTATCCAATTCGATCAGAGAGGTCTCTGAAGTTCGCGTATATGCGCTCGATTAACCCCAGGAACAGACAAGGCTAGCAAGATCCTCTGGACTCCTTTTGGGGCCGATTGGAGTCAGAGAGAGAGAGAGAATAGTTTCCAGTTGCACAGATTCTGCCAAAGAAACAAGGAAATGCACATAAACATTTCCGCGATACTGCAATATGCAGATGATACAAAAAGACCAAAATATTTCGTATAGAGTTGAAGCTGCGTTCACGGCGCTTGGGGAAATTAATGTTCAAATAGCGAGGTTTTTTCGGTTTTATTACTTTGCATTTCCACCTCTTCGAATAATCGTGACTATGAAGATGAATGACGAAGTGGATGGTTGGACAAAAAAAAAGGCTCGAACCTGAGACCAATGGCTTCGTACAACATTACGCTGACCACTCCGTAACCGAAAGTATAAAATGGTTAGTATTTCTCCACCGGAAATCGAACCCGGGAGCCCTTCATTTATTGGCGTTTCAAAACAGAACACATTTGTACATTTCACAGTAGCTTATAATGAAGTATGGAAAATAAATATCACTGCAACCAGGATTTGGTATAGTAATAATTATGGCCAGTTCA
Organism: Lepisma saccharinum; assembly: GCF_977018435.1. NCBI lineage: Eukaryota > Metazoa > Arthropoda > Insecta > Zygentoma > Lepismatidae > Lepisma > Lepisma saccharinum. The sequence continues at coordinate 44,925,836 of NC_139231.1, read as the reverse complement.
AACTGTTCAAAACTAATTTTCTCTACTGGCATGCATCAGTACCATTTTTCACTAGTAAAAGCCTGACTTCACCATAGGCATTAGTGCCATTTCTCTAAAGACCGAGCCAGCCATGGATTCGACTGATTTTTCGCTTCCGCTGTTTAACCTGCGTGCAACTGTCTCCGTCAGTGATACAACAGTACTGATAACATCTACAGTTCGAGTTCTAGTTAAGCCTACATTCTTTCCTGAAATGTCTACGTAGTTTTAACTAGTTACAAACGGTTTTACGTAAATTTGAGTCTCAAAGGTAACGTATACGTACACTAAAACTAGCCAAGAAATATGTATCACAGTGTATCTTTAGTATTATTCATGGTCACATTTCTTCCTATTTTGGTTAATCGCGATCATTACACGAAACTGATCAAAGGACACTCACATTCACAGCTATGCCCACACCAGGACTCGAACCAGGACTGTCTGTGGATGGATCGGACTGTACAAGAAATCCACCAATCTGTCTACACGAACGCCATAATAATTATATTACTAAACAGACAGAGATTGAAAAATATGTATTTCACACCAGAAATATCCACATTTGCTACACTTTAGGCCACACGATGGCAGCACTTATTACATCGTCATTCGTGATCTGTGTTAGCCGGATATCGACACACTGACGAAGTAAATGGCAAATTAACGAAATATCAATTACCTCCACTTCTGAGAATTCGCCTCATTTTTGAAGTCGGAGGCTATCCCAATTCGGATATGCAAATTATTTTCAGTGTCCCGTTAGAAGAAAGAAATCAAAAGTGCTTAAAAAATCACGACAGAGCGGCGGAAAATGCCCTTCATTAACGGGGCTGAATTAATTCTGTCGCAATTAACGGCATCCCTATTCATTCTTATTATTCAGTCGTTATCCTTTAAACGTGCGATTTCGAGACGGATTTCCAACGTCGCTTCAATTAAGGAGCCTACTATTGCTCTTCTAGTGTACAGAAGTGACGCGAGATGACTCTGCTCTCGCCCTTCCGGGAGTTCAAGGTGCGATAAACATTGACTGGAAAAAGCACTACTTCAAATGATTTATTCAATCTGCTTTAATCAGAGCCGAGTTGACGATTTGCTTCACTTCGCGCTTCTTCTTGGCTTTTAAATCGTTAATGAACAATTAAACTCTGCAGTCACTTTTCAATTTAGCGTTAAGAAATTTGCACCAGAACTTTCTTAGAAAATTCTAAAGTAATTCAATGCGCAAACACCATAAGACTAAGTAAGTAAGTATTCTTAATAAGTGTTCAGTGTACTTGTGCAAGTTGAATTTTCCAATGGCTATGTATTTTTCACTGTTCGTACGTTTGTCAAGGGGATTCAAATCATGCCACTATATTGATTTGGGCATACGATTGCTATATTTTGGAAAACAACTGCTCGCTCATAGCTCTAAATTATCGGTTTTCAAGCAGTGGTATGTATACTCCTAAGGGATTTGGGAACAAATCTTTAAAAATATACTGATATCATTTTCTTAAAAAGCTGTTGAGTAAGAAGAACTGTATTTTATTAATTTAGCTACAACCTTAGTGACAATGAAGTTCGACCAGTCACAAATATAGGAGTGCGTTGTGAAAGAAGGAGAACACATGCATATGCTGAACATATTTTATTCAGCAGGCTACATGGAACAAAGGAAAACATAAATTTCCGCTGCAACGCAGCAATGTATGGTGTCCACACAAAATAAAACATTTTTGTCCATCTACACGTGACATTGAAGTTCGACCATTGTTAGAGGGGATCCTGTTTACCATGGTGTGACGCCGCCCCGTCGGCGAATAACTGTGGCAATGCGTCGGGGCATGCTGCGGACGAGTCGTTCAAGGTATTCCACATCGATGCGGTGCCATTCCTCCTGCAGGCGGGCGATAAGAGCAGCCACTGTCGTGGGTCCCCTCTGTTGCACACGTCGCTTAAGAACATTCTCAATGGGCGAGAGGTCGGGACTCGATGGTGGCCATGGCAGAGTTCGCACGTGATGGCGAGTCAACCATTCTCTTGTCAGCCGCGCTGTATGAGGCCTGGCATTGTCGTGTTGAAAGATGAGACGCCGCCTGTGGAACAGGTGCCTTCGCACTGTGGGAAGATGCCGCCCCAGTATGCGTGTATAGGCGTGTGCATTCACAATGTCCTCACAGACGTGTAGTGGGCCAACCCCAGATGCCGTCATGCATCCCCATACCATCACTGACGCAGGTTTCTGTACCCGACGTGCATAACATTTTGCTTCATTCTGTTCCTCCTTCCGACAAAAAACTGTTTTCCGTATTTTCCCGTACACAACATTGAAAATGGATTCGTCCGTCCACAAAACCCTGTTCCACTGCCGAAATGTCCATCCCCGGTACATTCGTGCCCACCGTAGTCGATTGCCTTTGTTCAACATGGAAAGGAAGGGTTTACGTTTCGCCTTGTACACTCGGTAACCGCATCGCTGTAGGTAACGGCGAATGGTTCTGGTTGACACTTCAATGTGAAAGCGTTCTCGAGTCCACAGTCGTAATTCGGCCACAGAAACATGATTGTTGGTCTGGATATAGCGCCTAAATATCCGTAGGTCACGCACGCTCAGGAGGCGTTTTCGACCGGGGGCCTTACCTGGCTCTGTAGTACCCGTATTTTGGTGGTGTTTGATGATGCAGTGGACGGTTGACTTGGGTAAGTTCAGTTGGCGCCCTATTTCCCGTTCACTGAGTCCATTCCGTTGCAACTCCACCACTCTTCTCCTCACGGTGTTGTCAATAGGTTTGCCCCTGGCCATGGTGACGATGCACTGCGGTTCCTCGGTGCACAGCACGCGCTTTTATACGGCGGACTCCCTTATCGTGTCCGTGACGTCATGCTTCCGTCGAATGCGTCACTATCTGGAATTTTCCTTATGGGTCTGGTGCCTGGTCGAAGTTCAATGTCACGCGTATAGTTCCCCGTTTTCGTTCTTTACGTGACCTTGGGTGCAACATGCTGGGATCACGATTCTTGCCTGCTCACACGCCTCCTCTTACACACATGCGTCACTTCTGCGGGTCACCCATTCCACCGCCTATGCCTCTGTGCATTTAATCACGTATTCCTTTCTGGTCGAACTTCATTGTCACCAAGGTTGTATTTGTCTATTATAGTTTACTATTTCCATTTTATTACTTGTATGTTGACATTAAGAGCATATAAATAGGTAAACGAAAGTATATCTTGAGATTGAATAGTAGCTCTCTAAAGATCTTCAATAAGATCATCCAACCAGTTATGGGGTAACGTGTGGTCAGCACGTCGAACCAGTCTATGACCGGGTTACGCTATTCCTTCGTAGCTCCCCAATTTCCTCACGACGGCCGTTGGCCACCGGCCTCGTACACAAATCTCAGGAGAAAAGTTAGTTAAGATTACCCCCAGGAGATTCGAATCAGCATGCATCCCGTAGATTAAGCCAGAGCACGGGCACGGTGCAGGATTTCCATAACACAAGACAATTACAGAGTGAGATGAATGAATACTAAATTTCCCCAAGAAGCTATTTCAACTTAAAATAAACGACATTTAAAAATGTTTCCGGTGCAACGCACACAGGGTAATCGTGATTGGGTTTGAACAGTGAAAAAAACAAAACAATTACGCCGATACTTCTTGCAATTACTCTTAGTTTCATATACACTAGATTACATGCGACAACGCCAACACATCGCTGATCACGTGATGAAGTATGACGTGACCATGGGACGTACCAAATATTACCTTCTCTTCAGCAGCTTAAACCCGACCCAAGCGGATATGGCCTGCTCGCGATACACAAAATACACGCCATTCAACTCCTCCCCTTCTGTGTTTGAAGTGCACGACCGCGGGGCGAGATAATAAAGTGAAAATTATACACAACTCTGCGCCCTGGGAATGCACTTATCAAAACACAACTGCGATATTTCCGTGACTGTAATGAATATAGCTGTCCGGCATGCTACTTTAGATAACTTTAGGTTGATAGCCGAACGAACTTGAAACGTGTAGCTTGCCCTAATGGATTTAAATTTGAAATTTTGACACCGAAAAGTTGAGGAAAGCAATATAAATTGTTTAAAATGTATTAGGGTAGGTAAAGACAAGTTTTCGGTGGTCCGGAATCGCGAAATAACACGAATTAGCCTATGCCATTTTTCAGAATAACATGGAATTGTACACTTTAACGCGAAAATCGCCGCGAAATATGCAATATAAAGTGGGAAGAACACTTCTTCTGTTAAAAAAGAACTGCCTGAAGCGCTATTCTTGTCATTTGTAGTCTAGCTGGTGATAGATCGATTCAAAAGAGAGTGTCACGCTTTATTTATTGCACTTTGGCGCAGATATGACTGACAGTGTTTATTTAACCTCGCCCTGAAATAGAATTCGCTCGGGGGGTGGGGGTCTTCCCAGAAGATAAAGATCGTAGGAGCGGCAAAATTTTCAGGGAGAATCACCTGTTGTGTTTCGGGGTGGGGGGTGGATATGTGTCTGTACACAAAACGATATTTTCAGGTCGCAGAGGAATGTTTGGCATTGTTAGGGAAATGTGATGTGTATGCGTATGATTGTGTTCAAAGATTTGGGTGTTATCATTCAATAAACATTTCATATTTAGTGCCTGATGAGATGAAATAGTTAATTTGGTCATTTCTCAGAAAGGTAAGCTATAATTTATTTTTGTCAGTAAAACAAAAATTTGTCTCAATTTTCCAGAACCAACACGACGTGAAACTCTTAAGCATAGAAAGAACAGTAAAAATGCATGTAAAAATAACACCGAATTTTGCCCTAAACCGCGAAAAATAACACCGAATTGCAGTAAAAAATAACATCGAAATTTAGGGAAAAATAAAACGAAAACTTCACGTCCCAAATTATTAATCACGATAGAAAAGCGAGTAATCGCACAAGAAGAATAACCCTACTGGAAAACATCGAGATTGCATTGAAAAGACCTCCAGTCACTGCCTTGGTTAGTTTGTGTTGCTTTTCTAAAGTATAGTTCAGATGAATAATTAAATCAAGAAGACTTAGGTGGGTGGGCTATCTATGCGGCACGAATGGGAGAGGAAAGACAAACTGAGTCGGTGATATCACTGACATGTCGGTATCCAAATGTATCGTTTGCTTCAGTGTGTTAAGAAAAATATTCGTGTATAATGTTGAAAGAGCGAAAAATAATGCAGGCAAAATGACTCAATTCTGTAAAGGGGCTACACTGTTTCGTGCCTGCCTAGGATGAATGAAGGAAAGCTTGTAAGTTGTAAATTCATGTGAAGTGAACACAAACTATATATATACACACATACATACAAGGGGGTGTAAGGGGTGACTTTCCACGTAGTACACCCAAATGTCAACCTCACTTCCACGTCAGTACACCCTGGACTGAAGACTAACGAGGCTCTGGCGACTGGCCCGATGGCCAGTATAATTTTGTTTGTATTGTCCTGTTCTTTTGTCCTTATGTGTGCTGAGTACCCCTTTACGGCCTCAGCTTTTAACAGAAGTCAGAACATTTTAAGATTATTAGTTACACAACGTTCGAGTTCTATTTTTGTAATGATAAGGGGCTGGCCCCCGTATACAGTAATGTGACGGGAGCAAAATAGCCTAAGTGCTGACGCTCCCAAAATTTTAAATTCAAATTCAAACATACATACAGGGTGTCCGGAATGGGACTGGCAGCTCATAAAAAGTTATAACTTTTTTTTGCAAACCGAGCTTGTTTTTAACAATGGACTGCAAAGGAACTATACATTTGCGAGTTTCGTTTCGCAATTGTTCATACTTCTGCGACTAGCCGTGTCGGCGCTGGTATCACTGAAACCAAAATGGCGTCGGTACGCGAAAGAGCGTGTGGTGGTATGCAGAGACAAACAGTGCTGTGCAAGTGCAACGAAACTATGCCGTGTTTACCAGAAGGATCCTCCATCACGTAACACCATCAAGGTGTGGAAGGAACAATTTTTATCTACAGGGAGTGTGATGAACCCTCACAGTGGTGGTAAACCGAAAGTGTCAGACGAACATGTGAAGTCGGTAAGAGATTGTGTCACACGTAATCCGCGTAAGTCAATACGGACAGTGAGCAGGCAGCTGGGAATTCCCAGATCAACTGTGCACGATGTGGTAAATAAACGATTACGTTTGCGTGCGTATAAGTTGCAGTTGTTGCGAGAACAAGCCAGAAAGACAAAATTTTACAATTGACATTCTACTCAAGATTGATAATGACCCAACTTTTCTAATGACCATTGTTTTCTCAGATGAAGCAACTTTTCACTTGTCTGGTTATGTTAACAGACACAATGTTAGAACATGGGGTTCTGAGAAACCACATGCGTACGTGGAACATGTCCGAGACAGTCCCAAATTCAATGTTTGGAGTGCTTTAACGCATAATGAAGTCATGGGCCAATTCTTTTTCGTGGAGCAAACAATAACAGGAAATGTGTTCCTAGATATGCTCGAAAACTTTGAAGTTCCCCAATTACGTATTTTACAACCTACAGTGATATTCCAACTAGATGGTGCCCCGCCACATTGGAGCCTACAAGTGAGGGAGTATCTTGATCGTTGGATAGGCCGTGATGGTCTAATTTCCTGGCCACCACGCTCGCCTGATGTTACCCCTCTGGACTCTTTTGTCTGGGGTTATGTGAAAAGACATTGTGTATTTTGGCCCAAAGGTACGAAACCTACAAGAACTGCAGGACCGAATTAGGAATGCGATTGCTTCTGTCACGCCTCTGAGCTACAGAATACGTGGAGAGAAATTTAATTCAGGTTGAATATCCTCCGTATCACAAAAGGAGCTCATGTGGAGATATACTTGGTTTGGTTTGAGTTGATGTTTTAAGTCCACTTTATGCACAGTAAGGCTAATCGGGACTGGACCTACAGTTTAAAGTGGGATCCGAACCAATTGTGCCTCCACCGGGTATCGAACCCGGGACCCCTCGATTACAAGGCAATGACGCTAGCACTGCGCCATGGGAGAGGCCCTGGAGACATACTGAGCTGTGTTGAGTTGTAACTGATACCAATAAAACTTCGAGAGATTATGTTCAAAATCATTGCTTTCTTTTTATCTACTTCTATCCATATTAAAACCACAAACTTTTAAAAACTGTCAGTCCCAATATGGACACCCTATATATATATATATATATATGGAAGGTACTCTAGCATGGGAAGCATTCCGTCGTAGCAGTTATTTAAGCACAGGAAGTTAACGATATACGATGTTCATTCCACATACAGTCCTGATCTTGCTCTCAGTATCCCCCTTTCTCATTTTGAAAATTATGGATATTTTGATTGACCCTTTCGTTGGAAGAAGCAGCCAGGAAAAAAATAATTTTCGTTTCCTTTTTGAACACCCCTCAACGGTATTATTTCACGTCGCAACCAGAGTTTGCCCTCACCGAGTAACTTTTCGAGTAATTCGATGGAAAACATCCCTCTGAACGGAATTTTGAGCGAGTTTGAAGGGAGGGATGTTTTCAGAAGAGGTGGGGATAGGGGAGGGGGGCGGGCGATTAAAGAGTTCCGAGTTAGCGACTGGCTTTATTGCACGGTAATTAACAAGTCGTAATGAATGATCGTTCGTACGGAGACTACAGAGGGAATTTAACGAACACGTTGAAAGGAGGGAGGAACAAAGAAAAAGGAGCGGTTGATTGCGCGAAAATATTCGTCCACGGGTTGCAAATCAAACCGCACGTAATTTGACGACACTAACTACGCGCGCGCCCCCTGCATAGACTTGCGACGCATAAATGAGAACTATTCAAGTCGATACTAAATTTGGACCCTTTCGTACCCTGTTGGAAACTTGCGAGATATGGAGTCGATAAGAATGCATCGAGAAGAAAAAATCGATTATCTGGACCGCGAACAAACTTTCCAGCTGGAGTGTTGGATTTTGGGGGTGCCTGCAGGAGGAGGAAAGGGGGCGGGTACCCCCTACCCAATTCTGACTTCTCGCCAGAATTTCCCCACCCCCACTTTCCTGACTACTGAGAGGAGATAATTTTGGCTCAACGGGACCGATTTGATCGAATGGAACAATTTGGGAGTTATCGCGGCGTATTCGCAAATTGCGCAGCCCTTAGGGGGGTTGGGGGGGAAAGGGGTTTAGGAATTCAATAAAGTTATGTTTGCTATCTGCTGAAAACTCATCCACGTCCCATTAGACGTTCGCGCTAACTTCATTTTAATCTATCAGGACCCGGGGAATTAAAAAAATGGGGAAGTAAGTTCCGTGGAAATTTTGTGCGTACTGCAAAGGGGGAAGGGGGAAAGAGGTTTTAGAATTTATTATTTGGTCGCTGCGCGGGCTTATTCCGCGAGTGTGTCTCTAATTAGGCATATTTGTTCGCTAATTAAACATAGTGGTAATAAGCTTCTGTATTCGCACAGATGCACTGCACGCGTGTGTATGAAGTAATGCCTCAATTTCAATACCCCTCACTTTCATGACAGATATGTGAACGGTTATATATCCTAGGTAATAGGTACCCGAATACAAATGCTGCTTCTTATATGACACAATGAACATCAGCAAAAGGAGGAAACCTGCTATAAACGGCCAGCAGGGCAAAGCATTCACAAGTTGAGTTTTGAGGAAAAACGAACAGTAACCCACGAGTTCAAGATATGTACACTTTGCACATGAGCGGAGCGGCTGGAATGCCTACCAGAGAATTAAAACCATTTCTGGGCCTTCATTAAAGTCCACTTTATGGACAGAAAGGGTTATCGGGACTGGACCTACAGTTTAAAGTGGCATCCTAACCACAAAGCGCGTAGTCCCTAGCGACACGCTATTTGTTTTAAACGGCCAGTAAAACATACCAGGCAACGCAATCACTTTCCATTTCAACTTTGGGCTAGTTCGGTGCCATGCTGACCGTTCATAATGGATTTCTTGCCTAAGTCGGAGCCCGCTATTTCTTCCTGACCAGTAACAGGTCAACTTAAAAATTTGGGGCGCACAGGTTCCACTCCCATATGGGCGAGTTTAGGAATTTTTAAGTACATTTTACTATATACGCGACGCTGTATTCAACCAGCAAATTATCAATGGCTGTCCGTGAGAGGCACTATCACCGCTGTGGTACAGCTCGAGAAAGTGTGGAACCCTAACTTCACATTATGTACCTGTGCAATACACAGGCACAACTTGCTGGACACTGAAGCAGGTAGGAGCAAAAGAGAATGCTAATCACGTGAGTATGTGGTGTCTGACGCCTATTATTTACACATGCTCACTCTCACATATACATACAGGATGAAACCATACAAGATCATGGACAACGAGTACAATGCCTCAATGCGAACGTTTGAGGTGATTCTGATCATTTACGTTTCGTTAAGATTTCTAGAAAAACTAAATTGTTTGTCAAGTATCTGCCCAGAGCGTCTTAACAAAGGGTCTGATATCGTAATAAAGACGAATTATCGGAAAATTATCTTGCATTACAGACAGGATCTTAATGATATGTTACCACTTTAAGATGTGCCGAGTCTATGTCAGCCATAAAGATAAGTTTTAAGTTCCAATCATGTGAAAACTTGTGATGGATGGTTCAGAACTGGACTCAATACGAGGATTGCCACCGAGTGATGAAAAATGTTAAGATATGGCTTTTATCGTAATGCTCAAAGAGTGACTGTGACTTTGATCATATATAAAGCTTAATTCTTCCTTATGACTTCTGAAAGTATGAGAAGCTGGACAAAGGGAGTCTCTATATGGAATTGGTCGTCTGACGACTTTGGTTACGTTCGGAAAAAGTGGGAGGTGGGGGCGGAGGAAGACACGGGGAAGGAGAAGACAACGTAAGCTGATCTGGCAATTTGATCTCGTGAAAATACGGCTTCCTTGAGGTTTTGGATGAGTTTGGGCTCCAGAGAAAAGATATGTTTGTCCTGAAATCTTTGCAACCAACTTTGCCCATTTCGTCTCCCTGAGTTTTTATCTTATATAAGCACAATTTACGATCGAAGGGCCGCTCCCTTTTGGCGGAGAAAACAAGTGCCCGTACTTTCCGTGGACATTGTGTGGCAAAGAGCGCCATCTAGTTTTCTCCGTAGAAAACTTTCTTTTTCCATGACAAGTTGAACGATGTTTACGGAAGACAGATTTTTCCTTCCAGGAGAACTGTATCCAGAGTCGAAGTGCCTCTGTTTCGACGTTCCGTGGTCGGAATTGGCTGTTTCTGTGAAGTTTGAAGAGAGAGAGCGCTGGAAAGGGTTGGAGGCAGTGTTTCAATCTCAGTGCATAGATTTCTCGAAGAGTCTTTTTAAAATTTGCAATGTTTTAAATAGAAAATTACTGCACAACAAAATACCGATGGATATTACTTGGGTGACAATGAACGGTGGAAATATATTGCATTGCTCAATAATTAAATTTTAAAAACAATAATAATTTTGTTAGTAATTTTGAAGTACACTTTCATAAAATTCGCATAATTAGTGCAACTGTTACAATAGAATGCTAAAAATCATCATCTTAATTTTCTATATACTCAGCTTATGTTTTCATGAAATATGGCCGTTTTGGTGGTCGACTTTCGACCTCGCCACCGTAGCTTCTGGGTTCAGGTCAAGGTCTGGGCATTAGTCTTATATCAGAGTGAGTGCCCCTTTATCAATTTCATCTAATCATTCCCCTCCCCAACGGTTGCGATTAGCCAAAAGTGGCAGAACGCGACGTAAAATAGCAATAAACGACTTAAAAATACTTGTTACTTACAGTTTTATTGGTAACAAATAGTTAAAACTCTCAATCGTTTATTATTTTACAGTAAGATATTATTTACGTATAACATTCAGAAGGCTGGTCCGGTATGTCTGTTTCTCTGGTTTGTGTGGAAATTAATTTCGTGAAATAATATGACCTAACTGTACGTTCTCAAATAAGGAAAACCTAGCCATTTCTCTTAACGTAAACATTGTTAAATCTTTACTTAAAATAAAGTTTATGAAGGCACAACTGCTTGGACAATTTACAATGGTTTTCAAACTACACGAGAACCGAACCAGTGGCGCCTTGACTAAAAAGCGACAAATATAATCCCTCGATATTTTGGAACGTATGATGCCCCAACTGTGTCTCACCATGCACTGTCAAGACGCATACGAGATGTGGAGACAGCATTCTTGATGTCGTCCACGGTCGAGATCAGGCTTGCGCAACTCAGGCGTGCAGTTGTGGAGGTCAGAAAATGTTCCGTGCTGTACGAGCTTTCCGCCTGCACACTGTACCTCAAAGCCAGTTAGCAGCAGAGCAGAGCACCACCTCATTCTTCTGCTACGGTCACAATGCTCAGTGCACTGTTACCAAACAGATGGCGAGAGGTTTCCCACTGCACGAACGCGATTGACGAAGCATCTTGTCTACAACAACGCTGCTCACTCGGCAGTCCACACATGCGTACGAGAGCGGCGTACGAGAGCGGGCTGGTGGAGGTGATTATATAGCCGATTGGTAGGGACATAGATTGTGCTTTTAAAGCAGTTTGTTTAAATTGTTCGTGACAGTATCATAGACAACAAACTAGTTGTAAGCAAGTTATTTTCCATTATTTCTCGCGTGATAAATACCTATGTTACGGCTCACGTGTGACCGAGGGTGAGCACTTGATCCCCGTCAAAATCTCTCCACTTCGCTCGGTAATACAAAAAGTTTCCGGTTTTGGTCCTCGCCATAACTGTGCTAGTTTTCGCGGGATGCAAAACGTTCCGCAAGGTGAAAAATCGTGGCAAACATTCATTTAGCTGTCGGAAATATTCCATGCATAATACGCATGCCTAAATATTACACATTATATTTATTTAAGCCTAAATCACAGTAATGTATTTTCGTGTTATTTTTTTCATATTTCAAGCACAAAATTTGTTGATATTCGCGGAAAAGACCACAATTCGCATTTCATGCCTAATTTGCGATTTCGAATGAGCGAAAAATATGTTAAGAGCAGGGTTGTTAAAGGTCCAAGAACCCATAAATTCTCGTGTTCTATTGGATTCCGCAACAGGACCGGAACCTTTCTTCTCGCACAACTTAAATTCGGTCCAAGTTTCGTATTGTTTCATTTCAATACGGAACTTGGAGCGGATTTAAATTGATCCGGAAAAAAGGGTTCTTGGACAGTATTTAAATTGATCCGGAAAAAATAATATTCCTGGACTGTATTTAAATTGATCCGAAAAAAAAAAAAGGTTCCTGGAAAGTATTTAAATTCATCCGGAAAAAGGTTCTTGGACCGAATTGAAATACTTTAAACCACAAAAAGGTTCTTTACGGTCCAGAACGCATCTATGCTTGCTGTTTTTTCTCTCCTGGACCGGAATTGAATTTATTTAGAATTCCTAGACCTTTAACAACACTGAGTACGGGCAGCCACTGCACATACTTCCACACATTTTTGCAACAATTAACAATTTTCGGTGTTATCGAGTTTGCTAAAATTCAAGGTCCCTAACAATTGGTCAATCGATCCTCAAAGCGGGGCACTTATCATAGTAAAATTAATATTGTCAGCTTATCCTAGTAATGTCCAATATTAGTCAGTGTTGCCAATTAACGCCAGAAAAACTTACCAACTGACGCTAACGCAAACCCACATCTCCCGTAGAAAGTCGTGGGAGTGAGATTGGGTGCAGAATACCACTTTACTACCCTGAAGGAAGAAAACAGAAAGCGGCTCCTTTCTCCAGTGATGGACCTTATCAAAACATCCAGGGTTCTTTTCGATTCGTCCCGCCAAGGCCTCTCCTGCCTCCCAATCTCCCGTTGGTCACCTAGTCACGGTCGCCGTGTGTGGTCCTGTTTTCCTACGCTTAATGAGACCGTCCCGAGCGAGGTGCGTGAGGGGGAATTATTGCGTGCGACGGTATGTGCGTGTCATGGTTACGGAAGCCGCTTTATGCCGTAGGAGGAAAAGATCTCCGAGACTTTTGTCCCAGCTGGGAAGATAAGTTGGAGAATTTCGCTAAACTTAACGTCCATTGTGCATATATGAATATGTGCGTAGACACGTGAGGTCGTGCATTAACCGACGAGAGTTTCTTACTGTAACCAAGATTTAGGGTAGGGTGTGAATTCGGTTAAAAAAAAATGTGGGTGAGGGATTTTTTGAGACGTGTGTGGATAGATTCGGATGAAGATATTGGGGTGTTCGTCGGTAGAGCGTCTGATTTGCGCGCGAGACCCAGGTTTCGATTTTCGAGATGGCTGTCCTGAGTTAGCTATGTCAGGCTCGGTTTTTGCAAATATATAAGTACTTAAAAGGCTCACCCAGCAAGAGGCAATAGTAGTCGGAGGGCGATGCTGATAACATTATCTTCAGTATGGTTGAGATAGAGAATATGTACTACTCCTATGTACTTTCAAGACATGCAAAGCTTTACACAAACATACAGATACAGTAGGGCATCCAGAAGTTACAGTTGGGAGGGGAGAATTTCAGTCGTGCACCTCAACTCACCTAGGATCAATTCTAACCTATGCTGACTTTCATGTTCTGGAGACAAAAGCATTGTTTTCCAAAAATAGGGTTCCAGTTGCCACGGACGATGAGATACGAGGAATAAAGAAAACAAGAACCTATTCTCCCAAGGGGTTGCGGCTTCAATCCCTCTTCTGAGACATACTGCACAGTGGTTCGGACCACAATTTTAAGTCTAGGTACAGTTCCGATCTTGAGCGCAAACTGGACTTTTAAAATATTCTCAAGCCTGTTAAACTTGGTGATAAAGGAGAGAACATTTGAGCCTTCAAAAATATTAGGCATAATAATGAATCCCAAAACCTGGTAGTTGGGAAGTACAATTGCCCGTATCGCCCTCACAGTGGATCCGCGTCTGTACACACAGATAGAAGAGAGAGAGAGAGAGAGAGAGAGAGAGAGAGAGAGAGAGAGAGAGAGAGAGAGAGAGAGAGAGAGAGAGAGAGAGAGAGAGAAGGGGGAGGGCAGACACGAGGGACAACGACATTATCCTTTCTTGTTTTAACACTTTTAGGGTAAGATCGCCGTGGTGGGGAAAAACCCTCTCGTCACCCCGATGATTGCGCACCGTGTTGTAGTTCGCGTCAACTAGGAAGGCGTTTAGTGGAACGGGTGCTTTGAAAGTGTGCGAAAAAAGTTAATAGCCGATTAGGACCTCATACCAATTCATCGGCTTCCGTTTTTGGCAAGGAAGGGTGAACATTACGGTGGTATTCTCCATTTGTACTCAAACCATGGGAAACAACAGGCGACAAAACCCTGCGATTATTGACCTGACGATACCTTTTCCAACAGGTCGCAAAGGATACGATTATTTTGTGTCATAAACAATACATCATCCTTCGTTCGATCGACTAGTTTTTGAGAAGGGTCATCACATCAGGCCATTTCGAAATCAAATTTCAACTTCTTGCACAGTTTTACACTTAAGAACCACGAGTGTCAACGCTGAAAAAAGTCAAGCGATAAGTTGTAATGTATACAGGATGTTGTCGTTCAAAACAGACACATTTTCACAGCGTACAGAGGACATCCAGATAAACAACTTCATCTTAACGATTTGCTTATTAAGTCATTGTTTCGACGCCACGAGGAGCCTGCATTTTCTGTCCTGTATGTACGCAGCCACGTGACACAAATTCAGGGTTGCCACTGACAATAATTATTCTGTTTGAAAACAATATTTCTAGCACGCTACTTATACACTGTGTGACCAATCAAGGCCTTGCTCAACCTATGGATTGTGAATACTTCTGGCAAAACGTAGGAAACCTTTATCTGATGCATAATGCATGGATAATATGTGTATGAATTCAACCTGTTAAATTACAGTGGTAACCATGATGGTGTCGCGTGGCTGCATGCATACAGGATACAAAACGCTGTTTTCCATTGCTCTACTTTGGAAAGGAAGCAACAAACAAAACATCCGTAAGAAAAGTTGTTCATATTTTTGCCTTCCGTACGCTGTGAAAGTTGATTATTGTTGAACACCGACCCTTTTGTATATATTTCTTTACATTATGAATTGTGTTCTTATGAAAGTACTGGTACACATGCTAACATTGGTTAACCAATGAGGGAAATACACAAAACTGTACTCAAGAAGCGCACATCCTACTCGGCGAGCATCGCTCGGATATTTGACGCAGCTCTCCCCCCTCTCAGTCAAATAAATACCATCCTCATCTCCACACACACACCCTCTGGACAGGAAGCACCTTCAACTGACCGTGACCATGAGCATGCACTAGTGGCTCTCCTCTTGACACGTGTGACAAGAACACGTGTCCATCTCGGAGCAAGGGTTAAGCGGACCGTGACGAAAGCATGGCTGAAGGTGACAAGTGTCAGTTTCAGGGATCCACCCCGTGTCAGTGCCCGGATGTAGATGCTCACGGAGCTAAGAAAGGGAGAAGATCTTGTAAGTAAACGCCACATCAACAGATGGCTCCAATGGCTCTTGATCCTTTTATCGTAAAAATACAGACAAAAATATGTACGGGCAAGTGAATTGCCCTCTACATCATATTCATTCTTGAAAAATAAAAAATACTGATAATTATGAGGGGTTGAAGGCGAACATTAACTTGTGTCGCTGTAGTTGATTTGACCATGTCACACATATTTATTAAAAGTGAAACATCTTAAACTTGATCTGTTGTATGCACTTACGGAAAGCTTTCTTGGGTAAAAGTTCGGTATATCGAAGACACATTAAAATCGGATATTTTGTGTTTCGAATGGTTCGTACTTACCTATTGTGTATTGCGGAACATAGTTGAAGGTGCCATTATGCTTGTTACATGAAAACAAACACAATTTTTCACATTTACAGTGATTTTATTTATTCCTTTCTTAGCTTCCGTGACACACAATACGGCGGGCACAGTTTGGCTCACGTTATGGGAATGCAGTGTTTCCAACCTTCGCCGGAAAATACCTACCACGGTGTTCGTCACGTGTGCAAATTGTACATTATGCACGGGTAGCTGACGGATAGCCTGGTTAGCTGACGGACAGTCCCACGAACCGTTATGCACTGTAGCTGACGGATAGCCCCACGAACCATTCACGATAGCCCCACGAGCCATTTCCGGTAAGGTTAGGTAAGGTTTGGTTTGGTTAGGCAAGCATAGTGAAGAAAAAAGGGGGTTGGAAACACTGACAGGGAATTACGTCATCAAACGTACGCAGCATGCAGTTCGCGTAGACGAAGCAAATGAAAGCAATCGCAATTGTGCGTCGGTGAGATATTTCTCTTGAAAAATACATGATTTTCCGGTTAAATATATTCCAGGATGAAAGAAAACACCTCGACGAACGTTGGAAACCTTGTAGAAACTCATTTCCGTAAGTAGTTTCTTCTGTAAAATTGAAGAAATGTGTCTCCGATATACCGAACTTTTACCCTTTCTTCTTTTGATAAGATTTGTAACGTGCACTTAAGGAAAGCTGTCTTCTTTTGATAAGATTTGAAAATTGAAAAAAAAAAAAATAGCCTTTTAAGAAGGGCTTCAATTCTATATTATTGTAAAAAAGCATGGATTTTCATGGATATTTTGAAATAAGCCCTCTATTGCCAATGAGGCAAGCCTGGTCATCTAAAGACCCATGCTCTTACATTTTGTTGTTTAGCGCTAGTTAGACGGGCGACTTCGTCAAGCTGTTCCCGTATAGGTGGTTTTCTGCACGACGAAAAGTCTGGGGACTGAACTTAGATACAGCTATTAGGTCGAGGCCTACTCCACTATTGTATGACGTCAGAAGTATATTTGTAATGGACGAATCAGGTAGTTCATTTTTATCCTTGCCCCCCTCTGGCGTCGTCGCTGAATCACAGTAGGAACGTTGAGCCTTACTAAACATATACAAATAAGAGACAAGGCCCCTACATGAAAATATCCCTTCCCCTCTTAACGAAATGAGATACCAAGCCGATCCAGCTATAAAACACAGGTCTCCATGTCCTGGAACAAATGTACCGAAGTATCGAGCATGGATCAGACCCAAAATAATAGCCCTGGCAACTTCTGGAAGAGTTCTTACACCAATCCATCAGCCAGGAGTCTTGTTTCAATCCGTTCCGTTCCTTCTCTACGAGATTTACAGCCAAGAAACCGCCGGATAGGGGGAACTTTTATGAAGAGGGTAACCAGATGGCTCTTATTCAAATAGCAACTTACCTGCGCGGATCAATCAGAAGGGAGGGATATTAAGATTTTACACACGAAATAAAGTATAAAGGAAGGCAGGGAGGGCGAACTGTCCTTCTCCCCAACATTTCCCGCGCTTTTGCACCGTTGTGGCGGGAACACACATACCATCTGCGCGCCCTCTGCGCTGGTGCTGCCATCTGAACGTTGGGGGGAGAGACCCGGTGATATAAATGGGGCAATAAAACCACAATATGGCAGGCAATTTTACGTTGCGCTTCAACGAGACCCGATTTTACGTTTCTTTAATTGAGGAAAAGGGCCCAAAAAAAGAAACACAAATCTCGCTCATGGATGGGGAGAGATGTCGGGAATTAATAACACGGAAGTATAGACTCGAGGAGGGGAGTTGGAAGGGATTTGCATGGTGGAGGAAAAGGGAACGGAATGGAGGGGAGCACGTCTCGAAATCATTCCCGAAATTAAGCACGGGAAAACAGGAACCGTTGGCTCCAAGTCTAGAGCTGACAGCTGCGGAAATTGGGCTCAAACGTAAAAAATCTTCAGATTGGAAAAGTTTGCAGCCGTCGCCCCTTCAAACCTTGCTCCGAGGGAGTTTTAAATTCTCGAAAAACTTCACCGCCTCACTTCCCCGCAGTCTTCCAATTCGACTGACAAGCTGTCTGCTTCTTTATTTATATACTTAAGCACCAGAAACTGCTAGAACCATTTCTACACAACCCAACGGGAGAGTACAACAAGTTCTTACTATTATAAAAGACTGGATTGCGGTAATTTATGTCAATTTTCTAGTCAATTGCAACGACATAAAATAATCACGATCCGGAAAACAGACCAGAGGAAATCCCGAATCGTTAGAGATCCCAACTTTGATGCAAGCTGTCTCTGGTTCCATCACTCCATTTAGGTGAGGACAACTGGTGGAGTATGTTTATAAAAAAAGTGGCGGGCACCGGTCTACAAAGGCAGACAGCAGCGGCGATAGGACTCTGTGCGCTGACCATGCGTCACTGAATGAGAAGCTTCTTGGTAGGTCACGTCCCTCGACGCATCAGTGAACCAATGGGTTCAGCTTGGTTCAGTTCAAAATGTTCATTCATGCCTTAAACTGGATTCGAAACGACAATTCCGAGTTGAAAGCGCCTTGCGCTAACCGTTAAATCAACGAGATAAGGATGAATGGTAATTGACGGAAAGTGGCAAAAGGGTATTGGCAAACAACACAAATGCCTATTCTCGAGAGTTCAATAGCGATATCGCGAGCCGTCCACGATTATGTACATGGGTATCGTATCAGGTGTGGGGGAAGATGGATATTGAAAGCCATCATAGAAGCGAGATTAGAAGATATGCTTATGCCCAACAATGGTGTTAAATAAGCCCTAAAAGACGAACTGGACGGCAGGATTTAATAGCAAAGGAACTCTCTAACTTGAAAATTACAAAGGTTACTCTCAACGTGCTATGAACGCAGCTCCAACAACTTCATTCCTTATCTGTACATAATTGGTTCAGATGAGCCTCTCAATTAAGCTTTCTCAGGAGTCTGTTACGGTTAATTTGCTTCACCATGTGATTGCTTGAAAAATCATTGTAAGGCAGCCACATTCGTCACGGCAAGGGCGTCTCGTAGCGCCATCGGGCGAGAAAAAAAGCAAACTCCACAGTTCACTTCTCCCCTTAACCCTTAATGTAAAACATACTCTCGCCAGCGTTTAAGACAAAAATCAAGCAACAATAGACCCTCCCAGTTGCACCTGCATTTACTTTCAAGCCTCCAGTCGGGCGTATGAATACATAAACGCACGAGGCGGTCAAGTAAACAACGCCGCTGACGGGAAATCATTTATCATGTTCCACTCTGGTAAGACGGGGAAGGAAGGCGAATTTAAATGTCTCGGGTCACCTACTTGTGAGTGAGTTGGAAAACACGCGGGCCTCATGTTTTCACAATCGTGCTTCTGGCTCCAAATACACAAACGACACAGTAACTGATCACTGTTGCCAACTGCTATATTAAATTTTTCTCCATATTTCGATTCTTTAAAATGCCACATAGAAAACTTAATAAAACGACTTTAGTGAGTTAGTAGTTCTGTGAAGATATTACTTTTCATCCGATTCTTTTCTTCATTTTCATCACATACTTGATGCAAGCACAAGTGGTTCGGATTCCACTTTAAACAAAGATCCAGATTCAATTACCCTTCTTGTGCATAAAGTGGACTCAAAACCAAAACACAAACGCTTATTATCTAGACTTCATTGAATATATAAAAGTAGCAAGCAATGTATTTTCTGTTTGTTGAAGAGCGAATTTATGCATTTAAACCAAGGTTTGATTCTTTTGTCATTTCCTTTAGCTACTCTCTCTCTCTCTCTCTCTCTCTCTCTCTCTCTAAGATATACACAAAGAAATTAAAACACACTGGTAACCAAAAGTGGTGAAATTTGTCATCGGTTGGCGACACTGTCGCTGCTCTCTTATCGGAATATGGCCGCGCTCCCAACAAAGCCGGCCGCTGCAACTTATCTCGTAAGGACACGTGAGACGCTCCGATACGCCTAGCCCTGCAATCAATTAGCTTCCTCCGGCCAGGAAGTATAATGGGCTTTCCTCAAAGGCTAGGCAACCCGCGCGACACACACGCTATCACTGCCGTATAATAGCCAGGATAAAGGCAAATTACTGCCGAATGCAGCAACGATCGCATGCCTAACAAGAAAACTAGTGTTTTCCTGCTCTGCAGACTATGCGTGGAGGCGATATCAACGAATAGAATGTTGTGGAAATGCTGCACAATCTAAACTACATCATTACTAGAGAAAATGAGGAAGAGACTGGGTATGCAGTTAAAAATTTGTGTGTGTGTAAAGAAGAGGTGGTTAAAATTACAGCACATGAACATTTTATTTCTATTTTAGGCTTTTTTATGCTCGTCTAGGTTCATGGCGAGAATGAGAATGTATCATGAACGGACGAAATGTGATAATTGTTTTTCTTGAGAATGTCCGAAAAGGTCATCCACAGTAGAATTTAGGTTTCGTAATACTAATACAGGGTGGTCCATATTGATGGGACACATTTCAAATGCACATTTCTAGGAATGGAACAATCACATTTGTTAATCACTATGTGTAATGCGTAACCAAGATACAGGAGTTTACAGAACTGTTCGTCGTTTTATGGGCACGACCTTGAGGAGAACATTCCATCTCTTGAGTTCAACAGTTGTTTGTGATCTTTTGGTGTACACCCTTTCCTTTAGGTAGGAAAGTATTCCTGCGTGCCGTAAAAAAACATTCGTGAGACAGGCTAATATCTACAAGAAAGCTTCTGGTAGTCTGGTAGTGGAGATAACATTTAACGCCTGGCAAAGTTATGAATGAACTTATTCATGAATGAAGAAGAACTACCCTACAGGAAGTAGTCTTGTGGCGCTATATCTGGTGATCTGGATGGCCAATTGACATCGCTGAATCTGGAAATGAGGTGACCAGGGAAATAGTCTCGAAGGGTTCTCATTGGCACTAATCTTTTACGACTAGTGGCACCATCTTCTTGCAAGACCGAGCCGCACATTTAGGGAACGAAGAATGTGATTCATATGTCTCTGTAACACTCAGCAGTGACTGTTACGGTTGGGATATTGCTCGACTATATTCGCCAGGCGTTAAATGTTCTGCACTAAGATACGTTCGAAATTGGCCAGGTGAAGGTTTCTTGTCGGCATTAGCTGTCTCACGGCTGTTTTTACAGCACGCAGGAATGAATACCTTCTGAGATGTTTCTTCGCGCATCTTGAGTTTTTTTTTCTTAATCGCCCTTGTGATGTAATGAAGCTTCCACTAGTGAGGAACTCTTCCACATCATAAGCAACTTCAACAGGAGTCCACAGCACCATAATGCATAATAAAATAAAAATTCAATTAATAAAAACACCCAAACTGAAGCTTCCAAATGCAATGCATATGAAAGTGTTAGAATATTCACACTGTTTGAAAATACAAAATAAAACGTGTCCCATCACTATGAACGACCCTGTACTAATATAAAACTTTTACATAAAAACTGCCCATTCATTTCTTCCCACAAGTATCTTTCCCGAGCATTTGCTGTTACACTTCTCGCTACATCGACATTTCATTGCTCGCGAATCACATTATAACTTACATTAGTTATATTTCTTGTTCTCCAAATATTTTTTTAATAAAAAAATAGATCCCAGCATTTAACATTGATATGACTTATATTTGAGCTCCAGTGTAGCCAGCGCTCTCGCCTTTGGTGCTAGCGGGCCCCGGTATCGATCCTCAGTTTCTCGTAAAATTTTAGACCATTTTGTTACGTGATATGGCGAACTTGTCATTTAAGATAATTGACTCCCAAGATGGCGGCCAAGTTCGTAACATATCATAGAAAGTCACCTGCCTTTCCTATATCGCGTATCAGAAAGGTAGAATCGTATTTCCCCGTCTGTATTGTTTTAATCGGATATCTCCACCCGTTCATACTTATAGATCACCCTTTTCTTTGTAATAAGCGTGTATACACTGTTAGTTTCAGAATAATCATTTGTGTTGTCATCGGCTGCGCTCATGCTATTTGGAAACAACGACACTTGTATCTTGAGCAGGGGGATAAATAATCCCTGGGAAGAATACCTGTGATACTCGATGCTCGAAGTAGAAGCGTGTGCAGAGGACGGTACCCCCTCGCCAGGAAACCTCCCACCCCTGCACCGCAGCAATCATCCCCCAGCTAAGAATTGCCACTGCGAGCACTGCATCTACTGATTCTGTAAGCTCAAGATTACAAAACAGAAATTGTAACTTTTTGCCTATGACATTGAACGGCTGTCGAACTAGGTGTCCCTTTCATCAAATTTACACAATTGTTATAAATTAAAGTGCCGTCACCAAAGTCGACCCAAAAATGCCAATGTCATCGTGATGTTAAGCATGCGTTACAAAGATTGTAAACCTCTCACATTACACACTAACTCAGAACCATCTGTTAAGCAAGGTTTTCATGCCAATCACCTCAGAATATGTTGTGTAATCCAGCGTATTTTATCCATTAGAATCGTGATTCTTATTACACTGTACAAACAGAGGGCACAATTTGTGTAAGTGGCTCGATTGAAATGTAAGCAACGGTAGCAAAACTAATATCAATTTCATTAAGCCTATATACAATTTGTCGTATTTCCTCAGTGGATATTCTGTTAACAACCTTCTTTAAAGTGCGAACAGCGACTCTGTGCATGAAACCATTAGCTGAATGAGCGCTAGTATACAAATATAACCGAACCTGGAGAAATGTAGCGTCAGCACTTCATCGCATGTCAACTTTAGGCCTACCGTATTGTAAACGGTCGGCTCGGCTCGCACGGCACGGCACAGCACAGCACGGCACGGCACGGCACAGCACAGCACAGCACAGAACAGCACAGCACAGCACATATCCGTATTGGTCAAAACAAAATCAAATAGGAAGAACGCTATTACAAGCGCCAGACGAAGAGAATTGTGCCTTTACCTATCCTGGCGCTCGCAATGGACCGATTACTTCTCAATTTGATTTCTTTAAAATCATTTTGATCGATGCGCCGTATCGAAAGTTTGCACTTGATTTCTTGCTGCATACGGTAAATAACAAGTCGGAAATAATCAACAAGTCTCGTTCTGGACTAGGAATACAGTTTCGAAATCGAGACGAGGAAGATAGAAGAATCTTCGAGATGTCATTCAGATCGAGTCATGACCATATTCGAGAGCTTAAGAACGTGAGTTAGCACCTGAATTTCTTTTAAGTCAAAATGTTTGTACTGTTCGATTTATTCATGGATTCCAGTATAGGAATTTTTGAACATCTAAACTAGAAATACTTAAAAAACTAAGCTCTTCTAAAATTTAAATCCACTTATGAAGAGAAGATAATCGGGACACGCATGGGAGACAACAGACCTGCCAATGTTTAATAGAAATCTTCTCCGATATTTTTTCCCACATTTAAAATGCGCAGTCCAACAATTAAATAGTGAGACTGATTTTATATTGACCCACGTGTACATTCTATCAGTGAAGCAACGTGTTCATGGTGTAGTATAGTCCATAATCTACAACTTGGCAACATCTCATAAACTTGTGATGGGCATTCTGGGAATTATGCCGCCATGTCGTGAAGGAGGGGTAAGGGTGTCGTTACGTAATCGCTATGGAGCAGCGAGTGAACATCAAGTTTCGTGAGTGACATTCGGAAAACATTTCTTGAATTCCATTGTTGTGAAACAATACAGAGCATTTTCACTATGGTCCTTCTAGGTAACGACAAATCGCAGACTGAAAGTCGCTAAATTTACCAAGAGGCAAGAAAATGCAGCTCCAAAAAATCAAAGGTGAAGACAATGTGTTTTTCACGACAGAGAAGGCATTCATTATTCATCAAGTATTTGTTCCAGAGGGTGAATAGTTACTATCGTAGTGTTCTGAATGATTATGAAAGAGAACTGATCCTGTTCGACCTTAGTATCCTGAACCGGGCAGTTGGTTCCTGCTCTACGATAATGCACGGTGCCAGCGAACAATAGTTGTCCAGGTATTCCTATTCCATAAAATATGAGTGTGATGAATCGTGCTCTCTACTTCCAAGTTTTATCCCTCTGTAATTATCTCATGTTCCCAAAAGTGAGGCTGTTGCTGAAATTTCGCACATTAGATGAATACAGGAACATCCAACACGTTGTGACGTCCAATCTTCAAGTCATACCACATTAAGACTTGCAGATGTCGTTTCAATCATTGTCCAGCCGTTCCAATTTCTGTATTGATGCCGGAGGCATGGACTTTGAGTAATAAACAACGCTAGGCAAAATAGAATTAATATGTAGTCAACAATGTGAACTTTCGTCCCGGTGTGATGGTATCGAGACGATTGATTGATTGATTTGTTGTCCACTTTATGCACAGGCAGGCTAATTGGGACTGGACCTACAGTTTAAAGTGGGATCCGAACCACTATGCCATGTGCCTCCACCGGGTATCGAACCCGGGACCCCTTAATTACAAGGCGACGACGTTACCACTACGCCTTCGGGGAGGCCCTCGAGACGAGACGAGACTTGACAGTATCTCGGTCTCTTCTCGAGATGTAAATACGTGTTTAGTTTTCGTCTTAGTCTCCAAAACTATAGTACATATAAACAACATATACAGCGTGTCACCGCACTAAAGTGTACAGGGTGTACATGTTTTTAAGGCAAATACTTTTCTCCAATAAAGTTCTTATTGTTTGACGCCTCGTTTCGACACTACGGGCCCTCGCAAAAATGGATTTTATCTTGAATTTGTATGCAACCGTGCAGTACAAGTTCACAATTGCAACTAATTGATTGACTTTACAATTACTATAAACTAATATATGACTTTTCTGTAAAATCAGTCAGATATCCATTTGGTATGTGTGAAGTTGGTTTAGGTAAATGTTTCGATGTCATACCACACGGGACCGTCTCTAGATGGGAGTCTTTAAGAATCGGAAAAAAGTTTGACGTGGACTAGTAAGGAGAACACACCGGATGGATACTAACTGCTTGCGACACACTTCATGAGTATCCTTATGGTAGTAATTGATATAGTATGTATCGGATTTTGCGCATTGCATAATAGCAATGCCCCCCCAATAATAGATAAGGAAGGGTACTCACAAACCCTAACAACATATAAAAAGTGAACAATTGAAAGCACAAGAAAAAGCTGTCTCAACATACTCAAGCCAGTCAGAAGAGAATACTGTATTCTGTTTGCGCACTGCCATCTATACCAATCATCGGAAGTTAAAGTCCACATGTGCCAAGAACAAATTTTCGTTCACTACAAAATATTGGGAAGGCAATCTAGTGATGGGTCACGATCCGGAAAACCAATAACAGAAGCAGCAGTCATTTTCCAAAGTTTTACAGCAATATGTTGTTCCGTGGGTCTGAGTCTTACATACAGCCAGCCACGTTCGTGGAATCCGTTGCAGCAACGCGTGATTCAACTTCAAAAAGCAAGAACGGATGTTAGTTGAACTAATAGGTCAGTGCCACAACGTATGTGGGTTTAAGAGAATTATGACATAGGGGGATCACGTGTCTTGGTGGTGTACAGATATTAACCGTGGTCGCCGTTGGGAAACGTGGGTCTTACAATTTGAGAAGTAATGTTCCTTTGTCTCTTTAGCTGTGGTACTGCAGAGTTAAGTAAGATTTTCTTTTCTCTACCATCAATCTGCTATCCTCTTTCTTCAATCTCTAATCATCATTCCTCTCTCTCTCTCTCTCTCTCTCTCTTCATTACCCTCTTCCACTTTCTCTCTCCATCCCTCCCTCCCTTTCTCTCTTCTCCCCTTACTCTCTTCCGTCTCTCTCCCCCTCTTCCACTCGACGTCTCTCTCTCTCTCCACCTCCTCCTCTTCCTCTCTACGTCTATCTCTTCTCTTCCTCTCTACGTCTCTATCTTTTCCTCTTATTTCTCTCTTCGTCTCTCTCTCCTCCCTTTGATCTTTTCATCTCACTCCTCTTCGTATCTTCATCTCTTCGTCTCTCCCTTTTCCTCCATCCTCTCTACGTCTCTTATCTCTTATTCGTCTCTTCGTCTCTCTCTCTCATCCCTTTTATATTTTCATCTCACTCCTTTTCCTATCTTCTTCTCTCTCTCTCGCCGTTTCTCTCTTTTCCTTCTTCCTCTCTTCTCTCTCTCTCCTCTTCACACGCACATGCACACACACAGACACAGAGAGGAACGAACAATGCCTTCGGGAGATGGGTAGCGTGAGCTACAAAACAACACAACTCCAGCCAAGGGTAGCGTGAGTTAATCCTGAATTATAGAGTGCCTTCCTTTTTCCTTCTTCAACTAACTTCTTATCTCTCTTCATATTCCTTCTCCACCTTCTACACTACATGGTGCGGTTGGAGCCTTGGACTTGTCCCCAACCAGCCTTAAATTATTCCTAGTGTCAATCCTTCCCTACATTATCCTGAAAATCCTAAACATGCTACATCATCCATCCATCTATAGTTTTATATCCGTGAAATCCAAAGATTTCGTGTTGGTTCACAATATTATCAATACAACACGTACAAGCACTTAGGTAAATATAAAATCAGTATATCCTATATTAAGTGTACTCACCTCGCAGTTCGAATGGCTTATGTTGCTAAGGTTCAGTCTGAATATTCTATCCCTGTGAAAAAAGAAGAAAATTAGCAGTTAGTAAGGTGTCATTAGAATAAGATTCAAGTATTGACAATATATGAGTACAGGCAGAGATCAACTCGTACATTAAAATTTGCGTGTCTGTCTGTGTGTAAGTTCAAACGAAATTAAATTCTAGGACGGTTAAAAGTCTCCGTCTCGTCTTGATTTTCAAATGGTGTTCTCGGTAACATTCCCAGGCGTCTGTGATGCACGTGGAATCATACTGGCAGCCTTTCTAACTGCCTGCTGGAAATTAATGGATGAGCGACCTATTAAGGTATACTCGGCTGACATCGTTCACTTTCGTGTCTCATGGAGCCGAACGGTGCTTGCGGAAGAAACCAACGAGGATAGGATACATGGCATGTTGCCAAACCTACCGTAAAATCATAGTTTCTGTCGCAGCGAGAATACAAAATAACAACAGCCAAAAAGGAAGGAAACAGCTCAAAAGTATCTTATAATTTGTACAGTACATGTAATACGCAGAGGTTAAGCAAAGAATGCAGACCCGGCGAGGACTCGAACACTGATGTCTGGCATACACATGTTGGTGTGTGTGTGTACAAAACAATTTGTGTATGTGTATGTTTATCTGCCTTCTGTAATTGGAAGTTTTACATCTGTTGAGCGAATAAATAGCGTGCCCCGTTGCGGTTACTGAAACAGTAAGAGAAAGAGAGAGTGACGGAGAAGGAGAAAGAGAGAGAGAGAGAGAGAGAGAGAGAGAGAGAGAGAGAGAGAGAGAGAGAGAGAGAGAGAGAGAG
Source organism: Lepisma saccharinum (assembly GCF_977018435.1). NCBI lineage: Eukaryota > Metazoa > Arthropoda > Insecta > Zygentoma > Lepismatidae > Lepisma > Lepisma saccharinum. The sequence continues at coordinate 44,898,575 of NC_139231.1, read as the reverse complement.
AGAGAAAGGGGGGTGAAATAGCGGAGGCACATCCAGGGGTAGGTCAGTATAGTGGAAGCATGGGCACTAAAGCTATAAATTATTTCAAGAAAAACAAAGTGGTAGTGACACAGATCACACAAACACCCAAAGGTAGAATTCCATTTGGCAACATTGCTACAGAACAGTCGATTCAGTTGGTGTTTTAAGTCCACTTTATGCACAGTAAGGCTAATCTGGACTGGTCCTACAGTTTAAAGTACGATCCGAACAACTATGTGTCTCCACCGGGTATCGAACCCGGGACCCCTTGATTACAAGCCTACGACGCTACCACTGCGTCAACAGGGAGGCCAGCTACAGAACAGGATATGCTACTCGAGGAACGTTCTCTTCGCAACAGACTGTTCCTCAACCATGGATCACAGACACACTCATGAAGCCGATTTGCAAAATCGTCAGCTCTCTCATTAGCAACTCAAAGGATTAGAATATTAGAGATACGTCTGATTCTAAAACGTGGTGAAGGGGAAATCCTTAGTGTTGCACTTGTCTCCATGTTCGAGTTCTTGGCGTCGGAAAATAAATCTACGAAGGCTGAGACGTGAATCTAAGGAAGAACCCAAGGCCAGAAGACCCCGCAACCACCACGTGTAGTCTCAATCAGCACTGGAAAAGACCAGCCCTGTCTAGGGGGTAGGTCTGCGAGAACCCACCACGACCGCCACAGACTCAGAAGAAGGAAAAAAGCGACAGAAGAAACAAACCTCATCGCGAACCAACTCTTCCTTCTCTTTCGCCTCCCGACCCCTGATGAGATTTCCTTCCCTCGCTCCCGCGAACATGGCAACATTGGTAAAGACTTGCTTTGAATTTCGGTCCAGGATGCAGATGGCAATCAGCGAAAGACTGAAGAAGGAGAAATTAGGTTTACTCTTCTACTTAGACCCGGAGCAGGGAAAGGGGTGCGGCAGAAACAGATTGGATTCAATTTCCTTTCGAAGAAGGAGAGTGCTGCAGGACGAGATGATCCAACAGTGTTTCTAACTGCAATCATCTTCCGAGTATGGCCATTGAGGATATATAACCAATCATGATGTCAATCTCGAGCATCAGAGGAACTGCTCCATAGATGGCCCAACATTCTGTCTTGAAGAGTCAAGACGCCTCCAATGCTATACTGTACCAAGCAACTGGATGTAAGATCATAGAAACACATCTTAATAGTACTGTTAGGCCCGACCAGATTAAGTACATGATCCTGATATAAGAATTCAAAATAACTCCAGCTTACTTATCATGTCGCATCAAGGTAACTGTATGCAAATGAAGTAAGAACTCACAAAAACTAACACACAGGTGTGGCCAGGTAAGTGCAGTATATGAGTTCCAAACAAATCCCAACACCTATTGCGCAGGGCTAAGGTAAGTACAGGACTCGTACAACAAACAAAACAACTGTTACATCAGGGTAAATGTATGGACCTGACTCTGATTGATTTGGTTAATTTTACTTCGCTTTTCTGCCACTTTTGGCTAATCGCGAAGATGAGAATTGCTGACGATACGATCAAGACATCCTCACGAATAACACCCAAGTCCCGTCCGGGGTCCCGGCCGCCGTAGCGTTCTGTGCTAATCACTCCGCCACGGAGATCGGTTGTATATTTAAGAACTGAACAAACCTTCAACAGTTTTATTTGATCTTAGAGGAGAAGACTCTCTTCCAACATAATAGATTAAAGAACACAGACACAATAGATAGGTTGATTATAGAGAAGACCACCACATCAAAATCTCAATATGACGCTTAAGGACACTAGGTTACCACCTGAAGAGATATATCAAATATATTTTCTGTACTTACTTAGCGTACCTTTCAAAGACTACGAATGATAAGCTGATGAAGACAAAACACAGAAACATTGGAGTTTACTTCCAATGGAATCACAGTCCCTAAAATTCGCACTGTGTTACACCATATGTGTGTCTGTCTGTGTGTGTGTGGAGATAGAAAGAGATAGTGACAGTCTTGTAAAGAATTTTGATATAAAGAAAACATAAGAGAGAAGTGAGAGCAAAAGGTTGTTTTTTAAGACAGTGGAAACAGAACAAAGAAAAGGCATTTACAACTCCCACACTACGGTGCGCGTGCACTCGAGAATAGCCAGAATTTAACTTTAAAACAATTCTTCAGAGAACTGCCAAGAAAACAGCTCACAGTCGTTGGTACTCAGTTAGCAACACTGAATTCTTCCCCGTATCTCCCGTAGAACTTCAGAGAAGCCGAACTCCTGCCCGACCACTGAAAATTCGGGGATTTCAATTTTGCAGCAATTTCAAACTAAGACGATCCAAGTTGGAGTCATAATCCCTTCCAACGACGAATGAATACGTAATCACACAGTAGGTTTGTCCCAATTGTTGCCGCATTTAGCGCTGCAGTCAAAGCAAGCGGTTCCTTTACACCGCGTCTCTCAAAAGGGATTTGTTCGAATCAAATGCAGGAATAAAAAGGATCCGGTCCGTGCTTTGAAGGAAGTTTGCTGTGTCTTGGTTAATTCTGTCTAATCGTACGTAACGGTTAATCAGTTCTACTTACTTGGATGAAATACGAAATCGACTGAGTCTTATGTAGATGCGAGAAGAAATGTTGGACAATCAAAATGATTTGTGTGTGTGAGAGAGAGAAGAACACATTGCTGAAAGCGAGAAGACTTTCTACTTAGGTTTAGAACTGACGGTGAAAATGTTTAACTGACGCCTTACAGACTTGACGCAAAATGAATTGTTAATAATTGTTTTGAGTGATAAAATGCAGTCTATCTCGGCAAAGGCTCTCGATTTAAAACACACACGTCTCGATTAAATGATATCATTAGTTGAATACCAAAAATATCAACGAAATGACATTCAATTCTAGTAAAAAAACTGAACTAAATCGGCTGTGAGAATATATACAAAAGAACAGATTCTAGATTGATCCTCCATGAATACAATAGTATTTGAACAGAAATTTAATAATAAACCGTGGCGCAACAGCCCTTGGGGGCCAGGGCCTACCTACCGAACTCACTCCCACATGCCTCAGTAGAGGTAGGAGACCATCCGAATAGTTACGGGGTGACGTGGGGTCAGCACGACGAACCCACAGTCGTTGTTGCAGGTTTCCAAGGGAGAATTGCGCTACTCATTCCCAATTTCCTCACGATGGTGAGTGGGCACTGGTCCCATATACTGGCTTAAATGTCGGGAGAAAATTTGTTACGCTTCCCCCAGGAGACTCGAACCAGCGCACGTCCCATGACCGAGATCAAAGCCCGACGCCTTAGACAGCACAGCCACGGTGCGGAACTTAAAATAAACAACTTTAAAAAGCACATAAACTAGAAATTTTGAAGTAAAAAATCAATGTAATGTCACTGACACATATTCGATATTACATTTGACCCTATGGCATAACATTACACATGATATAAGCATAGTGCCTACATGGCGGTTTGCGTCCAGTCGTGAAAAGCCAATTGTTCGAGTCTTGTCTCAACAGGCTTGTGTCAGCCCTCAAGATAGGGAGATCATTATTTCTCAATCGCCCTGTGCGAAGATGTCCATTTATCAGAATCTCAATTTACTGGGGAGCTGTGCTTAACCTTTGTTCATGGTTTCAGTGCCAAGATCCAGCTAAAACAGGCAGATGCAGAAATGTTTTGGGATGGCACTACTGACTACCATGTTAGGGACAGTCGGAACTCTTATCATTGCAAAACCCTACGCACCCATTTGAAAGACATTAAGAGCAGTGAATCGGAAAAGGAGAAAAAGATCCACGCAGGTGGGGAAGTCACCTCACAAAGAACGCGCTTCTCACTCATTTACTCCCTCCGCACGTCGAACCACCCTGTACAAAAATTCGAGAAAATCTCCCGGAGCTTATACAAGAGAAGTTACACGTTCACAGCATACCGTTCCTCTACCCAGATCAGCAATTCCTTCCCAAGGGATCAATAACCCAGCAAGTTCACCCCGTTACTTCTTCTCCTCCCGCTCCTCCCCAATAGTCGTATTTTGCCAACCCATTACATTTTTCTCCCCCTGCAGACATCGCCAAAACCCCAAGGTAACTGCCCGCCATTTATGCTTTCCCACCAGGCAGGGATTTTCGGATGTGTCTGGCACAACATATTAGACGACGCAGGGGGGGATCAGCCCTCGCCGAAGCCATAATGATGATGATCATCATCGACATCGAAGGACTAATAGATTTCGAGCTTTAATACTCCTCTCTCTACCTTAAAAGGAAAAAAAAAAGATATGTCGCCAATGAAATTTTTGGAAGGGGTGGACTTTTCCTCCCCTTTTTCAGGAGGGGCTATTATCTTCTTCACAGGGTTGGATGAGGTCCGGATTATGAATCTTGCTCCCCCCCGGCAGATCGTTTTTTCAAATTACCGGGCCGTAAACGGAAAATCACGCATCCCCCGAGGTCACCACACGACTTGCCTGGGACATTGGCAGTAAAGTCAGGAAGGGGGGAACGTATGCAATCTAACCCTGTGTTACATGTGGTTTCTCACCGCCATGGTGCGTTTCGCTCCGTTGTAAAATGTTGTCGGTATTTCGAGGAGAATAGACTGGCAGAATCACTGCAAGCCCCATTAGCAGCTCGAGAGGATTACCTCCACCGAATGGTTGTCTACAAAAACATTCGAATATAACGGTCTACGTAGTATACTAATACGCAGGTTGCAAATTTAAAAGTGGCAACACTGTCAGGAAAAGGTGAAAACACCGTGCATAGCTATCAGGCAGTGAGCAATGTCAGTTTGGGCCCATGTCGATGTACGGAGTGCCAAAAGTTGTCGGTGCAGCGAGTGCTGTTGAAATGAAATCCATTTTGTGGACTGCCCTAAAACATGTTTACAAACATAAAACGGTGATTTTGAACATGGGCGTCTGCAGTGTTTTTTTTTTCCAGGGGAGTAAGCAAGGTTTTTTCTTCCAAGGGGGCAAAAAAGGCATATTTCTCCCCATAATAGGGATGGCCATTCAGAAAAACACTGCTTCAGTCTGAAATTGCCATGTTCCTTCAACACCCTTATAATAATTAAAATGATTTACTTTGACTGAAATGAAATTATGTGTAAAATATATACTTTTAGGTGGACCTTCATTTTCTATGGAGGGGCCATGTCCCCCCTCCCACCTACCGGACGTCCATGATTGTGGATCAAAAACCAGGTGGACCGTGGCAAAAATGCACGAGAATGTCATCATCGAGACTCGCACGAAGCCTGTATCAACAATACCTAGCCAATGGGTAAGTTCATTTCTTGAGGAGGTTGGGATGTGTCAGTGAGAACAACCTCAACGTGAGGATAATTGCATCATGCTTGGTTCTCGATATTGTCACCACTGTGCAACCATCAGATACACAGTCAGGCACACATACGGTGTCAGGTCTCTCAAATGGAGAACATCAAAAGTATACTTCTGCAGTCGGTGGCACCTGACTCGCACCCAACAACAGTTGATACGAATATAAAAAAAAAAAAGTTTCCGATCCGATCAAACCATAAAACGTATCATGACATGTCTAGGTATCCTGCCTCCACGCACGGAGCAGATCACTTTGCCGATCCAAATTGTTCGCGTGTTTGAACTTCTCTGGGTGTCAGGGAGGGCTCAAGACTTTGCAAACATGCTTCTGAAAAGAGTTTCCACCTGTCCAGACTCCACAAGGGTAACCAACGACAAGTAACCGTTAGGCTGCACGCTTCAGCAATAGGCTTACCTGTCTGGAAATCAAGCTGCGATGGGTAATCGCTGATAAAAGCAGAGTTGAGAGATCGAATGGTTTTTTTTTTTGCTCTCTCTCTCTCTCTCTCTCTCTCTCTCTCTCTCTCTCTCTCTATCCTGTCAAGTGCATTTCGCCCGTCAAGAGCTTAGATCGAGTAGGATTTTAGAACATCAACGCCTTGCATTCTGAGGGAAGGAGGAGAGGTGAGTTGCTGAAGACTGGGAGCGAATATATAGGGATTGAGCGGGTGGAACAGCATCGCTGAGGGGGCGTGAGTTGAGGAATATCCTCGAAATACGCTTTCTGCATTTGGAGTCAGTGTTGCAATATCTTGGTAACATTTCCCAGACTTAGTGATTTTTTTCGGGAAAGGGAAAGGATTGCTTGAGTGAATTAGGTGAATTTACGTCGCTTCTCTGCCACGTTTGGCTAATTACGACGACAAATGGAAATGAGAGATTTATCCATAGGGATTTTTTTTACGATCGTTGCATCCTATTGATCAAGGTTTGCTTTGTTAAAGCATTTATTAAAAATGTACACATCAATGAGAGAACAGTGGCGATGGGACACTAATGTAGTGACCAATCACCTCAACAAAATGTTGCTACGCAGGGCTCGGCAATCAAAGGGCTGTTGCGCCAAAGTGCCATTGCTGTTCTAACTGCCAGAGGGCTGAGTTAGTTAGAGTTCTAGTCGAGGAATGCAATTTTCACTTTCTACAACCAATGGAATTATTACACAACGGTTCTCGATAATACGCGCCGACCTCCACTGCGCAGAGTGGTTAGCACAGCGCGCAACGACGAAAGGGGTCTCAGGTTCGAATCCCGGCCTGGGTGTTCTTTGTGGGTGTCCCTTCATCAGTTTCGTCACTCATTTTCATCGTCGCGATTAGCCAAAAGAGGCAGCAAATCCACGCTACACAACAAAAAATAGAATCAAATCAATAATATATTCACTTGCCACAATAGAAACACTAATTCTCAAAAACTGAAATCCAAAGTGAATTTCGTATTATCAGCTTTTCTTAACGACCTTTTCAAGTTTTTACGAAGGGAATAACTGGGAAAAAGAGGGGGAAATACTTTGCAAGATCGAGGAAAAGGAGGCAGATATCCCTCTGGGTGCGCCGTGAAGGGTAAAATCACATGGAAAATGGGGAACATTTTTGAAAAAGGAAGAGGTAGATGAAAAAATCTTCACGACGAACAGAAAGTCGAGATGAAAGTAAAAATTTAGTTCGTGAAATTAAAAAAAAAATAGATTGCTAAGAAAGAAATTTTGCAAGGTGAAGGGAAAATTCATGATTATTTAACAACATGAATGGTAATATTTTACATGGTCGAGGGATAAATCTGATGAAAGAGTAGTTCACCAGGAACCTAAACATACACTAAAGCGTATGGGGGAGGGGGGTACATGACAAAGGGGAAAATCAGATGGAAAGAGAACAATTGTAATTTGAGGGAATATTGTCCTCTTGGGTGTGGAAACACTGGAAACGGCTGCCCAAAGGCTGGAGAAATTTTTGACACGTGTATATGCGTCTACGCACCTGCTCGGAATAACCAAGCTACCATGAGCCACTTCTTCTGTCAGCTATTTGAAAAGACATCCCCCCTCCTCCCAGCCCTTCCAAGAGTTCGCTCCAGAATATTCGGGATTTAACCTTTTCCCTTCTCTCGCTCTAAATTCCCGCTTATGGAAGGGTAGCTGTATCAACAGGAACGTGGGGAGGTTTCTGTTGCGTCGAAGAAATGCTTTCAAAGGGAAAGAAGACAGGGAGAAACTGTTGATCGAATTCAAGTCGTGCTGGCTTTGTGATTTTGGGCGAAAACTGCATCGCAGGAAAATAAAAAGTGGATATTTTGCAGTTTCTCACACGCGTTTGTCATTCCGTGGGGCCTCTTTGCCGAAGACAAATACATGCGTTCTGGGGTCCAAAAGAGTAAGCATGTTTTGCTCAAACAGCTGTGTCGAACCATTCTTTCCATTTTGAATCTGAAAGGAAACCTGGCAGCTTTTTTGACACGTCATTTAGCGCAGCGTGCTTCAAGCTTCTTGACTTCCTTATCTAAAAACGAATGAAGATTGAAGGTTAGAGAAAAGAAGCTGTTTTCTAGGAATAAGAATACTTGCGTGGAGAAAGCATGGAGTCAATCAGACAGTGTTGCCAAACAAAATGATCAAAATATATCTAGATCGTACAAAACGAACTAAATGTATTTTCCAAAGTTTTCTTAGTAGTTACTATCAATTTCTCGATAGGTTATGTACAAGTTATACATGGACAAACCCAATAAAATACATAATGTACATAAGACAGAAAAAGTGAGGTTTAATAACTCTTCAACATGAGTACAACATGGCGCCTAAGGAAAAGTAAATCAACTCTATCGTCAAAAACAAGAGACTATTGATTATGCATAATATCATACAGCTCAAACACAACAGTTAGAATCTATGTGCTGCTAATCACTGTACTCAAAATACTGTATAACGTAGTATATGCAGGGGTGCATTGTTGCAGACTAGCGAGGCTCTGGCGTCGGGACTCACAGCTAATATAATCCTCTGTAGAGTCTGTGTTGTGTCCTGTCCAGGTGTGCGATTGGCTTTCATCAATTTCATCTTGTCACCTTTCATCCGCATCTTCGCGATTGCCCAAGAGTGACAGAAAAAGGAAGTAAAATAAAACAAAATAATCAATTAACATACGAGCCGGGGTTTCAGTTGGTAGGGCATCTGTCAGGTAGGACACTCATGGGAATCATTCCAGTCCTGTCCGTGAATGTAGAGGCTCTGGGGTTCATCCAGCTTCTAATAATTGGATAGCTGGGGGTAAAGGCGGCCGGAGCGTGGCGCTAATAACATCACCTTCATACCCCACATATGCCTTCACGGTATGTTGGAATGTCCAGGGGGTAGTTTTACCTTATATGCATATGCAGGTGCATCATAATAGACTAAACATTAAACAACTTATCAGCTTCATTATTAAAAAACACAATCTGAAACAACAATGAGAAAAATTTTCAAGTTTTGTTTTCATGTGCAAGACTTCTGTAAACATGGCCATTGTGGCACCGGTGGCACAGGTTCAGAACTAGCAGGCTGTATCTGAAGTTCCCATACCTTACACCCCTAGATTTCTGCATTTGGGGCTTTGTGAAAGACAAAGTCTATGTGCCACCTATGCCGCAGAATGTGCAACAGCTCGAGGAGAGAATAAGAAACGCCCTTGCTTTGGTGGATGAGGAGTACTTGAGAAAAGTGTGGCAAGAAATAGAATTTCGATGGGATGTGTGTCGTATAACTGATGGAATCCACACTGAACATTTGTAGCCATTTGTAAACATTGTTACTGATTAATACACAAGAAATATCATCGTTGTATTCCATACAGTTTAGTTGAAGTAAATTGTTAAAGTTCATTAGTCTATTTTGATGCACCCTGTACATCCAACTGACGTAGTTCTGACAGCAAGCCCCTCATCTCCGCCAACGCCCACCATAGGGCGGTACATAGTTATCGATACAAGCTGTCAATCGTTGGGGACAAGCTTCTAGATCGTAACCACACCTTCACATTACCTTGCAAGAAGTGCTTACTGCAAATTACTTTATCATCATGGACGGACCTCGTACGCCCCTCCCACAAACCGTTCAGTGCAACGCTACACCAACACGCCAGAAACCAGGCTGGTTTAAGGCAGTCAAGAAATCACAGCTTAAGTGTAAGCTAACATGGTAACCGATCATAAACGACTGACTGTCAACATCACAGACTCAATCAGCGTGCATTAGACACGGTAATAAATAGTATTAACGCTTGGATCAAACAAGGCGCTATCTACGTGACCCGACGCACAAATCCACGCGAGAAACAACGGGCGAGGCTGCTTGGTATGCTAATAGGACCGCTGCTCTATATGGTGACGCGGTTTGATGAACAGGCTGTTGTTTTTACCTGGCGATTCAGGGGCGTGTGGTTGCGGGAGAGATGGGGGAAATGTGCCCCACGGTCACTCATAAAGCTCAACGTTAAAGACAGCATTATAGTGTTCAGTGAGTTCCAGGTTAATACAACCGGATGACAAAAAAGGGGGAAAACATATCTTAAATTATCACATTTTGCCTGAGGGTAAAAGTGGACTTGAGACAAACTCTGACGGAGAGAGAGAGAAAGAAAGAAACGGAGCAAGGGAGAGGAAGAAAGAAGAGGCGGGAAAAAGAAAGAAAGAATTATAGAAACGGAGTAAGGAAGACTTAGAAAGAAATGGAGAAATAAAGCAATGTGGGGAGAGAAGAGAGGGGAGCAAAAATAAAGAGAGAAAAAAAGAGAGAAAATAATAGAGAGAGGGGGAGATGGAGAGACAGGAAAGAGGGGGAAGAAAATAAAGATGAAAAAGAGAAAGAGAAAAGAGGGGGAAGAAAAGAAAGATGAATAAAGAGAAAGAGGAACAAAAGTGAGAAAGAAAGAAGATAAACGGATGGAGAGAAGAGAGGTGAAGAAAAGAAAGAGGAATAAATGAGAAAGAAAGAAGAGAAATAGAGAGACAGAAAATGAGACAGACAGAAAAAGAGAGGGGAAGGAAATAAATATAAAAAAAGAAAGAAAAGGAGAGAGTAATGGAAGGGAAGAGAAAGCGAGAGAAAGAAAGAGAAGAAAAGAAAATGAATAAAAAGAGAGAGGGGGTAGAAACCGCGAAAAAATCCACCAGCTCGTTTGAAAAATGTTGATTTTTTTTGTAAGGTAATGGATATTTAAGTGGTCTACATGATACACTGTGTAAACTTTTTTAAATATTTTTTTTCAGTGTAATACTTTTTTCTTGGAAGTAAATTTTAAAACACTAATAACAATACAGTGAATTAATAATTCCTAAATAATTTTCCATACTTCAATTCCGACAAATATAAATTATAGCATCCCAATTTTAAAAGACAACTAGAATAAAGATAAGCTAAAAAAATGATAATTTCTTCTCTCGAGAGGGGTTAGGTCGCACCTAAACTGTTGACACCTATGCTGCCCTTAAAAACATGGGTTAAGGCACCTAAGCCTACATCAGGCCAATCAAGATTCACCGAAACGTCAATCTTTGTTCATCCCAAGTTGATCGAGGGTTCGGGCGAGGCACTTGTAATAGCCTCTACCTGGGTGGTCCGAGGCGCGGACGAAGGTCTCGAGATAGTGGGAAGGTTCTTTCTTTTAGTCCTTATCCACCTGCAGATCAGATTGGAAACAGATTTTTTTGAAGACGAATGCTAAGGGCAGTCTGAGATGGAGGAATACCTCTTTTTATTGCAATCTTGGGGAGGTAAGCAGGGATTCTTCGTGAGGGAATGGGAAGGAGGTGTCTATGTACGTATCACCAATGGGATGCTACTTCTTGTGAACCGTTCACATGGTTCTTACAGTTCAATGGAATAAAACGGAAGCAATGAGGTGGAGGTTTCTATAGTGGCTGAATCAATCCTAATGCGAGCGTGTGCCTAACTCAGGGGTGACTAGGGCGATTGCCCTTGATTGGCACCAAAAATCTTATTAATGGCTATTTGCTATTTGTTTCGTTGTTCGACTTTGTTTTTTTCAAAGTCTATTTTATGCACAGGAATCGGGACAGGACCTACAGTTTAAAATGGAGTGCGAACCACTATGTGCCTCCACTGGGAGCGCGGCTATTTGTTTTAAAAAAGAGTTGGACATGTTGACAAGAATTAATTGAAGTTACTGCTGCGTAACATAATAAGTAGACCTCGAATTTTTAGGTTCTGAAAAGTGTGCTTTTGGGTTCCTAAAATAGACTCTAAAAATTCTAAAATAGGTTCTGGAAATCCTAAAATAGGCTCTAAAAATTCTAATATAGGTTCTGGAAATCCTAAAATAGGTTCTGGAAATCCTAAAATAGGCTCTAAAAATTCTAAAATAGGTTCTGGAAATCCTAAAATAGGCTCTAAAATTCTAAAATAGGTTCTGGAAATCCTAAAATAGGCTCTAAAAATTCTAAAATAGGTTCTGGAAATCCTAAAATAGGCTCTAAAAATTCTAAAATAGGTTCTGGAAATCCTAAAATAGGAAAAACTAAAATATGCTGACCAAGGCAGTAATTTATTTTATAAAAAAACATAAACTAACGTAACGTTTCAACCTTCTAGCAAGGTCTTCTTCAGACTCTGTATCAAGTACAAAACTTTTGTACTTGATACAGAGTCTGAAGAAGACCTTGCTAGAAGGTTGAAACGTTACGTTAGTTTATGTTTTTTTATAAAATAAATTACTGCCTTGGTCAGCATATTTTAGTTTTTCATAATCATGGAAACAAGGCTTAATGGACCTAAAATAGGCTCTAAAAATTCTAAAATAGGTTCTGGAAATCCTAAAACAGGCTCTAAAATCCTAAAATTGGTGTTAAATATCCTAAAATAAGTTCTAAAAATCCTGAAAGGACAGTTTACTTTGTCTTAGTAGACAAGGCTTAGCATTAAGGATCCATAGTGCGGGGGCAAAAAGTAGGGGGGAACTGTCCTCTCCAATCGCCACCACTGTCTGTAGGTAACAGTGGCATCATGACATTTTGCTTAGAGCTTTGAAAAACATCATAGTTTTGGAGAGAGTGGGGGTCGACAGAAAACATGTTTCAAGCACACCAGTCACTGAATTGTTTCGTTGCAAAACCAAGTCAATACCTCTTGAGAGATGCAAAAATCCTGTAAAACCTTAAAAAACTATAAAAACCTAGAAAGAGGTTTAATTTAGGCACATAAACATAAAATAGGTTCTAACAATCAAAATAGGTTATTTTAGGCACTATAAAACTTCGTCAGTTGTTGCGTTTTTTAATGAAATGCTGACATAACTTATGTCTTATTTACCTGCAAAGGAAACAAAATAGGTTAAAAACCTAAAATCCGACGTCTAATAATAAGTATATTGCAAAATCATATAGCAATTTAAGCTAAGAGATTACTGTTATTTTGATGTCATTATGTAGGTATTAAATAAACACATACCTGCAATAAACGTGTTCGTTAACAGTAATACGTGAAGTATTTTAAAAATAAGGCTTTATTGTTTCTCATTAAAACCGTAAATATGTAAGATGGTAGTTTTTTTATTGGAGGAAAGTTGAGAGTAGGAGGACTAGGGCGGGGTGGGGTGGGGTGCAGGGTGGAAAGTAGGACGGCGCCAAAAATCCACCTCGCCCCATTAAAAAAATTAGTCTAACTGTCGAGGGAAGAAACACGTAATCTGCTTACGCTATTGAAAGCTCCTTCTGTCATCTTACAACGCCAGTGGCCAGCAGGATCAACGGGAGACATAAACTATAGATATGCAGAACCAGTGGCGTGCCAAGGATTTTCGAAAGGGAGGGGTTACGAATACTTTTTTTTTTTTTTTTTTTTTTGTAGTCTGCCCTCATTTTGCCATCTTTTCCTACATTTGATGTTATTAGTTTTAGAAATGCTGGTCCTACGGGGGAGGGTTAAAAACCCCACCAACCCCCCCCCCCCCTCCCTTGGGCACGCCACTGTGCAGAACCAACCGTTCATAACGTGGAACGAATTCAGATTTCGCCCCAGTCTCCTCTCGAAAGAAGTTAATACAAAAGTTTTTAAGAATAATAATTAACTCTTTCGTGTTTGTCTGCTTTCAGATAAACTTATTCTGGCTCATTACGACGATGAGGACGAATGGTGATTAGATTAAATTGACGAAGGGGGACTCGCAAAGTAACACCCAGGCCAGGACTCGAACCCGAAACTTTCCCGAGCCAAGGAACACATCTATCATATAAATAATTAGACAATTGCCGCTCTTCCTTCTGATATGTCCGTATAACCTGCACACACACACACACACACACAAAAGCAGTCTTCACTTCAGCAAATTTTCTTCAAATTCAAATACGTTAAAATACTCTAAATGAGACAATACACTTTGGAAATAAGTTTCGGTGTAGAAATATATAGGACAAACAACATCACAAACTGTCACTGTATAGAGGTAAATAAGGATCCTAAATGCACTAAACCACGCGACACGGGTTCACAACTGCCACTAATGGATTGCCCTTGATCTACAAATAATCAAGTGGATATCCACTTGCTATACCTTAAAAAGTCTCATAGTAAATTTAGTTGGGGTAGATTTTTAAATATCATACCAAAGTGTCAAACGAGGCCCAGAGACTCGTCTCGATTTTACACAGGTCAGTCTCGTTCTCGATCTCCACATTTACAGTATGTTGTGCCATTTTTTCGTCTTGGGTCAATAGTGACGATGAGGATATAGGGGTACACTCAAGGAGTGTACGGAATGGTCCTTCCTGTAGACACCTCACTTTTACATTCTGGACTGAATTTTGCAGACTAACGAGAATTGGTTTGATTTGGTGTTTTAAGTCCACTTTATGCGCAGTAAGGCTAATCGGGACAGGACCTACAGTTTAAAGTGGAATCCGAACCACTTGTGCCTCCACCGGGTATCGAACCCGGGACCCCTTGATTACAAGGCAATGACGCTACCACTGCGCCATGGGGGAGGCCCAGACTAACGAGAATGTGGCGCCTGGAATTTCAATAAGGATAATCCACCGTAGGAATCGTGTTACGTTGTCCATACGTGGTTGTGGTTGTGATTGTCCATTCGTCCTTCTCATGGTATCAACAGTCATCTTCATCTTCGCGATTAGCCAAAAGTGGCAGAAAAGCGAAGTCAATTCAATTCAATCAACAATGGCACATCGACTCCTTGAACAAGGCGAGACCTCTGGCGGCCACTCCGCCAAGGATGCTCTCGGTCGCATCTTGAAAAGTAACAGAGGCTGTCTCGGTCTCAACTCTACTGAAAAACAAATGTTGGAACTACATTTATTTTGTTCTAGTTTCTGCCTCTTTGGTTAAAAGCGACGATGAGGATGTAATGAGGGGCGATTTTTCAATCTACAATTAAGGTTAAAGTTAGCACGTAACTGGAAGTTTGTCAAAATTTCGGTTTTTCAATGTACAGGATGGTGGTCGTAACCCCCCCCCCCCTTCATTTTCGACACTACGATGGCAACAGTTGGATTACTTGATATGAACACATTGATTAACCACCTCTGGGACTTCTTGGAATCCCTTCAGAACGTCACCGCCCGGGAAAAGGTCTTATTGACACTTGAAACGCGATGTGTGCCACAATATGGCGCAGAGTTCGGTCGTGCTACGAAAAGGACGGTCTCCATACCGATGTTCCGGACACCTAGACCATCAGGTATGTGTTCGCAGCAAGCATTCAAACATAACCATCGGAGTGTCGAAAAAACAGGGGGGGAGGGGGGGTACGCCCAATTTGTGACCTCCCTGTACAGTTAGCTCGTAACTGGAAGTGCGGTGGCGATTATCTTCCTCCTTGCAGTTACCAGCTTGACTGGAAGTTGCGAATAAACACAGCAGCTGCCTCATGGAGCTATCGAAGTTATACACTCGGCAACTTCACCGTCAGATTAAACAAGATACGATTCATTAAAAAGTTAAATTGGTACAGAATAAGACTTGTTTTGCTTAGCAGAGCTTACCAATGTACACGCAAACAGTAAAATTAAGCAGCATGGTTGCTAGAATTTGCTTGACGAGGTCGTGTTCGAGACTTTGTGTCGAAGGATAACCGGCTACAAAACGCTCCAATTTCAGAGCAGTGATTTCATACGGTGGTTAGAGGCAGCACGTTGCGTTTTATATTACGAATTCGAATCCTGATCCCGTTTATTTTTTCAACTATTTACTACGTGCGTTCCCTTCAATTCATGCTTTATTGGTGAATGATCTTACCTCAGAATAATTTTACTCTTTGTACCTTCATATTTTTAGAAGTTGGCCTACAAAGCATGCTCACTAAAATGTTGTGTTTTTTTCGTTCAACAAACATGCATGCATCAACTAACAGGAATTAATGTTTCGACTTCTGAGCTCACGTTTCTTCTATTAGAAAGTATCTACGCCTGTGCTCCATAACAATGTTTCACATATATTGGATTGAAATTTATTAGAAGGAAGACAAATGTGCAGTGTTTGTTTTGGTTAAAATTATTTCGTAACCATGTAGAATGAATATACGACATTTGTTACAATCATTTCCAATGCAAAAACGTGCTTTCGAGAGCGGCCTGTGCATGTGCGCTTGTTCTACATTTAAACACCAGGCTGTGTGGCAATCCATGCGGTTTGAAACTATAGGCCTACTATGAATAAGAGATAACACGCAGATCGATTCGCTATATTTCCGTGCTTCAGCATTGCCAGCAGAATATTTTGAAGTGCGAAGTGAGGATTATCTAACTACCGGTTAAATACGTTGAAAAACTCGGCGCTTGTTAAGAATGGCGATTATGTGTAACTGGCAGACAGTTAACAGAAAGATTAACTGTACATAAAAAAAAACGCCCTGAGTGATGCAACGAACCCAATGATACATTCCAGCTTTGCCAAGGTGCGAACCTGGGACCTCTGGCTTCGTAGCGCGACACGCTAGCCGGCGCGATGAAACGTTCACAAGGAAACTTCCACCACGATCACCCACGATTGGAACTGGGGGCGCTGACAATAGTTACTCCGATGCAAGAGCGGTGGAATTACTGCATACTGAATGTCATCACGCGAATACAATAGCGCTTCGCAAAACAGCTTTCCCAGGTAGGGAATGCCCAACTCAATAAGCGTCCCCAGAAAACCCGAGCAGCAACACGGGAAAGCAGGAAATTCGGTTCCATTAATTTCGCTTAATTTCATCCAGGCCAAATCCCGTAATGGATCGCGGTGGCGTTTCACGGTGAGGGCTGCCCACTTGTTTATTCTGCCGCCAAGTTCATCTCGCATTGCTCCAAAGTACGAATGCTAATTCGCTGCTATCGCACGCGCGCACGCCCCCGCAGTTTGTGTTGTGCTTAGAGATTTATACCCCGGGGATGGAAGGTCACAAGATAAGGCGCATTGTTACGGGAGGGATGTCTCCAGACTCGAAATGGTTTCATTTTTCGAAGACCCGCTGCTGGGAGGAAGCTTTCCGTAATCACATTGCAGTCAGGAATGAAATTCACTAATGTGCTCGTGTAACATTATATATGAAGAAAATCGTAACGGTACGTCGTCTGCGAATACGATTTCCAATTACGGAGATTTACTACAGGGTGTCTACCAAAAAACAAATCCAAAATTCTTGACTTTTTCTTGACCTTCTTTTTTTTCTTCTTCTTAACATGTATCTAATCAATCCCTACTTAGGTATAATTGGAAATTAAGAAAATATATATTTTTATTCAATGTAAACCTTACCACAATAAATAATAAAAACAGAAGCTGTGCTTTAACAAGAAATTTAGACTTGCTTTAATTAAACTGGTCGACATGGGCTTCGATGTCTCGTCGATGACCGTTGTCCCTGAATAATTTCAGCATGCTGATTCCAAAAATGAAAATCATTTTTACCCATCATGTCTAGTGTTTTCAGAAAAGAGCAACATATTAACTGCCTTAAATTCACAATAAAAGTTGTAGTTTCATTAGTTTCCCAACATATGGCTCTGTTTAGATGGTGGTAAAATATTGATTTTACACAATACAAATCCTCCAATTTTGAACCACACATGCATGCAGAATTGTATGCATTTAATCCACCTTCCACCTTGACATGACACATTGGCATGAATATTGTAAACTTTGATTACGTAGTTTTATTTTCGAAATCACTCGTGAAAATTTCCTTTACAAAGTGTCCTAATGCTCAATGTGGGTGGGTTGATTGAACTTAGTGACGTGGAGAAAAATCCTGACCAAGGGAAAAATCCTTACGTGATGGGAAGAATGGCGTGATTTCCGTGATCAGAATTCAAAATACTATTAGAATCACGTATTGATTTGGAAACAACTGAAATTTCCATTTTGTTGCCTTATGTAAAAAATGTAATGTAATGGCGAATTTGAGAATTTTGATTGTGAAATTCTGAAAATTTCTGACGTGATGGGAAAAAATGGATGTTATTTCCGTGAACAGCATTCAAAACACTTCCAGAAACACATATTAATTTTAAAACATCAGAACTTTTTTCTCAAAATGTCGACCAGTGTTATTAATGCATGTAAAATTAATGCTTCAGACTTCAACTGGATGGGTGTTGGCCACATTACTTTATTTAATATGTATTTTTACAAAACTTCACGCACGGAAGAATGTAATTCTTAGGACTCAAATGAACAAATCTTTACAACAAATTAATACAATTTTAGATTCCCAAATATCCAATTTTATCAAATCCCAGTACAGGTATATAACAATGTGAATCCACTTCTGTAAAAATAAATATTTCAGAAATCTTGACAACAAGCATAATTTCTTGACTTTTTTTGACCTACCTGTTGATTTCTTGACTGGTAGACACCCCGTATAAAGCTGAAACTTTAATATTGATCGATCTTGGGAAACCATATCACTCCAAGAAAATATATGAGTGTTTCGATTCCAGTCTACACTAAATAACAAACACTTGATCCATCCCCTCTGCACCCTTTTCGGCAGGGTGTTCGACTTGGATAAAGACCATTTCTTAATTTGGTCATCCTATAGGTAATCTGTACTATTTGGTAACAGTATTCAACCAGCATTTTACACCCTGTGTATTTCAATTCCACCTTGAGCTAAATTCAGAAATCAACAACTGACCCACTCCACCTTCTTCGGGTGAATAATACTCTTCCGAGCCTACCCGATAGTGTAGTGGTAACGTCGTCGAGTTGTGATCAAGGGAGGCCACCAGATAAAGACTTACTTTCTAATCTCCTATATTGAAATTCATAGTTATTCAATTATGTTATTAACTTTTAATCACTTTTTCAATAAAATACTTGGAAAGCTAAATCTCATTTTTGGAATTCTAAGAACTCATTTGTTCAATGGATTAGGTGGTAGAATACGAAAAATGGGGAATATAGGATAACTGAACGTTACTTCTGTTCGAGAGTGTGTAATAAGGTTTTTTTACATTTCTCAATGCAAATCCCATGAAAATTTCCTGGGGGGGTGTCGAAGTCCATTACTTGCGGCTGTGCATGTGAAACAGCATGTATATTATGGTTGCCTGCTATTGCTAAATACACTTTGCTTCTATATCTCACGAGAAATCAGGGTTGTTAAAAGTCCAAGGAATTTAAAATAAATTCAATTCCGGTCCAGGAGAGAAAATCAGCAAGCGTAAATGGGTTCTGGATCGTAAAGAACCTTTTTTCTCTAATGTGTTTCAATTCGGTCCAGGAACCCTTTTTCCGGGTCAATTTAAATACGGTACAGGACCCATTCTTTTGCGGATCAATTTAAATACGGCCCAAGAAAAGTTTCTGCGGAACAATTTAAATACTGTCCAAGAACCTTTTCCCCGGTTCAATTTAAATACGGTGGAGGAACCTTTTCTCCAGTTCAATTTAAATACGGTCCAGGAACCTTTCCCCGGTTCAATTTTAATACGGTCCAGGAACCTTTCCCCGGTTTAATTTAAATACGGTCCAGGAACCTTTTCCCCGGTTTAATTTAAATACATTCCAAGTTCCGTATTGAAACGAAGCAATGCGCAACTTGGACGGAATTTAAATTGTGCGAGAAAAAATGTTCCTATCCTCTTGCGGAACCCAATAGAAGCAATTAGAATTTACGGGTTCCTGGATATTTTTAACAACCCTGCAAGAAATGGCTACTTTAGAGTGATACATGTCCGAGCCTTCTGTTGCGCTTTCCACGGCTCCACCTTGCAGTTAACGGCACTTCAGGAGGATAGGTTGCAGCCAGTAAATAAATTAGTCAGTTACCAATATGAGTAATAAATGCAACGCGTGGACACCGGACGCTGGGCGTATCAATTACGTTTGAAACCCGAGACCCGTATTTGCCTTTATCGGAAATGGGGAAACCAGGAATTCCAGCAAAATTGTTTTTTCGGGTTGCGAAGATAGGCCAGAAACGACAAGCGGACAGGGAGGGACGAGAGAGAAAAAATGACACGATAATAACCAGGCTCAACGGGCCCAAAATTCGGGTGAATAATATATGAATCGCCAGCATGAACCAATGGGATAAAAAAGGGGGAGGGGCCTGTCTATAGGGACCGGTCCGGTTGCATTTAATATGCAGCATCATTAGCAAAAATAAACCTTCGCCCCCCTTTTTTATTATTAGTACTGGCCGGAGTTGACAGAAACGCGTTGTGAAATATTCAACACGGTACCATCGTATTGAATATCTGAAAGCAGGTAGAGGAATGAAAAAAAAAAGGTAGGTTTTTCGGTGGGGGGGGCACTTGGAATAAAAGACGGTCGTTCAGCGACAATGTCCGCCTTGTAATATCCGGTTTGCGTTGCACTATGCATTTACAGTTATGGCTCCCGGGTCGTGCCCGGAAAAAAAACTGGGGGAGGGGGAGAGGATGATGGCGACGTTTTCCGGGAAGGCGTTCCGGGACCTTTTTTTTTTCTCCCGGATTATTTTTTTCTCCTCTCGCCGGCTGGAGAATGTTAGCATGCATATCCGGAAGGGGGCGTTCTATGCATATTTATCGCCATTAACGAAAACTGTCGAGAGCCATAAAGGTCTTACGACTCCGGGGCGGGACGAAGGGGGGAGGAGGGGGCTGCACCCCCTCCCTCCGTAAATGGAGCGCTGCTTCTCGCTCGGCCCGGACCTTGCAGGCGACACTTTCGGAGATGATACACGGGGTCGTGCCTACGAGAAGAAGAATCCTCTGTTTTCTATTTTTCTTTTTCTTGCAAAACAAGCGCAATAGAAGTCAAATTAGGCTCGAGATGGCTCTGCCGAGAAACAAATAGCTTTTTGTAGTTGGAGCTGGTTTTATGGCCGACTGTGTCTTCGGAACTACCTCCCCCTTGGCGCCTCCCCCCCACGTGAACGTTTCGGAGCGATATTTCAAAAGCGCGCCGGCAATAAGAAGATAGTTTATCAGCTTAATTCCCCTCTCAGCTTATATAGCCTACATGAACTCCAGTTCCGGGCCCTTGTACAGTCAACGTCAGAAGTGGCACAGGAGGAGCTTACTTCCAAACGGTCTCTTGACCATCAAGCGAATTTAAGCAGCAAGGCGAACTAAAGTGCACAGTCATTTGTTTTCTTCTCTCGCTTCCCCGTATCTCTTGCCTTTTGACAGGGCTGCCAAGTATATCAACGCGGGAACACGGGGATAATGCAAGCAGCTGACTGCATCGCCTAAGTTTCATCCAATCGCTTACGGTTGAAAATTCGACTACAGCGCCACAGGGGAATTTTAATCTTGGTGAAGCTTGCAGGGAAAATCCTTGTGCTGCAGAGTTGTGGATCAAGCTGTCATCTCTTTTAATACAGCAGCACTTTTGAATGTTTTTCGTGTCTTGCCACTTTAAATACAGTCTGCTTGCGTTAGTCGCGGCAACTCACGAAGTGCGCATGCGCTACTGGTAAGATAGGGATGTCGACTGCCAGTAGACCGCAAGCGGGGAAGCAGATTCCGAAAAAAATGAGTCCACTGGTAAGATAGGGATGTCGACTGCCAGTGGAACACAAGCGGGGAAGCTGATCCCGAAAAAAATGAGTCCACTGGTAAGATAGGGATGTCGACTGCCAGTGGAACACAAGCGGGGAAGCTGATCCCGAAAAAAATGAGTCCACTGGTAAGATAGGAATGTGCCAGTGGAACGCAAGCGGAGAAGCAGATTCCGAAAAAAAATAAGTCCACTGGTAAGATAGGAATGTCGATTGCCAGTGGAACGCAAGCAGGGACGCAGATTCCGAAAAAAAAATAGTCCACTGGTAAGATAGGGATGTCGACTGCCAGTGGAACGCAAGCGGAGAAGCAGATTCCGAAAAAAATGAGTCCACTGGTAAGATAGGGATGTCGACTGCCAGTGGAACACAAGCGGGGAAGCTGATCCCGAAAAAAATGAGTCCACTGGTAAGATAGGGATGTCGACTGCCAGTGGAACGCAAGCGGGAAGCAGATTCCGAAAAAATAAGTATTCGTTCCATATCCACAGGGTTTATTGCAAGTTGCCAACAACCATCACATACACAAGCCAAAATACACAGTCGATCGCGTACAAGAAATATGCTGTTCTGAAACTCTCAGCGTAGTGTCGCGAATCTTTCTTCCCAATTCCCTCTTTTCGCATTTGGAATCGTCCACTCGAACTAGGCTCGTCTTCCGCGGTCGAGAAGTACACAAGAGCTACCATACTCTTCCAGCTTCTTGGTGCGAGTCGTCCTCAATTCGCCGAGGAAGGAAACAATTTTCGGTACTGAGCCGGCGAGGACAAAAGGGGGGCCTTTCTTCAAAATAAGTAGGTGTCTCCAGCTCAGAAAGCTCGAAAACAGTAGCGACAGGACCACTTACCACCCAGTGTAAAAGTCGTTGTGCGATGGAGTTTATTTGGGTATGTACGGTTAATCCCAATAGGGCCTTGGTTCACCGTGAGACAGACTAACGCAAACTAATAGTTACTTGTGTTATCTTGGCAATAACCAACCTCTCCGTGGCGCAATGGTTAGCACAACGCACTACGACGCCAGGCGTCACGGGTTGGTATCCTGGCCTGAACATGGGTGTTCTTTGTGAGTGTCTCTTCATCAATTTTATCACATCGTCGCTCATGCTCATCTTTGCGATGAACCGAAAGTGGCAGAAAAGCGAAATCAAATGAATCAATCTTGAATACATAAAATGGGGAGTGTTATAAGCAATTTATGTCTGGGGACAGGTGGCCAGAGCGTGGTGGTGATCACGCCTAACAGAAGGCTTTACCTTTCTATAAGGCAGGCTCAGTGCTCTAGCGGGTTAAGCGGTCGACTTTCGATATCCGGGTTCAAAGCTTGACGTGAGCATGGATGATATTTGGGAGTGTTTCTCCATCAACTTCATCACATCATGGCTTATCGTCTCGATTAGACAAAGGTGGCAGAAACACGACGATAAATACAAATACATTCATTGGTTTAAAAATACATGTACCTCCGGGAAAAAGAGTACCCAAGCATTGAAAAATAATAAAAAAATAATATGAGAAACTTGCATAGCTGCGCGACAAAATCCCTCCACTTAAATTTCATGCTAGACAAAATTAACATTATCACATTATTTGGCAAGACTATCGGTGGTACGCATTGAGAACTTAAATGTTCTAACTCCTCCACATCTCTTACTTAATCCGAACAATTTCGGATATAAGGCCGAAGCACGAGATGTGAATTGCGCTTGTTTTCACGGGCGCGTTTCGAGAACTTGGACGAGAATCGAGTTTACATATCGATATTAGATTGTGTCATGTCTCCACGGCGTCAATATTTGAATTTGCTGTGACGAAATCTCCACACCAGTTCTTGACCTCCATATTCCTAAAGTAGACTGCATGACAGGAGTCTTGTGTCACGTCGACCACGTGCGGAAAGATAAAAATATGCCCAGTGAGCACCTTGGCGCCTAAATTAAAATTCCAGCGCAGAAGTGTTGGGGATTCTTGCGTTAGGTTTTGTGCTAACTAAAAATACTCTGTCGCACAACGCAGGAGTTGGGGTATGCTCGTAGGAAACAACTCAGTCAACAGCCAGACCAACGTCTCCATACAAACCCCATTCCAAGGAGCGTTTGAATTCAGAACTAAGCCCCAATTTGAGTAAGCGAAATAAAATAACAAATATATTGGCTAGTGGGGAACTCCTTATTAAAAATAAGTTAAAGAACTTCTAAGAAGTAAAATTAGGCGTAGCTACTATACTTCTGATAAATGCTCAGGCTGTAAAGAGCTATTACACCTTTGATGAAAGCTCAGACTGTAAAGAGCTATTAAGCTTTTCATAAAAGCTGAGGCTCTACATAGCTGCTACTTATTTGATTAAAGCTCAGGTTGTACAGAGCTACTAGGCCCTTGATAAAAGCTCATACTCTAAACAGCTACTGCGCCTTTGATAAAGGCCCCGGCCGTAACGAGCTTCAAAATATTTGATAAATGCTCAGCTGTAAAGAGCTACTATTAATTTGATAAAATCTCAGACTGTAGAGAGTTACTAGAGCTTTGGTAAAAGGTTAGGCTGTAAAGAGCTACTACAATTTTGATAAAAGTTCAGACTGTAAAGAGCTACTATTTATTTGATAAATGCTCAGGATGTAAAGAGCTACTAGGCCTTTTATAAGAACTCAGGTTGTAAAGAGTGGCTTAGGCCTTTGATAAAAGTTGAGGCTGTACAGAGCTACTACGTGTTGAGGCTGTAAAGAGCTACTACTCTTTGTTATAAAAACTCAGACTGTAAAGAGCTAGGCCTTTGATAAAATCCGAAGTCATAAGGGAGATATCAGACCGAAGCGACACGCGACAAATGTTGCTTGAGAACTAGCCATTCAACAACAGCGTTTCATATAGTGGCGTACAAGCCTGCGTTCGATCGGTGGTGAAATTTTCATTCGACGCATGTCGCTCTTGTCGCTTCGGTGCTAAATCTACCTAAAAGACAAGCGGAACACAGATATGCAGACAATACAGAACACCACAAAGGATTATAATAATACAGGGCATATACTCATGCGATTCTTACGTATCGTTACCTTCAGCCATACAAAAATAGTAATGAAATAGTTCTAGAATACTTCCTAACGCATAACAAAAAGTTGTTTATTTTCGGCTAACACCAAAGTTACAGTAGATGTTACAAGATGATGCTCAGTGTTAACATTTGTGCGGTATACTGCAAGTCTGCCATCTGTTGTCAAATTTAACAACACTCATATTTTTTGAGGCATTAAGTCCATACAAGACATAAGTTCATATACAAAGCTTCAAATCTTCTAAGTGGTCAAAAGTATGAGAGTTCATCAACAGAGCTTTACGGTACTTGTGGCTATGAACAGTTTGAAGGCTCAGCAGCAAGGTACTAATTAACCCGAATCAGTACCACAAGAGAGTCCTCGTAGCTGAATGGCACGCCACGAACTTGTGAGCGAAAGCGAACCAATGAAAACGCAGAAACTACCGCAATGAAGAGGAATCTTGGCAAAGATTATTGGGAGGAAATGGGGAAAGGAGGGATAACGGGGAGGAAAATCTCGAAGCATCGAATTGCGTTATATTTCCAGCAAAAGAGATTTTTTGTGAACTGAAAATCAAAGGATCATGATGAGAAAAAAGGAAGGCCAGAAGAAAGAATAAAAAAATGATATATAAAGCATCGAAGAGATTTCACTCAGTAGAAGAAGAAGAGATGACGTGTCCATTTCCCTTTTGGCCCGCAAATGATTAATCGGATTTCATCTGTAGCGAAAGAAAGGAGACGGAGGGATGATTCTTCAGTCCATTACGCTTGAAAAGGAGGACGGTCTTTGACAAAAGCCTGCCTGCGGTAATACCTCGCAGACGGGTTCCAGGTTGCCCAACGCAGAAAGGGAAATTTCCCCTTCGCAAGCCGCAACCCCGAAATACGCGGGATTTCCCTTTCAAGTGCACACGCGAGCGATGCGATGCGATGCAAATGCGGGCGGGATCGCGCGGTGAATCACCTGTGCGGAACAAACAAGATGGTTTGCCAATGTTCTAGAAATGTATGCTCGTCACCCCTCTTGTTTTCTGAAAGCACATTTTCTCATCTGTGTCTACTGGGCATCAAATTCGCTTGTGAATGTAATAACGAACTAGGGAAAACCGACACCCGAGTATGCTATTTATCAAGTTGCAATCACGTAAACACGATCCGAAATTAAATTCCTTTATTGTCCTTCACAGACAATTTTGATGGAAGCAACATTCTGAAACTCTCTTCCACTGTGGCCCTTTTCAGTGGCGGCAATCCAGTTTTAATCCCCCCATCCCCCAGTTTTAACTCACTTATTTGGTAAATGTATTTCCTTTTAAATACACAACAGTAACAATGCTCACAACAATGACTCCTTCATAATAAACCTTTTTGAGGGGCCCTTTGAACTCTGAGAACAACCCTACATGCATTCCGCAAAGCAGGGGGCTCATCGCGAAAGTGGCCCATTTTCCAGAATTCCACTATTGTGCATGAGACTAGTGAAGTTGAAGTGACATCAAAATGCTTTGAAATCTGAAACGCACGTTGCTGCGGAGTATGTACTTTCACGTTTATTACAGAAAATTATGATGAGGAAATTTGTCAAAATTTTTCATGGAAGTTGCATGTTCCCACTTACCAATATACTATTTTATATGTTCGCCTCAAATAAAATGGACTTTCTTGGGAAAAAACAGAAAAAGTGCCATGTGCAGATTTTCCTAGTCGTTCCAGCATGCACCGAAGAAGAATGACTGAAGAGTTTCCTAAAGTTCACTTCATGCGCAGATAGGCTAATAAGGACGGACCTACAGTCCTGGATCCGAACCACTGTGTACTTCCACCGGGTATCGAATCCGTGACTCCTTGATTACTAGGGTGCGACGTTATCCATCCCCCCTAAGGCCAATGGCGCATCCCCCCCCCAAATCATGTCATGCGTCTTCCCAAATCATATCGTAATCTCCACAAAGTATTTAACTACGACAGCGTGTCTACCGAAAGTAACTTCTCTCTTAGCTATACCGAACACTATATTTGATCTGCTCCTCCTCCTTAAACAGGGGTGCCCATCACTTAAGATCGCCCCTAAAATCGTTCATCTAAAATCCTCCCAAAATGGTTTGGATGAATACGTAATAATTTATGTCTATTCGAATGAAATACCATGTTAAACTGTCCATATTTTCTAATTGTTCTACTTTGGAAACAAAAATAATTAAATTAGCACATTTATTGTTTAAATGTATTAAATTAAATTATTTAAATATTCATATAAATAGTGCTCGCTCAGTAAAGCGCCAAACATGCACTCTTGCAACATACTATTGCGATTGAAGCGAGCAAGGAAAATTTTATATCCATTTCCTTGCAGGCTTTGCAAGAATATTAATTTAATAGGGTTTCAATACTTTCTTAGGATCTCAAGATATTTAGTCTTTTCCAGCTTTTGGCACGCTCGGGGTCGAAAACACGTGGATAGCATATCGCTAAATACAGTCTCCAATATTCGAACTCTCTCTCTCTCCACTACAGAAAACCCTTGACAATGTAAGATGTAATACTTTATCAAGAGCTTCCTATCTCCCCCTTTAAATTTAATACTAAATCCTACCACCACAAAAATTTCCATGCCAATTTTAGACTTACTGTTGATATTGAAGAGTGAATATTGCCTCCTCCAAAAAATTAATTCTGTCTTAACACCTGAATTTCTGCAACAGTCTAAAACAATAGTAATACACAAGAATTGGATAGCCCCTTCAATTTAATGCTCAATCCCCCTCTAACTAAAATACTACCCACAATCTAAGACCTAGAGTTGGATACTGTCCACCCCAAAGTTTAATTCAGAATTCCCCCTCAAGAACCACGTGTCAATTAAGGCCTAATATGTAAGAGTTGGATATTGCTTCCCCTCCCTTTCGATACGTAATACCATTAAACACTTTCTTTTCTTCATGTAATCGATTAAATGTGGTGCATTTAAAGTGTAAAATTTTTAAATATATTTTGGAAAATATATATATAAATGTTGAATTTCATATTATTTGAAGGGGGAAAAAATTCCCCAAAAATCTCGATGGCGCAGCCTGCGCCATAATCCCCCCCCACCTGTCGGCACCCCTGGTTACCACTACATCATCGGGGGAACAAATTACATGCAAGTGAAGACGCAGTATTATATTCGCATCTACGTACTTTATCCGTCCTTTGTGGAATAAATCGGCGTGACATTATTACCTTCTGTCGATTTCAGAGCAGATATTAAGAATAAGTTTCAAAACAAACGACGCCATTTTGTGCTAAATGATGACATGGTGGTTTAATCTGTCAAAAGCTCTGGATCACACTGATTAATCCCGAAACGGTGAAGCGTGCATATGTGACTCACCACCGGCCAATTCTTGACAGCAGCCTATTTTACAACCCAAAGAAGAAAGTTACGTAGAACAGGTTCAGTGCAGAAAACGCTGCGTGTCCTTCAGAACCTAATTCCCACTACCCCTACGGTTGCCTTGTAGCCATGGACGTCCGCAGGATTTTTTCCAGGGAGGGGCAAGGAAGATATTTTTTCCAGAGGGGCAAACAAGTCACATTTTCCAACAAAAGAGTATTGTTCCCTAAAAAAAATATTGCTTAAATTTGAATTTATGGTCTTCATGCAATAATTAACACATATTATTGTGGCTAAAATGAAATTTTATGTGTGAAATACAAAATTTTTCGTTGACTTTCATTTTCCAGGGCGGGCCACGGCCCCCCTTGCCCCCCTCCGGACGCCCATGCTCGTAGCTGTGCTTTAACTGTGAATCCGAATAAGTTACCTCGAGAACTCATAAATAGTAGTTCGAGTCTTTTTAACATAATATCCTTCCTTTGTAACTTTATATAATTTAAAGTATTTCTAGGTATAGTTAGCCATCAAGCAAGTACTTCTTTATTCTTTACTATATTCTCAATGATTTTATTTAATAACTCTTAGGACTCTTTCCACACGTATTTACTAGATCAAGCCACCTAGTATTTACCTTAACACTAGCCCAATCTATATGGACATCATTCATATTATATGGGTAAAATTATAACACAAAATATATACTCGTATATACTAGCTCACCTGATACTGGAAGGTGTGCTTGCCCTATTAATACCAATTGTAGTATGTATTGAAATAATCAGAAACTTAATTCGCCCAATAACCCTGCCTTTTCACTTTAAAGTAAAATTATTATATATTAATTAATTAGACAGAGTTAATTCCTTGTCCAGCCATTTATTCTAGCCCGCAAAGACTGATGATTGTGCTACCTTCGCACGGTGAAAGTACCGCGGTCATTAAACAAATGTCATTGGGCAGACTATACCTCATAAAAACATGTATTTGATAAAATGGCGAGAATGATTTTTGCTTGTGTGTGTGTGTGTGTGCGCGCGCATGTGTGTGTGTATGCATTAATGATATAATTTCTAAACAAAAATAATTAAGAGAAATAGGTATAATTAACCAAACTCAAATATATTTTGCCAAACTTTGTTTCAGTCTACTTTATAGACTAATACGGCAATCGGGAGAAGATTTCAATCTGAACCAATAAACTCACGACCTCAGGATTATGAAGGGATAGCTACCTAACATTTCTCTAACAATCTTTCATTTCTGCGTAGAATTTCAGGCAGAACTCTAAGAATATCCCCGTCAGCAGTCGTCAGTCTCTCACTCCAATACATAAAAAAGGGACCGAGGAACTTTTCCAAATCATATAAAGTGACAAGGATCCAGAGAAAGGGAACCAACCCTCTCTGTGCAACAAGGGCTTAGCCCTTGCAGAAGTCGGTCGCGAAGATGAGTCGTTCTCCATCCAAGTCTTGGCAGAGAAAACTCTTGGAAACTCAGTGTCGGTTATTACAAAGAATCTCTTCCGCCATCCCCGAGCTTCCTTTTGTCTTGGAGAAATTGTGACGTGCTGGAGTTGGGAGTAGCTCCATCTGTAGCCGTCGAATGAATCCATGAGGGCCAATCCTGAAGGCACCAAAGCGCGAAAGATCTGTTGCGGCGCAAAGTGTGGAGGAGATGACTTAGCGGAGACAGCATTTTCCGACTGGAACAAGGTTGAGACAAGCAAGGGTGAAAGGGTGAGGGGGAGAGGAAGTGCACTCAACTGCGAGATGAGAAGGAAAAGCAATAAGGAGGTAGGTTCCTTGATTTTGTCTCCAGATATTGGCGAAGACAAGAAAATGGATTCGGAAGATATCAATTCCAGAATTGTTCAAGTGTGGCGTTTGGAGAAATGTAGCTTTGTAAAGATTTGATCGCAATGATCCACAGGGAAGCTGAGCACGTGGATTTAATGGTTCTCCTCACAAAGAAAACTGTTCATTAACTGTGGTTTTATAGGACGGGTGTCCAAACTTTCCTTGTATGCAGAGTCAACTTTAGTCGTTTGTCACAAGCCGTACCAGATTTTACTAACACTAGCGCAGGGCTTCCCAAACCTTTTTGTTTCACGGCGCCTTTCGAGTTTAAAGATTTTTCCGCGGCGGCCAAGTCAGAATGTAGGCCTATCTAACACTTGCAACGCTCATTTAGTAATGATAGGTTGCTTGCCTTTAAGTTAAAAAATGAACACATATTTCAAATTCAGAAACATTTTATATATAAAAACCCTTTGGGAACCGCTGCCCTAGTGCATCAAAACAAAAATTGTAGGCGGGTGTCTCTCTCTCTCTCTCTCTCTCCCTCACACACACACACACACACACACACACACACACACACACACACACACACACACACACACACCAACACACACACAAAAAAAAACTTGTGCAGTAAACATTTTTGTTTTCCTGGGGGGGGAGTTCCACCTTTGTGACAATCAAGTGTAAGCAAAATGTTCATGTGGCACAGAGAAAGAAAATGCAAGCCATAATCACACACGCTAATTGTGGTCGAAAACGCGCAGTATAGGTTCAACTTTGGACTCTGTAATCTTTGTGTTTAAAAGCAATGTAAAAATGTTATCAGGAACGCAAAAATGTGTATTAGCGTAGCGGAAATGAAAAGTGAACGACAAACACAACACATCGTATTCAGTGAAAGTAAAAAAAAATGTACATGTAATTGTTTTCGAAATATTCATTCACTAAAAAGCGAAGAACAAGACATAACAGACATTAGGGGAAACATAAAACTACTAACTCAAGTCTATACTTATTATTATTAATATCTATTTAAAGCCTCATAATTCAAAGTATTGTTAATGCTTCATGATGATCTTTTTGTTTTTGTGTTTGGAATAAAATTTAGTGAGCGAGAATATACGACGCAAAAATATATAAATAAGATATACACACGCTCATGAAACGCACTTGTGGGCCTCCTCCATGGCGCAGTGGTAGCGTCATTGCCTTGTAATCAAGGGGTCCCGGGTTCGGTACCCGGTGGAGGCACAAGTGGTTCCGATCCCACTTTAAACTGTAGGTCCAGTCCCGATTAGCCTTACCGTGCTAACTCAAACCAACTCAATGAAACGCACTTGTAAAATTTCAGGATTGGTTGGAAGCAAGAAAAACGTGTATACTGCTTGTGTAAACTACGTAACTATTAGGCTATGCTTTGGAATGCCATTCCTTAGTTTCCTTAATTTAATATAATCTTCCGTGAAATTTCCCTTTCATAATACGCATTATGAAACAACAATTTTCTTAGCATCTGTCTCATATTGTGTATAACGGATTAGATACACAGAAAAAAGACGTCAACTAGCGCCACAACGGGAGGAATAGTTTCTTTGTAATACCTAGACATGGAAGTTTTGCACCACACCACTTCCAGCGGTTAAAAAAAACGAATAAGGAGCTTTCAAGCCACGAACTACTGTTCGTTTCTGATGTTTGCGTGATTGTACAAGTAGTTAGGAACTTCAGCCTAACTTTGTGGTGAAGTTAGAACTTGCCCCTGGCTCTAAACCGATTAGTTTGAAAGCCCCAATAATTAAGACGTGAAAATCGCTCGTTTCTCACAAAACAACACTGAACGTTCGCTAGATGCGGATGGAAGCTCGTCAGGGTGAAGTATATTAAGAGAGGCTTGCAAGTTGAATGAACACGATCCTTGCTTGTTAAATTTGCATTGTAGGTAAGAAAACAAAAAAATACTGCAGCGAAATAAAAATTTGAAGATCCATAGAATAATCTATTTACAGAGGACTGTTTGCATAATATCTAGCTTCTATCGTCATGTAATCAAACTTAAAGTTATAGTAGTTCTGCTCATTTACATGCGTTTTCTATTTCACTTTTAGATTCGATCACAGATAACTGTGGTCAATGCTTAACGTGCACACCTGGAGGTGTTAACAAGATGGCGGCGTTGAATATTGCAGATTATGAGAAATAAGGATGGTAGCGAGAAATTCTCTAAATTTCGACTCGCCTGTTTAGAAAACAAGTTCTTTCGAGACGATATCCAGAAGCCCGACATCAACTGTTCCAGCCTCCCGTTTCATGTGGAATTTTTGTAACATGGAAGTTATACGACAATTATCACCGTTATTGTATTACTATGCTGCTTATTCACATACGTGGCTGTGAGGTTGCTTATTGGTGATTATATTAATAAATTAATATGCAGAAATGTTTGTTTTTAATTTAATAGCCTATACTTATTTTACATTTTTTTGTATTTATTATTATTTCGAAAATTTGTTGCACCCGACAACGATTCTCGCTGCGTACAGTGGGACGCATAAGTATACCAAGCAAATTGTCCATCACCATATTTTTCTCTCTTTGTTTTAGCGAATGAGAGCTTCACGAATTGAAACAAAGCGCCAAACAAGCAACTAACAAACTCTGCACCAGAAGACGTGAGGGTCTTAAACGTAACGTGATTAAAAACACGCAGGATGCAAGGGAAAATTAACAAAAAATCTCATTGACAAATTGTCGAGCAATACTTGTGCATACAACTGTACCATCACATAACTTGCGTTCATTAGCTCTGGTGTATCATTTTTGCAAATGATTAACAATAGCCTCAGAGTTGCCAGACTTTCAAGTGAACTTCCCGAATCTCTGCTTCCATCCTGTTCAGAATCACATCTGTATTATGTGAAATGTATGTAAGTCTAATAGGTTTTCAAAATGTTGGAAGAATCGTGCTGAACACCCTGTGTTATGGTGCGCTTTCGAAGTTCAGTCCATTCTGGAATCTATGATGTTTATATCTGGTTTTAACGCATTCATATATGAAAAAATAGCTTATTTCGTCTAAAGTTCTGGAGATTATTTTTTTTCACAACTTTCCACAACGCGCCACACTCAATTTATGAATTAATCTAAAGCTGCTTCCGTTTCGGATGTACAAATCTTAAGTTTCACTAGGGTGGCTGTGAACACAATAGCCGTGGCAGACAAGGGTTCGGAGAAGGAAGGGGAAAAAAAACGGAACGTAAGATAGGGAAGATGAGTCCCTCTCGTAGCAAGCCTTGTCTTATGAAATGTTTCCTCTCCTGAATGTTTTCCTCCGCGGGTGATTTAAGGACGGACCCTCGCCTAAAAGGGGTCGGGAATTTATGCCGCCACGCTGACCTGACTTGATTCGCTCCCAGACGCCGTCCCTTTATGCAACCCGCCTTGCTTCCAGATCCGGAGGAGCTACGCAATTGAAAATCTCCAGCCCGTTTTCCGGGAGCAACAAGAAAGGGGGCGCCAAGGGTGGTGGGGACACGGTCTGTCGACAATTATGTTACGACGGTGTTCCATATCTCAAACGCTGCGACTGTGTGCATTTTCGTTATTGCTTCTCTTTTTAGTGAAGTTTAACGTTGTTAAGGCACTCTCTTGATCTTCTAAGGATGTTCCCGACATTTGGTAATCTCAGGGCTGTCTGTAGTCGAGGATATACGCCGTATACCATCTGGTTAATGTTACTCATTTGAGTATACCTTACGTTAAAATGCGTATACCTTCTGTTACAATGCGTATACCTTGTTAGAATGCGTATACGTACCTTCTGCTACAATGCGTAGCCTATACCTTCTGTTACAATGCGTATACCTTCTACTTTAGTTTCGTTTATATTTATTTGGCAAGTGAGCTTATTAGTGTCAAAATACAGGGTGGTCCATATTATATTTTCAGTGTTATTAGCAGCATTATTAGAGTTATTAACAGTATACAAACTGACAATTCACAAAAGCAATATCAACAAGAAAATGAAATACGATAACATATTGTATTGCACCTCTTACGTTCAATATACAATCATTAAAATACACGTTTATTTCTTTTTTTAAATGCATTCTCTATTGAAAAAATATACCTCATTTATGCCAATCATGGGGATATCATCATCAACATTCTAACATCAATGGATTTATCTTGAAGATGTTAAATTATATTATGCATATAATTAATGGAAGCATAAGCCAAAGTTAATGTAAACATGGTGTCCCCTTAACGTGTCACGAAACTTAGTGTACTCCCTGTGAACATTTTGGGACTACAACGCTGGGTAGTTTCAAGTGAAAAAGTAAGCTTCTCTAGTTCGAGTTTTGTGCTACAAAAGCCTGCCTTGGTCTTTTCCCTTCTTTCCATTTAGGTGATTTTACGTCACTCTTTTACTTCTTAGGTTCATCGAGATGATAGACGGATGATGGAAGAAAAATACGTCCAGGAATCCAGAGTTTGAACAAGGAACCTCAGCTTTCGTAGAGCGTCACACTATCGGTCTCGCTTTGTGTTGCAAAACCTTATCTCGGGGTCATTCCTATTTGTTTCTAGTTCTCCTCTTAAACTAAAATGTCTCTCATACTCTATTTTGTGTTGTGCTACCAAAATCTATGTCGTTGTCGGTATACAAACTCCTTCTTGTCTTATACAGCGTGTCCGGCTTAGAGCCATAAAAAAATAACGGTCCAAAAATATGTTTGACCAAGGACTTATTGGAAATGAAGGTGTATCCTGATTCACAATACCTTGCTATTACACATCATAAAATGAGAGGCACTGGCTCCGTCACAATCACTAACAACGTCAATACACTTCTATATGTGCACGGACTTCAATTCGACAAATAATAACACACAGAACACCTTATGTTGTGGAGACCACTCTGCCATGTTTGTTTAATGTGCCTATGCGCATGACACCGTTTCGTGTTTCTCGTAAATGGCAACAGATGGCAGTACCGTACATACATAGGTGACTGGTATTTGTAAACTGTAATGCATGTTTCTTTTATTATAACTAGTAGCTGATTGCCCGGCGTTGCCCGGGTATTTCTTTATCCCAATCTTCTATTACACAGGAAAATAACGAATTCTGACTATAGTGTAAAATGAACTTTGAGTTGAACGGCATTGGGAGTGTCACTATTCATCTTAGCGGACCGGAAAACTATGGATTCCACACTAATATCGATCGTTTTACAAGTCACTCTCTTCCCAACCCCCACCTTTAGCGGTGCCACGGGTGTCTTGGAGTTGAACGGAATTGGGAGTATCACTATTCATCTTAGCGACCACGAAAGTATGGATTCCACACTAATATCTGTCGTTTTCGATTACTTTTACATGTAACCCCCTTCCCATCACACCCATAGGGGTGCCAGGGGTGTCTTGCCCCCACAGTATTTATTTCCAGGTTGCAAGTGATACGGGTACCAAGTTTGGTTAAAATCACTCCAGGCGTTTGAGAGTTATGCCGGAACAAACATACTTACACAACCACATACCCACACACATACATCCATTTTTATTTATATAGAGAGATAAGCCGGAAACGATGTACTTTAAGCAACAGATAGAAATATATGCAAAAGAGATACCTAAATCAAAAGAAGAATAAAAAAAAATGTTAATCACGTTTACTCAGAAGCAGAGATACACGTAGGAAAAAAAACCTAATCTGTTGGAATCTGTTGCAGAAGCGCAAACCAAACCGAGAAAGAAGTACGTAGATTAGCAGCCTCTCAAAAGCACAGCCAGCAAAGCTCGTAGCTCCCTGGCTAGGGAAACACGTGCGACGATAAAAGTTTGAGAAGAAAAAAAATCAGGACAGAGAAAATCGACGGTAGTAAAATCGCATCAAATCTTGACGCAATTAGCCGGTCGTGGAGTTCCCGCCAAAAAAAGAGCACTTTGCTCCCATTGGTTACTCGTTAGCGCCCAAACTTTTTCCCAGTTTGCATTTCGGCGCTCGCATAAATGGGGGACACCTGATACGCATTAAACACATCCCATCCTCACGTTCTTGTAATTCGAAACGAATATTTTTTTCTAAATAAATTGCGGCAACGAGCAAACTTCTTCAGACACTGTACGAAGCTGTAACAGTAGGGGCAGATCATAAACGTGAAATGCATACCGTGATCATCTAATTCAGGGTAACTTGAAGTGAAATTGGGGAAAGGTGTTTCAGTTTGTCTGGCAACAGTGTTCAATATTCTCTGTGTGTATCACTCTTCCCTATAATTCCAAGCGTTTAAAACAACGTCAGTGTACTGGGAGCCGAGTTATATTTTCGCAACACAAAATATTCTTCGAAAAGTTTAAAATTCTGTAAAAATATCACCGAAACTGAACGTTGTAAACAAATTTACAAATATATTTATATGTTGGGCATATTTAGTGAATCAGTTGGACTGCTTTGCTGCGTTTGTTAATGTAAGTAATACGTTACCTTTCAGGTAGGGATGGTACATTGGGGTGCATAAGTATTACTTGGAAATTGTCCATTACTATTTTCATTATCTCTCTCTCGCATTTTACGTGTTTTTGAGGAATACAATTGTGCAGAAGCTGCAAGCAGCTTGTGTAGTTTTACATGGTGATGGACGATTTGCTTATAAATACTTATGCATCACACTGTACCAACACATTCCCTGAAACATCGAGAATGATACCGAGACCAGTGCATTCGAGACTTGTTGGTTTATTATACTACTTATTCAGGCATACCAATGGAATGGGTGCTTGACAATTATTATAGATAATTTACGTAGTGAACAATATGCAGAACTTAGAGGCGAGTTTAGGCCTTTTCGATGGCGCAGTGATAGCGTCGTCACCTTGTAATCAAGGGGTCCCGGGTTCGATACCCGGTGGATGCACATGGTGGTTGGATCCCACTTTAAACTGCAGGTCCAGTCCCGATTAGCCTTACTGCGCATAAAGTGAACTTAAAACACCAACTCAATTAGAGGCGCGTTTAGTTTGTTTTGCTAACCATTTCTCGTACTTCGAATTGAGTGGACAAGAAACCGAAATCGAAATAGCGTTCCTCATTCACGAGATTATGGATACCAATAGAATCCGTATATAGTAACGTCGTTTTATTTATCACTTAAGTTAATCGCGACTATGCGAATGAATTCATTGTATTTTGTAGTTTTGTTATTTCACGTCGCCTTTCTGACACTTTTGGCTCATCACGACAATGGGGATGAGCGATGATTAGATGAAATTGATGAAGAAGAATGTCAACATATGACTCGAGCCAGAAGCTTTGGTGGCAAGATCTTCTACCAAAAAACTAGAAAAATATTAATAACATACACTGAAACTTATCACGAATTCAACAATTCGTTTACGAGTAATGTTTCAATACTCCTTTACGGCACCATGCATTTCACAAACGCCCTGTACCGAAATTAGAAGTGTACAAAATATTCCATCCGCAATTTCTGACAATTTTACACTAAAAGAACGAAAAAGAAGCAGCTAATATTATACTTCCAACAAAGAATGCTAGAAATTTTGAAAATTGAACATCTCCTGAGCGTTCCGCATTAAGTAAGAAATTTTGGGCAAAATATTCACTAAATATTTTGCTTGTCAAATCCATTAGACCTCTATCTTGATATTAACGTTATCCTTCAGAGAAGCGTGAGACAAGTAACCAATCAGTTTCCGTTAAGAAATAATCAGGCACCACCTGACCCCGCCTAATATAATCGCATAAATAATTCTGATGCAAGAGTCAGTCTCACACAGACAACTATAATCAGAGCGTCAAAGGCTATCAATTTGGAGCTTTGAAAAACACGTGACTGGGCGTAGTCTTCTCTTATCAGTGAATTCTCATGATTTAATGGGACGTAAATAAGTAATTAAGGCAACAATGCAATGGAGTACAGACGCATTCATTCATTCTGGACGGCCAGGTATAGAAAGTGGAAAGAATATTATTTCTTAACTTACCAAAGTTACTCCCCAAAATGAAAGAAATTCAACTTACCTAAAAAAGAGAGAGAAAAAGAAATTAATGACTGCAAGGGCATATATAAATAAAATTATTTATTAACATTACAAAATGTTATAATTCTGCGCAATGATATTTTATCGTAACAGTAATTGTGCAAAACAGTATAATCAAATCAGTAACATTTGTATATATGAAAATATCAATTCACTTGTACGGAAATGATATCCAGTAATCTGTACTGATTTTAATTATTCAAGTACAGAGAAAGCAGTGTCCATTTTGGACAAAATCAATAACCTTGGAAGAAAAACGGGCGTCATTTTTTTTTTGCACTCGATACATTAATTTCATCATAGCTTAACAAAAATTAAAGATGAATATGGATGTTCCATATATTATCATACTAAACATTAATTTTACAATATAAATCAGGGTGGCTATTCTAGGACCTTCATAAATTTCCAGTATAATTCCCGGCTTTCAAGGCAAACTTTCCAAAAATTCAAGGATACAAGCAGAAGTTTTCTCTATTTCAGCATTACGTATTACCTCCTCTCACCACACACAGACGCACACATAAATATATTAACAATTTGAAGGGTCGCGCAATTCCAATTTATCCAAAAATTCTAATTCAATTCAACTAAACGGTATATATATTTAACATATTTAAGGTGAGGCGTTTACATTTGCCATTTCACATACTCGAAATACATCTACAAACACAAGTCACAAATGTTACGGAATATATTAATCTAGGGCAAATTGTTAATTGTGTAAGAATATCAAACTGAAATTAACCTATCAACTTCAAGATATCTTGCAATACTCTTCAGTCTGTCAGATAGATTATTCTGCAAAGGAAACTAAGAAAGGATACGAACTGTGAGAATTCTGTCTAATTTTGCACGAAGGTTTCTTATCTTTTCCTTCCTCGATAAAAAAACTAAACTGTGAGAAACTTGCCTCGGGGCGTTAATAAATATGTATAAATTCAAAGGGATTTGGATTAATAAAAATTACAATTTTTCAAGTCTTCGGAGAAAAATTCACGTAGAAATCACGACGCACAATTCCAGGAATTCTCGGTGAGTAGCCACCCTGTAAATATATTGCTAGTTGAACCATAGAAAATGTATTTTGTTTCCTGCATGCATGCAACTTTGCCGCCAAATTAATTTCTTTCCAGTAGAACAACGTTTCGAGATCCCTCATCTAGTGACGTCACGATAAATGTTCTCGTTGTTAAGCAAGGCTTGTTAGATTTAGTTCTCTTAGCATAAATAATACATTTTTGGTCAAGCCACGAAATATTGCAGTATTTATGCCAAGAGACCTAACCTAACAACGAAGGCATTCCGCGCTGACGTCACAAGAGGAAGCTCGGTACAGTGCCCGACTAGCGACACCCTGGACTTGGACAGAGTACTTTCCGGTGGCCCGTGATTTCTTCCAAAAGTGGTGAAACTAAACAAGATATTTATGTTCGTAGTTACTGATCATCTCGAGAAAACTTTTCGGTTTCTATGTGAGTGTGTGTGTGTTAAAACGTGTCTCCACCGTGAAATAAATGCTGAATCCAGAGTTTTTCATGGTTGTAATGAAAAATAATATAATAATATAATATAAAAAATAATATCGAACCCGGGACCCCTTCATTACAAGGCTACGACGCTACCACTGCGCCATCGGAGGCGCCCAATATATTTATGGGGTACGCAAGTGTATTTTATAATCATTATTTATCTTATTCACGATAAAATATTCAAATTTAAACAAAAAACGGCTGTGTACCGTTTTCATAAATTTAAATTTTTAACGGTAAAATATTGTAAATTGTACGGTAACTTTTAACCGTGTACTCCAGAGTGAGGATCTATTGTAGTGCTAATAGTAACTCGGACTACTTCAGGGCATGAAGGCCGCCTTCAAACTTCCTTTACATTTTGTATTTTAGCAGAATAATGACGTCACTTCCATCAGCACATTAGTCACAGAGAGAGACGGTTCCTGAATATTTGCATCCAGATTCAACATTATGGAATTATGGATCAAGTTCGACACGAGTCACAATGCAATGACAGAAAAAAATCCTCAGGAATCAAACGACGTATAAGTGGTGGGGGACGGGGGATGCAACCTCAAATAAGTAAGGGGT
The DNA here is from genome assembly GCF_977018435.1 of Lepisma saccharinum. Classification (NCBI taxonomy): domain Eukaryota; kingdom Metazoa; phylum Arthropoda; class Insecta; order Zygentoma; family Lepismatidae; genus Lepisma; species Lepisma saccharinum. Next base: position 44,858,855 of record NC_139231.1, on the reverse strand, counting down.
CAAAAATTCAAATATTTCAATTTTCCTCGAACGGGGACATCTGAGTGCATTTTCCTGTAAAAATCACCCGACAAGAATCCATTTGCCTTTGCCAGGAGGGATAAAACCCAATATAATATTTCAATTTGACAAGGACCCTCTTGCGAAAAATAACGGCTCTCCCTCATTCAATCATAGATCTAACATTATGGCAGATGAAGGTTGGCAAGGAAGAGGGAGGGGGGGGGGGTTGTAACGTTGGTAAACACCATCAGCGACCCACGGGGGAGGGGGAGCTAATGTATGGTTTCTCTGGCTCCACGGTTCTCCTCGAGAAGGAACACAAAGAATACAAAAGTAATAAATGTTCGATGATTTATATCTCTCAGTCTGACTCCATTAGTGACCACGAGAAAACGCGGCGACGGGATGTTTCTCTCTCGGGTGTATGTGTGTGTGTGCGCGCGTGGCGCTAGCAATCGTGTATGTGGAGGCAAGACTGATTTTGAAACAATTGGGGATGAGGCGAGAAAACAAGGTACAATCACCGGCAATAAAGTGCGACACCCGGAATGCGTTATGTGTGTTGCCTAACTCTACAGCGATGAGAAACTCAATAACAACTTTTGATGTTTTTTTTATATATTTTACGTCGCATTTCTGCCGTTTTTTGGCTACTCGCGACGATGAGGATCAGTGATGATTAAATTAAATTGATAAAGGGACAGGAATGTTCAGACTTGGGTTTGGAACCCAGGAACGTTGGTGGCGGGAAGGTAAGCGCTCAGCCACGGACCCGACAATATAATATTTCTCAATAGCAAGTTTGGCCATCGAAGTAGAATTAGGCAACACACAAAACGTATTGCATGAAAAGGAAGAGCTTCAGGTTATCGGGGACCCATTTTTTTTTTTACGCGTGACTGTACATGACACGTCACTGGTCCTTGCCTCGAATTCCCGAGGAGCCACATTGTAGAGTAGGATGCATAAATATTACCAGGCAAATTATTCACTGCCAAGCTTATTCGTTCTGATTTACATAAAGAGAGAACTTCGAGAAGTGAAATAAAAACGAAACAAGTATTAGTTGAAAACTTCTGCAATCGAATACGTAAAAATATATACCTTAAAAACACATGAAAAATAATCAACTTGCTGAGCAATACTTGTGCATCCCATTGTAAAGCGGTTCGAATTCCACTTTAAACTGTACGCTCAGTCACTATTAGCCTAATTGTATATAAGTGGAAAAAAATAATGGAGCACACTACTTCAGCGGAACGTAATCCAGCCAGTCCTAGTTCGATCACCGATCAGCGCATATTCCACCGCTCCTCTTCAAATTGTAGCCAACGCTATATGGTTCTGACTACTGCAATGGAGACCCGGGTTCGACTCCCAGGATGGGCTATCTCAGATTATTCCAACAGTGGCTCTGAGCACAACCTGCCTGTACAGGTGGACGAAACCTAGGCGTTGCATCCACACTAACAGAAATCGACATTTAATCTCTACATGATGAAAAACATACCCACCTGGCAACACTGTCGAGAGCGTAGACTCGCACCCTCCCGACCACTGAATCCAGTCAGCTGGCGGGACAAGATTCAAGCCAGATTTCCATATGAAATTAAACTAGCGGAGAGCCAGTCTTCCCAGCGGGTAGCTCTTCATTCTGGCCGGAAATTTTTTCTCCCGTCTCTTCAGCGAGGAGTTTCTGAAACTCGCCACTGGAAACATGTGTCTGAGACTAGTTTCAGCGGCTTACCGCGCCCGGGATGAAAGTTCAAAGGAAACCGTGTTTTACATGTAGTTTCCGAAGTACGAAAAAGAGACGCCGAAGGGAAAAGGGGGTGGGGCTGAAGTAGGAAGGGGGCTCAATTAAGCTAAGAAGCAGGCGGAGTTTGCCAACGCAGCCGACACCTTCGACCGTACCGGGACACGAATCTATGACCGTCCTCCAAAAGCACTGACGTTTTCGAAAAACCGCTGCGATTTTCCAAATTCTGAGAAATTACATCCTCTTACATTTGACTGAATTACGTTAGTTTACGTCGCTTTTCCGGCACTGTTGCCTAATCGAGACAATGAGGATGAGTGATTTTACGATGAAATTGACGAAGGGACACTCACAAAGAACACCCATGCCCAGGCTGGGATTCGAACACGGAACAGCTGTCATCGTAGCGCGCGTTGTGCTAACCACTCCGCCATGGAAGTAGGCTGCATCCGTTTATAAATTCTTGTAGATCATTCAAGTGAATCTTTGTTTGGTTATTGCCTGGATTATCTGTGAGATAAAATAGAGACCGAAGCCACTATGTAGCTGATATCTGGACATCAGCTGCAACAGACTATCTACGCCTTTACTTTAACGAACCATGTGACGCAGGGTTGATAACCACATGGCTTGTTGGAGCCACGCACATACATGATATTTCTTAACACGAACAATTCCTTTATTTTTTTTTCCATGGCCATGTCCATTTGCCGCTCAAACGTACCATATCCTACCAGTTCTTGCCGATTCACGAGAGAAAATTTACGAAAAAGTATATACAGGGTGTTTCCGTGACCTTGAATCAAATTGACAGGGTGGATGGAGACTGACCAAAGTGATAATATGGGACAAGGGAACCCTGTCCGGAAACGTGTCATTAAAAAGTTATAAACCAAAACTAGTTATGGCTGCCTGTGATAGTGGCTGTTAGATTTATTGCGGACATTACTACAGATACAGAAAACATTACAGTAGGTTTTCAAAATGGCGGCACCCAACGTGGACAGCGTCGTCGCATCCGCTCTAGCATCCCTGGAGTCGTTCTGACGATATCACAGGAAGGATGCAAGGGGTGTCCCTCGGTTCAGCACTCAATCGTCAGCCGTTACTGCCAGGCAGTGCAGCCTCAAAACTGATTGTAAAGTCACGGACACTTCTGGCTTGTAACAATACCATTGACTCTCGATGGAATAGTTACAATCCAGAACTGTCCGTGACTGTACAAGCAGCATCTTTCAGTCGTCTTATTCCACTGTCATAGGCAGCCCCAACTAGTTTTGGCTCATACATTCTTATCCTCATCTCATATTGGTACTTTGGTGAGTCTCCATCCACCCTGCCAATTTGATTCAAGATCGTAGAAACACCCTGTGTATATATGTGCGTGTGGGTGTAAGGTAACCCTATCCCTGCTCATTGCACCGTGCCATGAAGTCATACGGGGGTGGCGAGGAGTAGGGTAGGTACCCACACATTCACGATCGCGGCCACTGTGGAGGGGATGTACTCAGCACCACGCTCCTTGTTACCACCAGGTAAAGTTCCCCGTGCATACAGCATTATACCATGAAGGCATATTTAGGGGATGTGAGGTTAGGGCCACACGCCTTTACCCCCCCCCCCCCCCCCAAGGTACCCTCTGATTTGAGGTTGGGTGAGGTCCAGAGCCGCTCGCCCCAATCACTCATCCTGGGAATCGAACCTGTTTCTCCAACGTGGCAATGATGGTCCTACAGTCTGGATCACCGCGGCTGTCTTTCTCCCCCCCCTCCCCCCCGGTGAGACACATTCGTGAGAGAGAGAAGAGGAGGGAGAGAGAAAAAGCTTGACCATTTCCTCTTCAGTCTCTTATGCTGTCGCGTAATCATTTATGTTACCTACCTCTGTCTCTCTCTATTTTGAACTGATGGTCGCACTTGAAGAAAAATAAGTTATCTTGAAAATCTGTTAACTTTAATACCACCGGCAACCCTGAGCGTCACGTCCCCTGATTAAAATCTTATCTCTCTGCTCCTCTTGCCCAATAACGAAACGGTGAAATATTACGAAAGAAAAAAAGGCTGTGTTCTATTGGTATCTTCGGTTGATTTCCGGTCCTGGCGACAGATGGCACTAAGATCGCTCTTCGTTTTTTCCATTAACTTTACAAATCACTCCCCCCTTTCCCTCCGGTATCTTTCGGCACAGTGGATAGCTGTCAGCCCAAGGACTATGCATCAATGCCACGAGATCAGAGGAGCGCTAATTTTTGCCGGCTTTAACCCCTGACGGAGATCCGACGGCAGAACAAAGATGAATTTGCATATCCATCAGACTGGAGCACATTTGTCGCTTGGCGGCTTTGTAATAAGGGTTCAAGATATTGTAAGGTTAAAAAAAAGGGGGAAAAATAGTTTGCGGAGTTAATACAAGGGTTCTCCGTTATGGAGAGGGTGCGCTTGAAATTGTCTATTGAGAACACGCGGATAGAAAAAATCCCATTGTCGATTGTGGCTTCAGTTCGGATTTTCGTCATATCTCACATGTTATGATATTTTATAAAGATATAACAAAGCTTGTTTTAAGTACACCTTATGAAAAGGTGTGATAATCGAGGCTGGAGCTAGAGTTAAAACAAGTATCCGAATTACCGTGTGCCTCCACAGGCTATCGAACCAGGACTTATTGTCTACACAGCGATGGCGTCACTATTAACCCACCGGGAAGGCCCTGCTAACGGATGTTTACATCACAGCTAAAAATCGATGGAAAGTTTCCTGTCTAGAATAGAAACCTTGCATTTTTGGCCACTTGTATCTCCCCCCCCCCCATCCCTCATTTTACGTAGCTGTATTGCTACTTTCGCCTACTCGCGACGATGATTAGATGACATTGATGAAACGAACATCAAAGAAATTGATGAACGGGCACTAACAAAGTTGTGAGTCGACCACCCAAAGCGCTCGGGCACCAGATTGTTTTTACAGCATTTTTTTTTTCAATTTGTGAAAAATAAAAATTGATAACTGGAAGTATATTCTGTAAATAAATACCGATATAGCTCATAATATCTACAGCAAAATTTCTTCCTATGTGTTAGGAATGTGGCTTCTTCAAAATTTGTTAACACTGCCAGGTACCATAGAAGCGGTGTTGCCAATTATTACTTCTTTTCGCAAAATTTTTTTAACTTGCTTTGCACTAACTGACTACCTCACTGGCACGACACGCAAAGGCTAATATAATACCACCAATATATCTGTATCTTCGAAAATCTAAAGCTATTAGGGCCAGTGGGAAGACAGTTTCGCTAATTTAACTGTTTTCTGAGATCTACTGTTTTTTTAAATAATATAAACAGTAGTCTAATAAGTGGAAACTTAAGCTGACTTGTATACTTCCAACTTTATTCCTCAACACGTCACAAAGCCACTTAGGAATAAGCATCACAAAGAAGAACTATTATTTTCCTGCATCTTAAAGCCATTAAGAATTCGCGTCAGAAAGTGTTACACACTCGACACCAGCGCCACCGTTTGAAGGTCATAACTACAGATATATTGGAGGCTCTTTAATGCCCATATTGCCTATACTGCTCACATTTCCAGTTGGCGGCTGGGAAACAACGAATCAGCGATCAGTTGAATTCTCTTCAACTGACATCGGGCAGTTTCGTGACGAAACAAATGAGCGTTGGATACACACGTTGCCGAACGTACTGGTAAATGAGGGAAAGAGTTGATCAGCGTCGTTACTGGATAAATAGAAGGTATACAATAGTATACAAAGCAAGGAAAATTACTCTCGAGTCAAGCCAGAACCGGTATACAATCACAGCGCAGAACGATTATTTTGACAAAATACCGTTCCCTACTGGCTGCTTTGGGGAGGGAGATTTTTAACGTTGCTAAAGCACTAGGCCTAATTGGCAGTTTGACCACGAGGTCCTTCGTAGGGAAACGCGGCAACAGAGGGTCACTGCCGGGATATAGCTTAGTATAACCAGCCAAACAAGCTAATAAAAACAACTGACAAAAACAAACGTACGCTTGGCAAGGTTGTAACGGGAGAGTGATGTTACCCCTACAGCTTTTACTTCGCAACTGAAGTTGTTGACACTCATCGAGGCACACACCCCCCAGCATGATTGATGGACAGCTGTGTAGCAAAAATTAGGTCAGCCGTCAGTTTTGGGTCAGCGATCAGTAGCGGGGTAGCAGGATGCCTGGGCTTTCTCGGCGTCGGAAAATTACTGCAGACTTCAGTGAGGGAGAAGATTGATCCATAAGACTCATTCTCAGACAAGGAATCATTATGGCTGTTTTCAAGCCAAGAACATGAAAGAAAACATGTCAGGGATCGAAGGAACTCGCAGGGGGTGCTGACCTACTAGCGTCTTGCCATTTTCAGGATACAAACTAATGAGTTGTCGACAAGCCCTGAGAAACCTTAACGTCCCCTTCCCAAAATGCCAAGGGAAGGAGGAGGGATGAGGAATGGACTGACCGACCTTTCGGGACAGGTCCCCCGGGACTCATTCCACGCTAATGGGATTCCGATTTTCAATTTTTTTCCTCTCTCTCTTTCTCTCTCTCTCTCTCTCTCTCTCTCTCTCTCTCTTCACGCTCGCTTCCATCAGGTTTTTGGGCCTTGTTAAACCCTAGCAGGAACTCAATTTCTTCGCCCAAGTATTAAACCTGGAACCGTCTCACAGGTTAGTAAGAGGAGGGTGCAATGATGCTCGTGGAATTCTGGCGCGTGGGTGATTGATGACTGAGACACGGACGGCGCTGGAACATCAAGATGAAAGGATGGCACAGAGACGAGACGAGACTTGGCATAGTCTCGTCGCTCGTTCATTTCTCGGTCTCGTCTTGACTTGAAAATAAAGTGACAGTCTCGTATCGACATTTATTTATTTCCACTCAGATAGGCTAATCGGGATTGGACCTACAGTTTAAAACCGGCCTCTACCGGAAATCGAACCTTGAACCCATTGATCAAACTCCATAACGCCGTGTTAATTTGTCTCAGGGTTGGAGAAGACTGCTTGGTGGAACATCACCAGAGTTGACAACACTGAAAATGCAATATTAAAAATGTCGTCGATTACTCGCACACTCACTGCAATTCGTCACACAAAAACCTCAAGGATTCAAACCCAGCGGCGGTTGCCACTAGGTTATCCTAGGGGCCGCAAGTCCGGGGAGATGGGGGGGGGGGGCACAAAAATGAGACGTTGAAGGGGCAGAAGTGGGAAAGACCATCGAGTTTAAAATTTCTTAATATCGTGATAGAAAAAAAAAGTTCAGCCATTTTACTTGCCTATTTCATGGAAGAAGGAAGGGGTTCCTTGCGTTACAGTCTCTTGTTAAATGTAATCGTATTGTTTTATCGAAACTTTATGAATAATTTCTAGTCAAATGCTTCTAATTTAAAGTTTACAAGTGTTATAAATACAGAGCATGCAATTATTGGAAGTGAAATATCTAGATAACAAAATTTAATAATAATAACAACGAAACCATATATTTAGAATATGTTCTAGTGCCTTAAAAGAAAATATTCTGACATTGAAGAGCGGGGTTTTCAAAAATCCTGAAAGATTCAGTTGTAGAACGTCTTGTTTTAGAGCAGCAGTGTTGTCCACTTCGTTATACGTGCTACACCCGCTCACAAGCACAAAGCACTCGCCATAAACTAGTATTATACTTGTATTTCTGGTTATTTTACGTCACTTCTGTGCCTCGTTGGATTAGGATGAATGGGGAAAGTGATAGAGAGAACACAATACTTAACCAAAATTCGAATCTAGGGTCCCTGACTTTGCAGCAACGCTGCGCCGACCACTTCGAAGCTAAATACGTGAATGGGGTCGGAAACCGAGCCCAAAACGCCACGATGAAGTCGCATCGGCAAGAGAGGGTGGGAGGACCAGAAACCGGAGGTTCATTAACATAATTGAGTTAGGTCGTACTCGAATTCGGTTAGCCGCAACGTGCGTGCGCTGTACACACGGTCACACACACGGAGAATTGTGTAGCCAGTATGCGAGAGAGAGAGAGTTCAAAGGAAGGAGAAGAGAAGCAGCAGTACCTCTGTAAGCAGACGTGAAGGAAAAGGAAAGAAGACAAAAATTCAAGGGGAGAGAAGGAAAATTCGAGAAAAAAGGAAGAAGAAATAATGAAACAGAAAGAGACGAAAAGGGCGAAATGGAAAATATTAAAGACAGGGACTAAAAGAGAAAATAAAGAGAGAGAGAATATAAAATATAAGGACAAGGGGAGAGAAAGATACAATAAATAGGAAGAGAGAAGAAAATAGATAGAAAGAGAGAGAGGGGGAAAGAGTGTGAAAGAACATTGAGAAAGAAAATATACAGAGTAAAGGAGAGAAAGGAAAGGAGATAGGGGAAATGGAAGAGAGAGAAAGGGAGAGAAGAAAAGAGAAAGGAAAGGAGATAGGGAAAATGGAAGAGAGAGAAAGGGAGAGAAGAAAAGAGAAAGGATAGAATAAAAAGGAGATAGAGACAATGGAAGAGAATGAAAAGGAGATAGAGACAATGGAAGAGAATGAAAAGGAGATAGAGGAAATGGAAGGATGAGAAAGGGATAGAAGGAAAGAGAAAGAGGTAAATGCAGTCTGACACAAACAGAGTGAGAGGAGAAAGAGAGAGAGAGAGATGAAGGAGTGGAAACTAAAGAAAAGTCAAACAAGAAAACCGTTACCACCATTTTGCGAAAACCGAAAAGGAAAGGGTAGGGTGGGGACGTTACAACACAAAAACCGACCAAGGTGAAAGTTAGTACTGGGCTTCCACGGGGTCCATGCGCCCGGATTTGTAATTCAATTGGGCCGGATTTAAATTCTGTCGACTGCATACATCAAGTCTCCCTACCTTCCCCATCTCCATGTTTCTATAACCCCCCCCCCCCCCTTCCTTATATTTCGCTTTTCCCGATCCGGGAAAACTTCCCTCCATTCTTACTTTATAGTCAGCTTTCCCCGGGTTTTTCTCCGTTCAGCTCTCTCAAACTCTTATTCATTTATTCTTCTCGTTTCCTTTAACACGTTGTTCGCCTACCGCGAGGCCTTTCACAGTTTCGAAGATTTTCCAAAATTCGCCACATCCTTTCACAGGAGGAAATAAAGACGCTTTTGGACAGGAGAACTTCGTTAGTACCGTGCAGTTGGCGAGAAGGGGGACGAATACCATCCAGTCTGCCGGAATTGAAAGTATAGAGTTTGGATATTTAATTGTATACGTTTCGTAGTCTCTTATTACGAGACTGAGTCTGCTACAATTCGAAGACAGGAAGATTCTGTTGGAAATTTGAATAATTAAAAAAGAAAAATATGAATAGGGGTTATCTATTTGTGTAAAGCACGGTGGTCATTCCTATCCACTATATCAAGCGACTTGGTATATATGTACCTGTACCCTGTGTTAATCAGTATACAAGGTTGATTCCAAAAGTTCCCAGAATAGCACCATTGGCATTGAAGGGGATGGTGAACCTGTTTCATTTACGCTCTGTCCCGGAAATCTCTGGAGCAAGCGAGTCCTCTGCGCAAGTAGGCCTCATCGAGCAGGCCTCATCTCCAGGAAAGGGTCAAACTCGGGACAAGCCCTGGCACCTACCGACCCGTTTAGTGAGAATGAGTCAACGCAAGGAATTTTCAATAACTTTTCCTGCTCCCCAAAAATTGGACAATAGTTAAGAGTTCAATGTAGTAACCAGAGGCGTCTTCTGAACGCATGCGGTGCATGCGTCAATTGTGGGGAAAAGGATAGCTTGCTCTGCGACGACATTAATGAGCATTTCTACATTTTAATTTCTTCATACAGGAGAAGTATTTATTTTACACGAGAGCGCTCAACTAAGATTATATTACATTTCTTGGATCTGAAGTGACGCATGCGTCAATTGTGGGAAAATAATTATTACTTTCTTTCACTTCAGATCCAAGAAATGTAATACAAGCTTAGTTGAGAGCTCTCGTGTAAAATAAATACTTCTCCTATATGAAGAAATTAGAATGTAGAAATGCTCATTAATGACGTCGCAGAGCAAGCTGTCCTTTTTCCCACAATTGACGCATGCGCAGCATGCGTTCAGGAGACGCCTCCGGTAGTAAATGATCTCTAAGTATGCCCAGTGTTGTTCGATTATGTTCAAAGCAACTAATCCTCGACTTCAATTTCACCTAATTATCATTAACTTTCATTGTGGGTATTAATCAAAAGATACAAAATTCGACGTACAATGAGAAAACTATAAATGATTAATGTACAAATTTATATAAACGTCATTATTACATTCCTAGCTGATGCAACTATTGTTTCATTTAAAAGATGATGGCGCTGTAGTAGAATTCAACTGCTATTACTAAGAAGAGAGCCATCTGTTAGCAAAATTCTAAACTAAAATTTCATGTTCCCGGTCAACAATAAGTACAGTTTTTATTTCATTTCGTACCCATCGTACTCGCTCTATGAACACTTCATGCGCGTTACGTCTTCAGGTACCGGCTGTCAGGCTTCAGAGGTCGAGATTTTCTACTCTCTTCAATTCGCCAGATTTTCCCTGGCGTCACGTAACCCGCCTAATTACTCCAGGTCCATTAACGAATCATCTGTATTAATTACTGCTATCTGACACGTCATCCACTGCTCAAAATGTTGCCGATGCGAGGCTCTGATAAACATGAAATGACCTCGATGAACATGAACCTTGAACTAACACAGAACATGTATGAGAACAAAAGGTTTTTGCGTCGTTGCCTTGTATTCAAGAGGTCCCAGGGTCGATTCCCGGTGGAGACACATAGTGGTTCGGATCCAACTTTGAAATGTAGGTCCAGTCCCGATTAGCCTTACTGTGCATAAAGTGGACTTAAAAACACCAACTCAAAGCAAAAAGGTTTTGGATTCAGAGGGTTTCTAGTTTTAGAAAGCTTCACCCTGTAAACACACCGTTATGATTGGAAATTCAGAAATAAAATGTGTAATCCATACATACCTTATACTCTCACTTCAGAGAATTACAATCAAAATTAAAGAAAGAGTGAAGATTTAAGTGTCATAATGTTCAGTACAACAGAATAAAGTAGAGACTTGCCGGAATAAGGTGCAGTGGATCAGAATAAAGTATAGACTTGTCAGAATAAGATGCAGTGGATCAGAATAAAGTAGACTCTTGTCAGAAAAAGTTGCAGCGGATCAGAATAAAGAAGATTCTTGTCAGAATAAGATGCAATGGATAAGAATAAAGTAAAGACTTGTCAGAATAAGGTGTAGTGGATCAGAATAAAGTAGACTCTTGCAGAATACGTTGCAGTGGATCAGAATAAAGTGGCTTCTTGTCGGAATAAGTCGCATTCGATCATAATAAATTAACTCTTGTCAGAATAAGGTGCTGCGGATCGGAGTAAAATGGACTCATGCCAGAATAATATGCAGTAGATGAGAATAATGCGGATTCATGTTAGAATAAGTCTCTGTGAGTGGGTGAGAATATATAGGAGCCTTTCAGTATCATGTCCAGAGGATCGAGATGCGGAAAAGACCGTTAGAAGCGATACAGTAGATTAGAATATTAGTGAAAAACTAAGTATTCTGACCAAGGCAGTAATTTATTTTATTAGAAACATAAACTAAACGTAACGTTTCAACCTTCTAGCAAGGTCTTCTTCAGACTCTGTATCAAGTACAGGTACAAGACTTTTGTACTTGATACAGATTCTGATGAAGATCTTGCTAGAAGGTTGAAACGTTACGTTCAGTTTATGTTTCTAATAAAATAAATTACTGCCTTGGTCAGCATACTTAGTTTTTCATAATCATGGAAACAAGGCTTAATGGTGTTAGAATATTAGTATACTGCCAAGTCTCAGAATAGGATACGGTAAATGAAAATACAGTAGAGACTGTCCGAAAACAATGCGGTGGATTAAAATATAGTAAGATTGAGAACATTGTAAAGAGTATCAAAATTGAGCAGTGGTTGCCAAACAATGGATCAATGGAGAATCAAATCAGAGATTACGTCCCCAGCATGACGCATGCAGTAAACAGAAAACCTAATTGGCTGATATAACAGACTACAGATTAATACAAAACTGCTGACTTTGTTTAGGTACACAGGCTTAAGGTAAATCATAGTATGTTGAGGTAAAATGGATTAAAATAGAGCGGGATTCGTTAAAACTTGGTGCAACGGGTTAGATACACAGCCGACGGCAGTCCAGTGGATTAAGATAGATTCAAGTTTTTGCAAAGAACGTGCTATGGGTCAAAACAGAGGCGAGACCGTCAGAATCGCCGTGAGTGGTATCACGACAGGGTCTAGTTCGTTAGAATACCAGGCGCAGTGGATTAACAATAGAGTCGAGTTCGTTAGAGTGGCGGACAGGAAGTGTTAATGTTTCATTACGATGTGCGAGCAGGAGCGACGGGAGAATTCCGAAAGAGAAAAGACAAAGAGGAGAGAGAGAGAGGAGGTCCCGACACGAAAAAAGAGAGAGCGATCTTAGCACGGACCACTCTCCGTTCCCATGACAACGGGGACAAGGTGACGCTGTTCCCGCATCGTCGTTCATCTGTTAACGCTAGCCAAGTCTTTCCGGTTCGTTACCTCGTAGCGACTTTGTCGAGTTTTGCTCGCCCCTTCTTTTTAACTAACATTCCACCCCCACCGCATTCGCCCCCCTCCCCTCTTTCTGAAAAAAAAAAAAGGACCGAGCTCACCTCACCCGACCAAAATGGCAGAAGACGCCATAACGTCATAATGAGATTAATGGAAGCCCTCTTGCTTTGTGCACTTCTATCGTCCTCTATCGGCGTTCTTTGTTTCTTCGCTTGTCATCAAACTTCATTTGTCTCCGCAGACTTTTAGGAACACTAATTGCACGCGCCGGCGTGTATTTACAGATGATTACACTAATTAATAACATTAGCCTGCAAAGTGACACGTCACAGAGAGGGGAGAGCCTTGACGTTTCTGCCAGGTTGAGGAACACGCTTGTGAAAGCTTCAAGATGCAGAAATAGCAAGCAAACATGAAGGGGGCTCAATTAGCTTGCCTTCCAAAATTAGTATCAAAAGTTCCCTACTGTAGCTTAGGTTAGACATCGAGGTACACATAAGAGCAACAGGGGTGCGTCCAGTAATGAATTCAGGGGATAGCCCCCCCCTCCAAATTTCAATAACCTGAGAGAGCATTCGAAAAATGGGTAAGAAATTTGGCAACCATATTCACTTTAATTCAAATTAGAACGTACTTTTTCTAGCTTTTACGTAATAAGCACTATTTCATTACTCTTTATAATTAAAAGTCAAAATAAGGAACGATTTTAAATTATCGTCCGTTTTGATAATAGCTAACTAGTAATATGTATTAAAATTCCATTTCATTGAAACTCAACAATGGGCACATGTAGAGCGACAGGGTTGGTGTAATGTAAGCTTCTATTGTTGTAACAAATTTCAACTTCTAACAGCTACTTTAACGGTTAGTCAGTCAACAGTTTGCTTACAGTAACGTTCTTGTGCAGTCTTGTCGAAATTTACACTTAATTTAACTATGTATTAGAGGTGAGGGGAAATTTAAACATATTAGTATTGCCTTTAGTCGTATTATAATTTGATGCCTATGAAATTCCCCCCCGTAAAGTTTGATACCCCCCCCCCCCCGAGAAAAAGTGGCTGGATTGAACAATGAGTGCGTCTATGATCATGAACATCTACATTCTAAACGTCGTCTGGCGGACTGAGGGATTGTTAAAAAGCGCGCGAAAACAGAAACCAATGGCGGTCAACAACATGCAATCATCGTTGCCAAATCGTGTTGGTGATAACTTGGGCAAGTACACAATTCGCATGCTGCTTAGGCTGACAACAACGTGCCAGTGATCCAGTTATATGGCGGTAGGCGTGGCCAATCGTCACGTGAAGCTTAGTCATTCAACTGGAAAGTCGGAAAAACTGGAAGAATATCAGTCCCAGGAAAGCTCACGCCACAAGAACTTGTAAATTTAACTACATGTGGCCACACTCTCATAGTATGAAAAATGAAAAAGCCAACTTCGGATTTAAAACGCAATGTTAGAAGTGCGCTTCAAATCTCCTGCATATGGCGATAGCCAATAGCAGCGCACTGCAGCGGTGCCATGTCGAAATCTCACACGGAAAAGAGAGAGCGTGGTTGAGCGAAACGCCTTGTCAAGGAGAGCACGGCAACGCCGCACGTCTGTGATTCGCTAGTGCTGTTCAGCCGTTCAAGGCCATATGCAGGAGATTTGACGCGCACTCTATACTTATCTACGAGGTGCAGTGATCAATAAAGCTATTCAACTCTTGCTAGTAACGTAATGGAGCTTCAGTGTGTTTTATATCCTCTATATAGTGAATTCTGATGCAGAAGACTGTATCTGAATGCGAAATACAAGAGCTTAATTAGTTTGTTAGCAGAAGTAGAAATGTCAATAGACCTTTTATATGCTATAGGTACTTCTATGCTGATAAAGTAATGACAGGAAAAATCACTGTTGAATTTCCATAGTTTAAAGATTTCTCATGTTTGTAAGATTACTTATGTTAATAAAAAAAGTAGTATTAACAAATATGAAGAATGTCTATCCACGAAATATAAAACGAATGATATTCGTACGTGAGATATTCTTTGTAATGATTGTTTCTGTCATTTGTTCATCGACATGGCGTAACCTGTTGAATACAAAGGGATCATCAACATTACGGTTCTTGTCAAATTCTCCTGTACCATGTTCAAAGAATTCGTCCAAAATTAAAGTTTAATCTCAAGAAATTAAGTTTCACTATACACAAAGTAAAAGGATTAAATTTCCTAGACAAGGGTAAGTTTGCAAGTTGGGTTTTATAGCGTCACAAATCAAATTTTAACACCAGCACAGTGCTTCCATCTAGAAGACGCTGTTCTTGAAGGCTGATCATCTTTGTAAGCTTTCTGCTTTCGTATGTGTGTTTTAAAGCCGAAGACACGCTTTCGTGCGAGCGGGTGTAGTAAACGTCTGAGCTTCCATTTATCACGGAAAGATGGCGGTAGCGGTCCCCTTAAAAAAGAAAATATAAATGGCGCGGTGCGTAAAGACGCTGCCAGGGGCTGTGGAAGGATATATTTGGAAACTTTTCACCTGCACGTAAGTCTGGAGGTATGCTCTTACAGTATCATGGTTGCACGAAGCGCTGGAGTCACGTTTGGGTTTTACTGACGCTGGATTGACGTCTTATGATATATACCGTGCGTCCATTTCGATCTTCAGCCGAGAGATCGGGAGAAGCGTGGCGTGCGGCGCTGACGGAGTTGCCGACATTTGCGGCCTGTAATGCCCGCTTATTTTTATGGACGTATGCAGACATTTATATAAATATTGCAAAACGAGCACTAACCTGTGTTATAAGATTACGGTTTTAATTTTAGTAGCTTAATGGCTGTATTTGCCGATGATTTTGACACGCCCACCTCTTGTGAAACACGGCGTAGAGGTTTGTTTGGAGAACGTTCTAACGCTGCACCAACATCATCGAGTTTTGCTTAGGTTAGAATCCGTCGTTTTTGCTTAGATGTTTTAAAATTTAACGATCCAGTTTCTCGTAATTTAAGGACAAGATGTCTAACCGTATCTCTATGTGGAGTTGAAACGCCTGGGAATTTCTGTACAAATTACCTACACACGTCTCGACACGAGTCTGTTTTCATGTACGTGTCATACATAATAAATCTTTGTTCTAACGTGAACCTTGCGGCTGGCATTCCAATCGTCTAACTGACACAACACACATACACACTGCAATAACACAAACAAGTAACTGCAAGTAACCAAGAATAACACTCTTGCGCACAGTACGAAATTAACACGCCCTTGGTTTACATTGCTCGCCACTATATTCACAGCTCTGTCTTCATCTAGTCGCGAAGGAACAAAAGAACTCGAGCTCGGAGATATCGGATTGCAAGGAAGCTTACGAAAACCATTCACTTTTAACGGTTTTGTCTGCAGCGTAATCTTGATACAGTGTTGCACATTCGAAACCTTCAAACGATCCCCATCGACACAAAACTCTTTCAAGGATATAAACTTAAGCAGGACGTTACTGGTCAAAACTATGATTAAAATGTTTTATTATCTGTGGCTCTTAACATCGTTTCTAAAGCGTATTTATTTGTGTATATAAGGGCAGAACTTGGATGAATTACAAATGATAAATTATAACACAGGTTAGTGCTCGTTTTGCAATATTTATATAAATGTCTGCATATGTCCATAAAAATAAGCGGGCATTACAGGCCGCAAATGTCGGCATCTCCGTCAGCGCCGCCCGCCACGATTCTCCCGATCTTTCGGCTGCAGATCGAAATGGACGCACTGTACTAGCAGTGTGTTCTCGGCGAGGTGAAGATCTTCATTTGATGTCCGTTATTAATTTACGTTATGCGTTACTGTAACATGCTATTCACCGAGTTTAGACTGAACTTTATATTCACGTTAGTGAAAATAAATGAAAGATATACAACCTACAAAAATGAGATGTACGACGTAGAGATTTCAGTGAAAAATGCAGGTCTCTTGAATACCGTGCCATTGCTATACCGTGCTACGGAGCCAGCTCTGATCTCGCCTGGTTTTTCGCTTGCGCTGTGAAGTTGTCTCTGTTGATACCGCCACGGGATCTGTTGCCCTTGAAACACTAGTGACGTCCACGGTTCTAGCATGTCGCAGCGTTGAGTCCTATATATTACATTAAAGTTTTGCACACACAGGAGTTGTACTAGCAGGAACTGAAGCGAAAACTCACAGACAGAGACAAATTCCACACTGACAAAGCCGCGGAAGAGGGAAATCCAGGGAAACCAGTACTATAACTTGACAAGTTTAAAAACAAGACGCTGCAAATAGCTGTTGCGCAGCTCACACCACATTTCCCCACCCCATTCTCCGCATTGACGTTGGTTCGCAGTGTTGCAACCTGGAGGGAGCGGAATGGTCTGAGGATTTTCAACGAAATTTGTATTCCCTTTTTCCTGGGCTGTTTTCTACCTGTCGGAGTACAGAACTTCAGCTCACCTTTCGCAAACGACTCTTTTCCTTCTTTTAAAACTTGACCTCCCCGATGGCGCAGTGGTAGCGTCGTAGCCTTGTAATCAAGGGATCCCGGGTTCGATTCCCGGTGGAGGCACATAGTGGTTCGGATTCCACTTTAAACTGTACGTCCAGTCCCTATTAGCTTTACTGTGCATAAAGTGGACTTCAAACAACAAATCAATCCAATCCAATTCTTTTAAAACTTGAGAAACCATCCATTTAGATACTCCCGTGGCGGCGCTTGTGGACTCGACAACATTATAGCCTACTTAAGTTTATGTAACTCCTTCTGATTTCGGAAATATGTTGCAACATTGTAGACAATTTCTCTGACCTGTCCTCTAAGGGGCTTTCCAGAGCAGATTGTGGATTTCGTTGGACCCGGCATGATTTGATTTTTACATTTAAAAAATATGAAGCCCAGAGTAAAGAGCAAGAACATTTCAGCGTTTTAAAAAAGAACACAGGCAAGCGTGTTATCAAATTGCCTTCTCGTAGTGATTGTTGTACGATAAACAAAATAACCTCCACCCCCACTCGGCCACTGCTCGATGTCGCATTCAGAAAATGAAGTCATTCGCCCAGTAGTTTCTCTTCGTTATAAACGTTAACGCGCGTGCGTAATACTACAGTTTACGATCCGCGCACCGCACGCATTTTCAAAGACCGGATTAAATCAAATGAACCACTGATAAATTGATATGAGCCGACACCGACAATCTACACAGTAAAAATAGTTTTTCATATTTGTTTTAGCTTAATTTTGCTGAGTTGGCACCACTCGTAGTCTCAAGGCCAGACCAGTACGTAGAAGAGTGGTGGGGAGGATGATGTAATAGGAAGTGCTCCGCAGCGATCTGCGCATATCGGGACTTAACTCGGGAGTTCAGTAGTTACAGCAATGGGACGGACGGTAACCTAAAGACCCAGGTTCTAGTCCTGATCGAGAATGTATCTTTCGCTTGAATTTCTACGTAAACCATAAAAGCATTTTTTATGCAGATCATCCCTTATTAAGAAGCTGCTTAAAGAACAGTTGGAATTTATATTCACTCCCACATTCTGGCAGATAAAAAAACAACAAAAAAAAAACCTTGATTTTGTCGGATTTTTCAAAATGTTCTGTTACATGTGACATGCACCTTCTGCCTTTAGGGCTTTATGTTAGTCTGGTTATAACCATTTTATCGGACTTCTCAAAGGCTTTTTAGGGTTAGTAGGACCAAGCCCTTGCGTGGTCTGTGGTGCAGGATTAATTTTTAATTATCCTATATTGGTTAGGAATAAAAGATCATCCAGATCTCTTACTAGGAGATTTATTTAAACTTCCGATGATATACAAACACTTTTTTTCAAACAGACAGTTCACCCGATACAACTTGTAGGCCTAAACCTATTAGTTGTACCGAAGTTTATAACCCTGGTCTTTTGATGATGCAGGAGAACGCCTTATTCAGAGTTGGGTTTGTGGAATATCTGCCAAATGGAGCACAAGTACACCAGCCAATTCGAAGATTGAAGCAAGATATTACCCAACGTCCCCTGAACCATCAGCCTTTCGGCGACCAGCAGAATGTCCCGTAGACTTACAAAAGTCTAGCTCTTTTATATCATAATTTTGTTTACAATTTACCATGGTTACTACATAGTTGTTTTATATTTCCATAGTTTCAGCATTTTTTCCTGATTTAAGTTAAACACTTCGTTACCTATTGTAACATCAACAATAACATTTTTATGGAAAGAAATCTAACAATCTTTAGAGAAAAGATTCAACACTAATTCTTAACAACATAGATTTTTATAACATAGACTGAATAGTTTAGTGCTTAAAAGGCGTGTGTTGACAGGGGCGACACACATGGTAGAGTTGTTAATTGTAAATAAATTCAATTTCCGTCCGGGAGAGAAAATAAGCAGGTGTAAATGGATTCCAGACTCTAAAAGAACCTTTTATGTTTAATTTATTTCAATTCGGCCAAGGAACCTTTTTTCGGGATGAATTTAAATACGGTCCAGGAATATTTTTTTCCGGATGAATTTAAATACGGTCCAGGAACCCCTTCTTCGGATCAATTAAAATCCGGTCCAAGGTTCATAAGCAACTTGGACCGAATTAAAATTGTGCGAGAAAAAAGTTTCCGGCCCTCTTTTGGAACCCAATAGAACCCATTAGAATGTATGAGTTCTTGGAACTGTAACAGCCCTGGTCAATAGGAACCCTGTTATTGTGAAAGAATGCTTCCCCTGATTATATTCTTACCATTACTCATAATGCAACATTGAGCTACAATAAAGCTTTGTTTCAATATACTTGCCCAACGATCATGAAGACGTTGGGGAACAGGCGTTCTTGCCCATGAGGAAGACAAGAAGTTGAGGTCATCCCGGAGCTTCTTTGCGAGGAGAGAACGTAAACGCAGAACCTTCTACTGGGTCCTGAGGGTCCAGCGGACAACCGAGCTTCCCCAAATTGTGATTTGTGGCCAGACCCAAAGTTTACATAAAAATTTACGGCGTCGTAAATACCGCGGCCCGCACGGAAGGGCGTCCAGGTACTGTCGTCGTGGGAGACGCCTGCTCCCCCTCCCCCCCCCAGAACACCTACACGTCTCCCTCCAAACTACAGAGACTGCTCGATGCCTATCTATCCCTTGGCTTCCCGAATTTATGCCCGTCGAGCTCTGATCACTCCAGAATTTCCAGCGGGGAGGAGAATTTATCACCTGGAGGAGGTCGAGACGCGGATCCAGGGATCATCCGGGCTTTACGAAGGGGGAAATCCCCGATACCTTCCCTCCAGATCGACTTATTTGTTGCTGGAGCCGTTTAACGCCGTGTAAAAAAGTCCCTTTCCAGAATTCGCCATTGCGCATCGAACTTGTGAAGCAAGAATGACATCGAAACGTGGCAAAACGTGGAACGCTTCGTACTGAAAGCATTTGGTATTTTGCACGTTTACTGGAAACAAGACACGAAATTTTAAAATGCGGTTTATCAAAATTGCACGATCTGACATGTTGACATTCTACTTTACAGTGCTCTAAGTGTATGAGGGGGTGGTATCGCCCAGCAAGGAAAATTTACGCAAAGCATCCGCCCAGCTGTCCTACAGAGCGTTTCAAAAGTCGCGCAACCCAAACTTTGAAAATTTATATCATGAAAACCGTAACAGATATTTAAACCGGGTTTACTGCATTATAAAGCCTCGTCCGTTGACATATTTTTCAATGCTTAACATTATCAGTTTACTCCATACAGAAAATTAAATAAATTAATAACTGGCGGAAGGCAGCATTTTTTTCTTCAGAAATGCACTTTTGAGTGGGAAAAATATATAAGAAATTATCAAAGGGTCATAATTAGACGTCTGATGACTGATTTCATGTCAATCTGTCAATTACGACCAATTTAATCACGTGCAGCATTTGATGGATTTATGACGGGCGATTTTATGGGTTGAGTGAAAAAGTGCCATTTTTGGGACATATTTCCATAAGTGGCAACACTAGAAGATCTAAATTTTGCCAACAGACGCACGCAACATATTGGCCATATATTTACGTCAAAAATCATAAATCATGATTTTGTAACGAAATTGGACTCTTGAGAGATTCGTACACTGCTCCTGGAGTAGTTGTATTGGTGATATTATAAACTCAGGAAAGGAAGAGCTCTCCCCAAGCATATTTGGCTATACTTAAAACTAGCTCAACATGCCCATATGAGTTTTTTGCTCAAGTGTAGCACCCCCTCTAATCCAAGATTTTTGTAAAAAAGCCCTCATGGATTCCATGAGAAAGGAAGAGCCCCCTCAGATTGATGTGCCTATACTTACAAAAAGGCACTTCTGTGAGATTGTTGTCCATAAACTTGTTAAAAATATGCCCCTCTTGATATTTTTTTTGGCCACACTTAAAACTAGGCCAAGACATACACACATACACACACACACCCACACCCACACCTACACATATTTACTTCCAATTTAAGTTTAATTGGACCCCAGCCTCAATCCAATATTAAAACAATGTAATATGCAGAGACCCTCTAGAATTGCTCCGTGACTCTCTTATTTCTTACATCATAAACATATGATTTTTCCCCTATGAGAATAACACTACATATGGTGTCATCAGGTAAAGCCTCGTGGAATTCACAGATAATTTTAATATTTGTCCTGTCATTCACTACAACCTGTTTTCTTTTTGAAGCATTGATTACAAACATGGGTCTCTGTGCTTTGAATTCATCTGGTGTGTAATACATGTCAGTATTGCCAGTAGTGACCCTCTTGAAAGCCGTAAAAGCCTCATATAATTTCAGAAAATCATTCTTGGACATGTCTAAATTATAATTTTCTCTAGGAAATACCTCATTTCTGCCATTTTTAAGATATATGTTCTTGATGTTGCAGTTATCAAATTTACTTGAATTTTTTTCCTGATTGTTGTGTCTTCCAGTCTGAAACAGTACCACCACAAAATCAGGCATGTCATATTGAATACTGGAGAATGAATTTGTAGCATCAAACTCATAATATGTACCAGATGCAGGCTTCTGTACGCATTGATATGTATAAAATTGTAGAGGAATCTGTGGATTTTTTATTATATCTGCTTTGTATTTAAGACCATAGCTGGCTTCATACTCAACAACAGGGATTCTTAGCTCCATGGTCTGAATAATGCATTTGCCTGCATCTGGTAGGGTATTAGGCAGAGCTTCTCCTGTGGGGTTTATTGTACTGTACCTCATCAAAGCATTGTTATCATTTGCAGCTCTTCTAAATGTGATTCTTAACCCACCCTTCCACATAATATCTTTGTAATCTGAGAAGAATCCTGGCAACAGGCGCATGGGGAACAGCACAGTGTGGTTCTTAGATAATATCTTATCACCAGCCTCGAATCCTCCTATTTTGTAGTATGAAGCCTCGGTTTTGGATAATTTTAATGTAGCCAAAGCTGTGGAGGTAATGCCGGGATAATCCACTCTGTTTATAACAACGCCATGCTTTCTGATCTCAATTTCAGAGAACAGATGAGGCACAAAATTGTCTACAAGTCTTATATTTGAATTTGCCGGATAATCGGTACCATCGAGCTTTACAACATCAAATTTGATGTATAGATCTGCTCTGTGGGGGTGTATAAATCCATCCCCTACATCAAGATCAACCTCAATTTCTGTGTTGGGTTGATTTAAATTTGCAAATGTCCTCCTGTTTGGAGGGAATGATTGTAGCTCATAACTCTCAATATTTTCCATTGTATGTATTTTTATTTAAATATTAATCTCTATGATTGCAGTTGTTGTGGCTCCAGCAAAATCAACTAATTCTTCTTTTTCATTAGTGACCATCAATTCAATATAATCTATTCTGTTGTGGCACACAGGAAAATATAATGTTGGGGATGGATTGTAGATGATGGGCTCCATGAATTCAGAATTAGGCTTGAATGTTGCAATGATGCCAGTTTGTTTGTGAGTGCCTATACCATTTGATTTGGTGATCATACCCTCAGCCACATTACAGTGAATATTCAGAGTCTCTATGGCCAAGAATTTAGGTATATTCATAGCAGTGTGTTTGATGCCTGGTTCAAGTTTTGTGTTGTTCTCAAAGCCCAACAGCTCTCCTGTAGTACCCAGATCCACTGTTTCTGTAGCAGATACAATTTCTACTCTGTGAGTGACAGAATTTTGACTTAACACTATACCTCTGGGTAATTGAGCATTTAGAGTAGATAGATTATACTGCCCTGGAGTGATGACAATTTTTTCATCCCCTACTGCAATTGTGTTGTTGTGGTGTGTAATATTAGGGATTAGGTACATGCCATAAAATGCCCTGAGAGCTATTGTTTTGGGATACACTATGTCATCATGTAATTTGAGTTTCAATATTGAATTTTGGCTGGTGAGATGGAATACCCCCATGATGTTTCAGATACCACAAGGCTTTTTGAAAATCTTCAATTGATGGTTTATTTATTTGAGACATATATCTAAGAACAGATAAACACAAATGTCCGCAATTAACATCTCTGAAGTTTTGAACACGGGCATTATTGTAATAAAGATTAGCTGAATTTAAATATTTTATTAAATTTTCAGGTGGAACACCTCCAAATGAATCAAATACAAATGCCTCATTTTTTAAATATTTAAGATAACAGATCCAGTGAGTGCCCTGATTTTTGAACTCATCCAAATTAACAATGCCACACTCTTTGTTGAGTGGTTGTTCCGGTAAAGAATCAGACATGTACACACCTCTAAAATGTTTGATGCCCAGTGGCTTGATTAAAGCTTCAATATCTTGGTTTGTAAGCGGCTCTTGTTTTTTTTAAACTTATTCATGGCTCTCTTAACACCTTTGCCTTTTTTCTCCATTGCCAGGTTGTGGCGCCTCTGCTCATCTAATTCTGCCCTATTTTTCTTGGCATCTATTACTGTTTTTGCTATGGCAGCTGATCCCCCAGCCAAGCTCCCAACAGCCCCGAGAGCAGCTAAGATGGCAGGGATGGTAAATATAAATCCCCCCACATGTGATTTTTTTCTTGATTGCTGTAATTTTTTTAATTGGGGGGTGCTAAGCAACAATTTCATACCATGACCCTTTGCAATACAAGAATTTTTTTTCTTGCGCTGCTTTTTGGTCAAAAGACTGTCAATAGTTTTAAGAGATTTGAGACCTGCATAAGGTACTTGATACATAACACCCTTGGCCTTCATTGTAGGTTTATTATATACATTTTTACAACCCCCACCCCAGTTTTTGTTTGGTGCTCATAGCTATGGTGGTCCCCAATGCTGCTATTTTTTCACTCAAAGAAGCATCTTTGCTTACAAATCTACCAAATGCAGCCTCTTCTAATTTCTTGTCTGCAACATGTCTCTTGTCAAGATCAGAATGTGTGTTGTATGCAATATCATGGTCTCTACAAGCAGCATCTAGGGGATTTACACCAGGATCACCTCTGTTTAATCTATGGTCCAATTTTGTGCCTGGACCACAATACTGATAGCCTGGAATATGTAGTTCAAATGGCAGCTTGTTTATAATGTCATTAACCAAGCCCCGACCCTCAGAAATATTCCAGAATTTAGGTGGTAAATTATTAATAATTTTTATGAGATATCCAATCCCCTTAGGGTCATTCACTATAAAATTAGACAATTTGGTGCTTATCATGTCCATAATTCCAACCTTTTCATTGTAAAAATTGTGGTTCCCAGCATTTTCCTCCCCAGCTATTACCAATAGCCTATCTACAAGTTTCCTGACATCATCAACCCAGACAAATTCTTTGGGCAGGGTGTTGTATTGTTTGATTCCACTGCCAGTCTTGATCTGTGACCATATGGGCTTGATTAAATTATTGTATTTTGCTCCACTGCTAGACTTGACTCTTTTTTGTGTGGGATCATTGTTCTGGTATAGAGCATCTGATTTTATTAATATTTCCTTGTAATCCTCATAATCTTGATCTGTATAGCTGCCAGGCCTTTTCCTAGTCATCAATTCCCATAATCCAGGTGTTCCGGCATATTTAACAAAAGCACCTTTTTCTCCAAGTCGAGATTCTGAATATACAATTATATCATCTCCCATAAATGTTACTCTGAAATTGCCAATTCTATGTATGATGCTACCATCAAGCTCTGTGTCAGCATATAAGCCAAACACCTCATCTTTATTGTCTTTAGGTGTGGTTAAATATTTTTGAGCAAGAAGACCCAATTCAATAGGATCCTGACTAGCCTCAATTCTTCTAGGAGCAATAGGACTAGGTGTATGAATACTTGAAAGTGGGGTGAATGGATAATCTAATATGTTCCTTGCAGCTACAGGTACAAGCTCTGTGAGCAAATTTTGATTTTGCTCTGTAACAGTTTTGATATTTTTACCTAAATTATTAATAGCATCAATTACAGGCTGTTCTGTTTGTTTGTGTTTTTCATAAATTCCACGGTTCTCTGATTTCCATCCCTTAAATCTCTTTACAAGATAATCTCTTAATTTAAGATCATCAATGATTGGCCTTTTCATGTTTATTTATATACGTCTCTACGTCTAAAAAATTGTTGATTTTATTTCTGTATTTGCCACTATTGGGTGTTCTTGTCATATCAATTGTGACAAACCCATAACTGTCCTGGTTCCAGCACTTGCTGCAAAACTTGGAAAAATCATTGTAGCTCAAGTCCCCACCTACATATTCATCATGTATGTGTTTGAGGTTGGTATGGTCTTGATGAAATACACATATAAAATTGCTGTTGTCTCGGATCAGTTGCTTGGGTATTTTTGAAAAAGTCTGTGCCAGGTAGAAGCAATCAATATTTTTGTGCCGGCCCTGTGTAAAGAAATTTCTAACCTTGTTTTGATTATCCAGTATAATGTCATCAAACACAACAACAGAATTATCGAGACATTCATGAAGTGGCTTAACATCTGGTTCAAAAGTGGCAATATCCAGTCCATCATATAGCTTCATCAGCTGCTGATATTTTAATTGTTCCAAGCTCTTAGAGAAGATATACAAGTGCCTGTTTTTCCAGTCTAACCAGTTGGGTGCCAATAAAAAATTATCAACCATTAGTGTAGTTTTACCACAAGCAGATGGCCCAACAATAAGACACCTAATATTATCAGGTAGCAATTTGCCATTTCTCTTATTTTGTTGTTCAGGTTCTGGGAGCCTTTTTATAACATCCCAAGTACTCATATTATTATTTTGTTTGCATCGATCCAGCTGTTTTCCGGATGACCCAGCCATTTGACAAGTAACTTTTTGCCTTTTCTGCGGATAATTTTTTCTATGAGATATGTGTCAGGCTGTTTAGTTTTGCTGAGCTCTTGTTCATAGAATCGGCCTTTGAGAATTTCTCCTCGGTGATCCTTTATTATATATGTGTTAAGGGTCCCGGGTTTAACCTGAACCACTGTAAATAATTCAGTGCTCCAGTTTCTTGTAAAGCCTCTCTTGAATAAGTGCTTATATTTGCTTATTCTTACTTGATCCCCAATCTTGTATCTGGCCTTTCTTGTTGTTGGCTGGTATCTAGGATAATAAACAGTGCTGATCAATTTTTGCTCATCAGATGAGCTCATTACTTCAGAGGGTTTCATGTTGATTGTGGAATGGACCGAGTTGTTATATTTATGTAGAAGTTCTGGAAGAATATTAATCCATTTATAATTACCTTGAAGTGTGAATTGTTTATACATAAGATTTTTTAAGGTTCTGTTGAATCTCTCTACAATTGAGGCTTTGAGGTCACTGTAACTCGAATAATGTTGTATTGCCTGGCTTTTAATAAATTGTTGAAACACTGAATTATAAAATTCTTTGCCATTATCTGTTTGCAAATAGCGCGGGGATCTTCCACTCTGATTGATGATTGTCCTGAGGGCTTCTGTAACACATTTTCCAGTCTTGGATTTGAGTGGCACAGCCCAGGCAAATTTTGAAAATGTATCTATTACAGTGAGTAGATACTTGTAGCCCTTGTTGATTTTGTCTAAGTTTTTCAACTGCCCACTTGCCATTTCAATCAAGTCGCTTTGCCATAAATCATCTATGCCCTTTGTGACCACTGGGAGTCTCTTAAAATTATGTCTGGCTTGTCTGTGTAATTCATCAACAATAATTTGTCTAGACATAATATGTAAACAAGAATATTGCAACTATGGGGTGTTCAGCAGCTGATACTGCAGGATTTTCTAAATATAATTTGTCCCCTATCTGTATTTTAAATTCCAGAGTGCCATCATCTTCAGTATAGGCTGTTTCTAATGTATTGGGATCTGTAAAATCCTCCAATTCCACACTGCTGATTTTCACTTTGTTGTTAGCATTTGTTATTGATAAGGTGGGGTAGTGGTGTGCCTGTGGCTGAAGCCAATATTTGATCTTGATTGGTCTCAATGTGCCCCCAACAAAAAACTGGTAATAAAATTGTGCAGGGGACAGCATATATATTTTGCCACCCGGTGTAAATGGAGAATCATATTCTTTGTTGGGGATGCTGTACAATTCAAGAATTACTGAATGTTTTGGATTCTCGATTATGCCTGTTATTTCTTTTTCTGCTGTTAGCAATCTGCTTGTTACAGATTCAAGGTGCTCATTGATGGTTCTAACAACATCATCATGGCCCGGCTTGATTTTTATGTCCACAGCAAGTCTCTTGTATTGTTGCACAATCTCTTGTAGCTGGGTGGCAAAAACAGACAGAGCATTTGCTTGATTGGATTCCATGGTCCCTAGCTGTTGCTTGATATTAGCTACAATTTGCTGTAAATTTTCAACAACTGCCAATTTTGAATTTTGAGCTGTAAGATCATGGACCTGTCTTCTGATATCCTCAAACAGGGCATGCAGTTCATTAATATGTTGATTTGTTGGTAGAGTGGCCACTGTCTGAGTGAGATGTTTGATCTCTGCTTGAATATTCTTGATATCTTCTGATTTCAATATCCTATTCACTGCTCTCTTAATATTTTTAAGTTCCTGTGATGTGGGCAGATTTGATACTGTATTTTGCAAAGATTCAAGTGCCAATTTTACATTGTGTAATTCAGAAGCATCGGCCACATTTTGCATAGCATTTTGGAGCAGGGCTATATCTGCCTGAGAGGGTGTGGATTGTTGTAAAATTTCAAGCTTTGTTTGGATATCATCTATCAAGTGATGAAAATGAGACAGTTCAGATTCAGTGTTGAGGTTTTCAAGCTTTGTGATCTGTTGCTGGACACTGACAAGGGTATCTACAATACCGGGAAATCTGGATTCTAGTACATTTGCCAAATCACTTTGCACTGCTGCTATTGTACCTTCAAGATGGGTTATGGAACTTTGAATTTTTCCAAAATCTTCATATGTTTCAAGTTGCAGCTTAATATTTGCCACACTCCGAGTTATTGCACTTAAAGCATCAGAAGATGGCAAATTGTTCATAAAATTTTCAAGTGTCTCAATTTTTTCTTTAACCTCGGCTATGGCATTGTTCAGAGGGTCCAGATTAGGTATTTGGAGTGACTGAATCTGTTCTTTTAGAGTGGAAATCACTAGATCAAAATCTTCTTGTGATTTTATGCTTTTGACAATTGTTTGGAGCTGTGCCTGGACATTATTTATCTGCTCTTCTAATTACTGTTTCAATTGCTCAGAGTTGTTAGCCTGGGTCTTAAATTTGGCTTGAAGAGCTGCAACAGCTTCTTCCAAACTTTGAAAATTATCCAATGTCGCCAGGTCAGTATATTTCTGAAGCAGCAATTTAAGTTCAGAATCAATTTTAAGAAGAGGGTCCATGCATTGTGATTGCAAATTTGTAATTTCTAATTGAAGACTGGCATTGAGTGTGGTTTGTAAAGCTTGTAAATCACTTCTTAATTTCTTGACTCTGACATCAAGCATCAGAATCTCATCACTGTGATCTTCATGCCTTGTATGGCCAAATATATCATTAGGCATTTTTGATTTAGTAGTTATTTATTATAGAGTATCCGATTCTTAATTCTATAAAAAAGGGTATAAGCTTGTCATAGGATCCAGGGACCTCAATATATAAGCAGTCACCAGCAGAAACAGTATAAACAGTGCCAGAAACCATGTTTGAGTGCTTAATTCTATAAATATTTCTCCCTACTGAAATTTTGACATCACCCTCAGGGGTTGTAATAAATTGCAATTGCCCACCTACAGGTAATTGGTAATAATTTAAATTATTGTTAAATATGTACAATATTTTGCCTGTTTCATCATCAATATCTGTAAGTATGCTGTTCAGATGAATAATTAACAAGCCACTCAGTTTAGACAACATATCAGAAGAGGGTTGTGGTGTTGGCAGCTCCATAATACCTTGTTTTTTAAACCCAAATAAGTTCATAGGCATGTTTATTTATTTCAAATCATGCTCTGTGCTTGTGCATTGATTGCCATTTTTCAAATCACAATGACCCCATGGTAAAGTATGTATGCCACATGATAAAATGCATCTCTTATCATCATGTGGGTCCAGAGCCACTTTTCTTACAACATTTGAAGTCAATAAGTGATCCACACTCTGAATTCTGGATTCTGATGTTCTGATTAAACTCTGGGATTTGAGGCAATTTTTGTAATCTTCAAATTGGAGCTCTTTTTCCACAGCTACTTTGCCAATACCCTTGGCTTTTTTGACAACAGCATTACATGTTTTAAAACTGTACATCTTGGCACTTAACCCAGCAAATTCCACAATAACATCACCAAGTGTCTCATCTTTTAACTTGCCGGGCACTTTTTTGTTGTGGGGTTGAATATTCAGATGGTCTGGCAATTCACTGGTATCAAAATATTTAAACAATTCAGGCTGTGACATATCTTGATAAACATCTTCTGTTTTAATATCAAGAATAAAACTATCCGTGTCCATGTACATCAATTTTACATTATCACCATAAAAAGGTTTCAACACATCATAATACAATGTTAACATATGTAATTTGGACAATTCCAATATTGCAGCCCCTACATAAATAGGTTTATCAAACTTAATCTTTGTTTTTTTCATGTTGAAAAGTGCCATATTCTCATCATAAATTCTTCTGTAATTGAAGTTGGGCTTTGCAACCAATTTTTTGCTCAGGCTGGGGTCAGTAATTATTTTAACATCGGTATGTTTTCTGACATTTTCAATTGTTTTGCCATATACAGAATTAACCATCAATTTAAACAAGGCCTTATCAAATTGGCTCTTTGCAGATGTTCGAAGCTCCGTGTTTGTATCAATATATGGTTTCAACCATTCTGAGTGCCTGAACCTCAAAACTTTTCTAACTTTGGTCACTTGAACACCATGTTTCATCAGGAACTGGAGGTTCTTGTAATATATGACACAACCCTGTTTTGCTTCCAGTGTCATCATGAGCTTCTTTTGTTTAGAGCCAGGTGAGCACTGAACCTCAGGAATTGGGGGCAGATCAGAAAATTTGTTGTGTAAATGATCTGGAATTATCAGATCAACCTCTAAGAAGAGGCCATGTTCACGGTCATCATAGTTCTGAAGATCTTCAATATTAAAATCTTCAACCCATTCAAGCCCTGCATATGGCAATTTTTGCATCATTGCGTGACCATAGAGGCTGTTGGCATCTACATACAATATATAATTTGATGGCCGTGCTGGATCATGATCAGGCATATATTTGTTATTTGCTCTGGCATATCTCTGAGAACATTGCACCATACCTCCTTTTATATTTTCCTCCATAAACAGATACATATCTTGATCCTGGATCAGATCCAATTGCTTTTTGGTGTTTAAAAACATTGCAGACCATGCTAGGCCCGGGGCACTGTAAAAATACACTGGGTCCAGTCCATAATTTTGCATGGAAGATTTTCTGAATGTCTGCATTATATCAGCTAAGAGGGTCACATCAAGTTTCAAATAAGCCATGTGATAATCACCAAATGTCTGGCATTTTAAATTGTTCCACATCAATTGGGCATGGTGATAATCTTCATCTGTGATTCCAGAACCTCTGATTATGCTGTAAAACTCATGTTGTGGAGGCAGGGAACATTCATCAAATTTAGAAAAATCTGTAACATAATCATAAGGATATACACCCTTCCGCCTAATTAATTTCAGGTCCTGATTTGGAAACAATGCACGTGTGATTTTGAATTGATCATCAGATAATTGAGTGGCCAGTGTAGCCAGGCTAGCCGATAAAATTCTGTAAGAATCAAGAAATCTTATGTGAATAGGAACACTATTAACTTTAATTGTTTTGCTAATAGATATATATTTTTCATCATTTTCAGCTAAAATATTTAAATTCTGCTTCTCAAACCCCTCGTATCTGATCAGATGATGGAAATCATAATTGGATGCTCCATGGCAAAATATGGGGACAAATTTTGGTCTCTTGATTTTAATATTACAGCTATTACACAGGGCCATTAAGAATTTACCATCTGTATGAGAATGGTGATGTACCTTGATATTTGTATCTGAAAATTCAGAATCACATACCGGGCATTTTTCTGCATTGTTGAAATCTTTAATCTGATCCTCTGTTAAAGGCAACATGGGTTTTGGTTTTAATAAGATGTTAGATGCTATGTTACGGCACTCATTTTCTATTTTAAGTGCAAATATTTTGATGGCATCTGGCCCCATGTATGAATATTCTTTGGTAACAACACCATCCTGTACAACCACATAACAAAAGCTGGAAGGTTCATGTAGCTGGTATGGTGTAATAGAAGATTCTTCAGGATCTGGATTGCAGGATGCAAGAGATTTGAGGATTGATTCAAAATCACAGACAATATATGCTGGGTGTTCCAACAAGGCTTCAAACTTTTTGAATTTGCAATTCTCACTTGGCATTGGCATCACCATATGAACAGGTTTATGATTGCCACAGTATTTGAGATGCTCAATTAATTTGTTCTTAGCAATTTCTGTATTCTCTTCCCGAACCCCATTCACCATTTTCCTGCCATCAAATACACTTAAACATCTTCCGCACAACTTGAATATTCTATTAGATTTGTCTAGTTGTGTTCTCACTAAAGCTAGAAGATTATGTATCAGAGTGTAATGATATGTGCCATCCCCTTCAATTAAGAGCAGATTAATCGGAACAGCAGAATCATCATCAAATGCACTGATTCTGAGAGGTTCTATCAAGCAATTGTCACGGCCAGTGGAACAAATATATACATTAATAGATAATTGTTTGCTATTGATATCCCGAGCCTTTTTTTCAAATTTATCAATATTCTGAACAGTCATTGGATATTCTAAACCCTCCATTGCATCGTCAAAATCATGTTCATGTTGTTTGTAATAATTTATTCTCTGAGGATTCCTTGAAACTGGAAACAAAGCAGCTAATATACACCACAAAAAGCATTTATTATCATTATTTTCTATATTAACCACGGCTCTTCTGTTTTTAATATTGATAGGTAATGGCAAATATGTAGAACCTTGTAATGGGCTGAATTCAGAAATATTAACATATAACCTGTGTGGAGAGCCACATAGGCTCCATCCAGACTCTTTTCCAGCAAATTCAGAGTGTTTAATGTTCAAATGATCTATCAAACTGCTTATTATTGTGTCTGAATTTGCATTTGAATATACTGGTACAGTTTCTGTCATGTGGGGCTGTGTAAATTTTGTGCCGTTTGGCTTCTTATATTGCACAAACAATTTGAGAGAGAGCTTATAAGAGCCATTTTGTGCATTTAGAATTGCCTGTACATCAGGTTTTTTACTGTTCAAAAAATTCTGAATACCACATCTTGGCTCTGATACAAACCGATAATCCCTAAGTTGAGCATTAAAACTGCTATGGATAGGTTCATAGCGTGGCTGCTTTGCTGCTCTGGCATTAATAGGTGCTTCATGCTTCCTTTTGAGACCAGATGTGGATGGTTGTGGGGGCAATATTGATGACTGTGCAGAACAAGTATTTTTATGTGTATATGTGAAGTATTGCATGCTGTATTTTTTATTGCATTTGGGGCAAATTTTTGTGGGAGCTCTGCATTTGTCTGGGTTACAAATCTTTTGGTGTCTAGCCCAATTAGAGCTAAATATATTCTTATTGCATTGGTCACAATATTTTTGATTCGGCATTTTTGTTGTTGTTTATTATATACAATTTCCTGGGGTTCAATTCAAAACTTTATACTGGATCAGTTGGGTTCAGCACTGTGCTGTATGTGTGTGCGTGTGTGTGTGTGTGTGTGTTAATATTTCTCGCTTTGGTATTTATATAAAATTTCCTGGGTTTTAAATCTAATCTCTATACTGGATCAGTTGGGTTCAGTGCAGACAAAAAAAACTGCATAGCTCTATGTCAATTAGTTCTTGAGATTTGTATTTAGGAACCACTTTGGCCCCCCCCTGCCAAAAATTTGGCTTTTATTGTATTAGTGTATATTGTTTCTATGATCAAAATTCTATGCTTAATCAGTTGGGTTCAGTACAGAGAAAAAAACTGCATAGCTCTATGTCAATTAGTTCTTGAGATATTAATTATTTTGTATTTAGGATCCACTTTGGGCTTCCCCCCCCCCTCTTCCCCCCCTGCCAAAAATTTGGCTTTTATTGTATTAGTGTATATTGTCTCTATGACCTTACTTGGGTTATTCCGCCAAATTATATGCTTCAAGTCTCCTATACTTTGGTGGAGCCTGTTCAGGTTCTATCCCCCACTTGTGGGTTCCATTGCCGATCCAGCAATGGTGAAGAATCTGCTCTGTGCCCTGCCTTATATAGTTTTACAGAGCCAATCAGAAAACACCACATCATCACATTATGTCATAAGCATTTAATCAATTAATATTGCACAACATAATGCAATAGAACTGGACTGGGAAGTAAATATGTATGGATGTAGGTAGGTGGGGGTAGGGGTGTGTGGGTGGGGGTGTGGGGGGTGGGTAGGGGTGGGGGTAGGTGGGGGTGGGTGGGGGTGGGGGTGGGTGGGGGTGGGTGGGGGTGCATCTTGACTTAGTTTTAAGTGCTGTGTTCAAAATAAAAATATAATGGCTGGTAGCTGTATCCAAGCCCTATTATAATTTTTGTTTCTCTATTCTGTCACTAATTTTGATCCTAGGATAATTATATTTATGGGGGTGATTCTACATAGCTGGAGTATTTTCTCCTGTGCGTACCTCCCGTTTCTCTGCTAGGTGTACATGCAATCAACACGCAGCGCCATGCCCCCGGGACTCTCAGGAACTAATCCATCAAACTGCAGGGGCTTCTAATAGAATCGCTCGAAATCAATAGAACAGCCCAAAGTATTGACCGGCCTCACTGCGCAGGAACTGTTCCAGCCCGCACGGTGCAGGAAGCCCAAAGTATTGATCTTACCTCTACTCTATCCCACAGCGCCACGGGAATTGGAGAAACTATAGCCCCAAACATTGATCCGAGGTACTTGCAGCGATCCGATGCTCACAGCACCACGGGAATTGGAGGAGCTATTGTATTGCCTGCAGTCTTGAGAATCAATATATTGATTCTCCCCGGTACTAGGGCATTGAGACTCTTCAGACTTGTGGCTCATATACAAACATCTGCTTGGCCCCCCGAGCAACATACTGAAATTTTGGAAAAAATCGATAATTTTGTTTCTCTTATATCTTCGGAACCATGAACCCTAGAGACATGGGGTTTGTTGCTTTGGCCTCAGCACGGCAAGATGCAACTTTTTGATGTCTATAAATTTTTCAAAATATCTTGCTGTTCTCTAGATCTTGAATAACTTGCCTAATTTTCAAGATAGGAGTATGGGGGTTGCATATTTGAAATCTAGAGGCTGTTTAGAAGTTTTGTTAAAAAATCGATAATTTTTTTAAATTTGAGATTTTTCAGAAACTATCAATACTGGAGACTTGAAATTTTGTAGACATATTCTATTCGAGATTCTCTACATTTTATGTCTCTATAATTTTCCTGTTATATGCAATATTTAAGCTACAAATCTCTGATTTATATCTGTTCTATAAATATAATTTTCTGAAAAGTGCAATATTAACAAAGTTGTTAATATCTTCGGAACCATGAATGCTAGAGACATGGGGCTTGGTGATTTCTCATGGGCATTTCAAGATGCAACTTTTTGATCTCTATAATTTTTCAAAAATCTCTTGCCATTCTCTAGATCTTGAATAACTTGCCTATTTTTCTTGAATAACTTGCATATATCATACAATATCAAGAGGGGCATATTTTTAACAAGTTTATGGACAACAATCTCACAGAAGTGCCTTTTTGTAAGTATAGGCACATCAATCTGAGGGGGCTCTTCCTTTCTCATGGAATCCATGAGGGCTTTTTTACAAAAATCTTGGATTAGAGGGGGTGCTACACTTGAGCAAAAAACTCATATGGGCATGTTGAGCTAGTTTTAAGTATAGCCAAATATGCTTGGGGAGAGCTCTTCCTTTCCTGAGTTTATAATATCACCAATACAACTACTTCCTGGCTACCCTGAAATCTCTTCGCTCCGCATTTATGAATCACCCTTACCATTTATTTATAGTAACAAGCTCACTCAGCTGTGTTGGAATGTAAGGGTTGCCAGGTGCATAAAAATTTACACATAAAAGTCAAATTTCGGTGGAAAATTAATTTTTCATGCAAATGTATGGCCAATATTTAAGCACTTGTTGCGTGTGTCCGTTGACAAAATGTTGACCTACTAGTTTTGCCAGCTATGGAGATATGTCCCAAAAATGGCACTTTTTCTCTCAACCCATAAAATCACCAATCATAAATCCATCAAATGCTTATCCATTATCCTTATCTTAAAACAAAGGAGCTTAAAGGCTCATTCAAGCATCCCCCGCCTAGAAAATCCAACTCCGAACACTGACTACAAATATAAATGACGTTCATTGCGAGGTGAATGGATATTTCCTTGTCCGTTGCAGCAGAACACGGACGCTTGCTTTGTCGGATCGCCAAATTTTATTTCAATTTGCATGACAGGGGAAAACCCGTACTACTTAAGACATCGACATGTCTGTAGCCAGTTTGTCTGACCTTTGTGCAACAAAGAGAGGGAAGAGAGAGAGGCAGGGCAGAGAAGAGAAGAACAAAGAAGGGTGAAGATAGTAAGAAAGAGAAATACAGAGAGAGGGCAGGGCAGGGCAGAGAAGAGAAGAGAAGAGAACAACAAAGAAAGGTGAAGATATTAAGAAAGAGGAATACAGAGAGAAGGAACGAAAGAAGAATAAAGAAAGAGAGAAAGAGAGGTATAAAAAGAAAGGAAGTGAAATAAAAGAGTGAGGAAGGCTAAACGAGGGATAAAGAGAGGTGAAGAAAGAGAGAGGGATAAGACGAGAAGAGAGAAGGTTACAGCGAAGTAGAATGAGGGAGGATGGAGAGCAAGATAGGAGGAAGACAGAGAGAGAGAGAGAGAGAGAGAGACAGAAAAAATGGGCAGAGAGGAGAACAACCGAAATGAGCCGAATTACTTTTTTTTAAGAGACAGTGAACAATAATTTGTTCGCAACAAATATAACGACAAGGCTTCTAAAATAAAGGATACATACCTCCCTTTACGAGAAATCCTGGGCACGCCAATGTTACATACTAACTGCATATTCACTATATTTAGCTACATATCTATGTACCTACCTAGATCCTGAAATCCAGACATTCTTGCATTACGTTAGACGTGTTGCCTAACTCCACGGCATTGAACGAATTTCAGCAGAGACTTCCCCTATCGCCGTAGAGTTAGAAAACACACACCACGCCGTGCATGAAAGCGACTATTTCAGGATATAGGTGTCACATCTTTAATGGACGTGACTGTACATATTTTATAAGCGAATCCTGTAACAACGATAAACTGAACAACAGCAAAAGAAAATGGGATAAAAATACACTCTCCACACAAAACTCAATCACCCCTCCCCCTTCTAGAAAAC
Source organism: Lepisma saccharinum (assembly GCF_977018435.1). NCBI lineage: Eukaryota > Metazoa > Arthropoda > Insecta > Zygentoma > Lepismatidae > Lepisma > Lepisma saccharinum. Next base: position 44,822,513 of record NC_139231.1, on the reverse strand, counting down.
TGGGGAGGGGTGTAGGGGCGTAGATGATAACACAGCCTGACCATAAATTACTCAATCACAAGGTTAGTTACATGTCGGATGGATACCTAATAATGATACTCGACGGGGAGTGCCTAGGGGGGTGATGCAGCAAAATCAAGCGTGAATAATTAAAGACCGGGGGACAATGGAACTTACGACGGGCACGTGACCCGCCACAGATTTGAGGGTCCGCCGCGTTCTTTACAATGGCAGGTGTTTAGCGATATAACAATTCCCACAGACTTATCAGTTCCTCGCACGCGAACGCTTCACCTGCCTCCTCCCCAAAGGTCGTGATTTTACAAACGGTGCAGGGGAAAAGCACGATCTGATCTGCATGTTGTGACGTCCCCTTCTCGCCTAGTATCAATGATATAAACTGTACATGCAACATCGACATTTTGGGGCAAGGCTTGGTGATGACTTCTTGGTCTTTACTGGCGCTTCAATTCTTTCATGTGTGGTCCCCGCATGATTTTGAGTCTCCAAGACTCAAACATATCGAACTATGCCCTAAGACTACTACAACCTGTGTTGTTCAATTTTTATGTGAACTCCTTGAAAATATGTTCCGACCCCAGCGGCAGAGTCGTTACCACAGCGCAAGAGGCCCTGAGTTCGAAACCCGGCCTGGGCATGGGTGTTCTTTTGTGAGTGTGCCTTCATCAAATTCATCATATCATCGGTCATACTCATCTTCACGATTAGCCAAAAGTAGCAGAAAGGCAAAGTAAAATAAAGCAAATCAATCAATCTTTCAAAGTGTGCGAATGTTGCAGTTACTACTAAGTTCAAAATTCGTGGGAATACACATAATTGTCACACCCCAACTTCCATAACCTGTGCAGAGTATGTCGTCATTAGGTGGCGGTCAGTCAACACGACCTAATCATATTGGAAATTCCTACAGGATTCGGATACACTTTACATTATTGCGAAATCTCAGCAACTACGGACACACCCGACGTTACTCCGAAATCCCAGCAACTACCAACATATCTGAGGTTACTACGAAATCCCAGCAACTACCTAGAAACCGCAAGTTACTCCGAAATCGCAGCAACAACCGAGACAACTTACCTTACTCCGAAATCCCAGCAACTACCGACACACCTGAGGTTACTCCGAAATCCCAGCAACTACCTAGACACTGGAAGTTACTCCGAAATCCCAGTAACAACCGAGACACCGGAAGTTACCCCGAAATCCCAGCAACAACCGAGACACCGGAAGTTACTCCGAAATCCCAGCAACAACCGAGACAATTGATGTTACTCCGCAACTCCAACAACTACCGAGACACCTGACGTTACTCCGAAATCCCAGCAGCTATCGAGACATCTGACGTTACTCCGAAATCCCAACAGCTATCGAGACATCTGACGTTACTCCGAAATCCCAGCAACTACAGAGACACCTAACATTACTGAGATTCCCAGAAATTGCTGAAACACCCGACATTACTGCGAAGTCCCCACCGAGACACCTCACACTACATCGAAATATCAGCAACTACCAAGACAGCTGACATTACTCCGAAATACCAGCAACTACCGAGACAACTACAGAGACACCTGACATTACTCCGAAATCCCAGCAACTACCGAGACACCCGAAATTACTCCGAAATCCAAACAACTACCGAGACACATGACGTTACTCCGAAATGCCAGCAACTACCAAGACACCCGATGTTACTCCGAAATCCCAGCAACTACCAAGACACCTGACATTACTGGAAACCACCAGCAATTACTAATGCTCCTCACATTACTGGAAACACCCAGCAATTACGGAGGCATCTGACATTACTGGAAACTTTCAGCAATTACTGAGGCACCTGACATTTCTGGAAACCCCCAGCAATTACTGAGGCACCTGACATTTCTGGAAACCCCCAGCAATTACTGAGGCACCTGACATTACTGAAAACCCCCATCAATTACTGAAGCACCTGACATTACTGAAAACCCCCAGCAAATACTGAGGCATCTGACATTACTGAAAACCCCCAGCAAATACTGAGGCACCTGACATCTGGAAACCCCCAGCAATTACTGAGGCACCTGCCACTATTTGAAAGATCCAACAATTACTTAGGCACTAGACATTACTGGAAACCCCACGAACAATTACGAAGGCACCTGACATTACTGAAAAGATTCAACAATTAGTGAGGCACCTGGCATTACTGGAAAACCTCAGCAATTACTAAGGCACCTGATATTACTGGAAACTCCCAGCAATTACTGAGGAACCTGACATTACTTGAAAGATCCAGCAATTACTGAAGCACCTGACATTACTGGAAAACCCCAGCAATTACCGAATCTGAATACAGATTATTTAGGTTTAAAACATATGAGCGTATTCAGCAACAACGCGTTCAGGAAAAATGTATTTATGAATCGAGGTGATAGTCAAGTGTAAAAAATGGCACTTGGAAAAAATAGATATGTCAATTCTTTGGACCCGTAATGCTCAGCAAGTGTCGAAGTAATCAAAATTGCGGGTTTTCTTCTAATGGAAAGTGATATCAACTTTCATGTTTGCCTTCAGAATGCTTGGATGACACCTGGCATTAGCCCGAAATCCTGGATTCACCTACGGTTACAAAAAGCAAAAGAAACGAAAACGGCAAACTCAAAATAGCATATTTCAATTACAGCAAACCTACGCAAAAGTTGTGATGGAAATTGGATTTAGCTGCAAATGAAATATTGGGAGGAAAAAAATTTACGGAGATCCGTCACAGGTCGTCAATCTTGACAAACTGCATCGCGATCCCTGAGTAAGCGATACGCGAAATAAATGTGTGATACGTGACAGAAATTGAGTTGCGATATTGATAGCTGAACGCTCAACTCATACCATTCGCCCTCTGTCCAATTTCATGATGATTTCCTCATCTTCCAATCATGTTCACCCTCCTCTACTATTATCCATTACCTCCCTTTCCCTCTCCTAGAAGCTGAACAAAAGTTCTGGCAAATGAAAGAGATAGGAATAGAGAAATAGTGAGAGGGGGACGAACAAAATATTTGTATTTTTCTCATTTTCTCTTTTCTGCCAGTTTTGGGTTATCACAATGATGAAGATAAAATAGTGATATCATGAAATTGGTACTAACAAAGGAACAACCACACGCAGGTGAGGACTCGAATTTGGAATCCTCTATAGCGAAGTTGTCGAAAGTAGATCGCTTAATGCTAACAAATGAGCAGAAAGAGTACAAAAAAGAGATAGGAGAGATAGGTGAGAAAGAGAGAATGTGAAAGTCGAGGAGGGAGAGAGAGAGAGAAAGAGACACAGACAGATAGGCACGAAGCTTACTTAGAGAGAGACAGAGGAAGCTTATTTTTTGAGTCCACTTAATGCACAGATAGGCTCATCTAGACTGGGTCTACAGTTTAAAGAGAAATTCGAATCACTGTGCAATGTGCTTGCATCATGGACCGAACCCGGAACTCCTTGATTACAAAGCGACTAGACTATACCATCGGACAGGTCGGGAAAAGAGTATGAGATGCAGATTAGAAGTGTGGGTGTGAGAGAGGAATGATTGAGATAACGAGAAAAAAAGATATGCAGAGAGAATTAAAAAAAGGAGAAGACAGAATCTGAAAGAGGTAACGGAGAGATAGATAAGAAAGAGGGGAAAAGAATGCACAGGGAAGGGAGCGATAAAGAGAGAGAGATAAATAAGAGAAAGATAGAGAAAGAAGTGATTGAGAAAAGAGAATATAGAGATGAGCAGAGAGAGGATGATAAAAAGAAGGAGAGAATTACAAAGAAAGATGAGAAAGAAGAGAAGGGGAGAGAAGTGATCGAGGAAAAGGGAATAAAGAGACGAGCAGAGAGAATGATAAAAAGAGAGAATCGAAGAGAGACAACGGAGAGAGAATGAACAGGGAAGAATGCGATAAAGAGAGGAGAGACAGAAGAGAAAAAGAGAGAGAGAAGCGATTGAGGAAAAGAGAATAAAGTGACGAGCAGAGAGAGAAGAGACAATCGGAGAGAGAGATGAAAAAGAGGAGAATGAACATGGAAGGAGGCGATAAAGAGAGGGAATGAAAGAAGAGAAACAGGGACAAAGCGAAGAGAGGCAAAGACACTGAGAGAACATAATTTCCTGTCACAATTACCGATTGCGGGGCCGTGAATAACACAACATGGGAGAGAAGTTGCACATTGATGAGCTTCGCTTTCAGTGGACTGACACTGGCATGCCATTCCTGTCATCTGTTACGGCGAGATTTATTTATTGAATGCGGCCGTGTGTTGTTCTGCTGCAAAACCCGGCCCTTTTCTGGGTGTAGCGATACAACAATAATGAAGTTTAAACTGTGCTTTCCGCTTCTTCTTTTATTCGGGGTGGGTGGCGATGTTCTGTAATTACGTGGGGTGGGGTGGTCAGTGGCCCACGGTTACTCGATTTCAGGCTAGTTCCAGCCGTACTGAGATGTTTTGTAGCATTAATAGATAACTGAGTTGAGAAAACTTTTTGCTTGTCGTGTTGAAGCACAATACACTTACAGTCTCAAGTATCGAAATATGACATAAAATGTTTTAAAGATTCATTAAAACCAACAAGAAACATAAGTTTGTTCACACTAAACAGTATATATAAACACATGATCCGCGGTGGTCTAATCGGTAGGGCATCTGATTCTTATGCTCGATCCTCGGGCTGGGTGACCTATGGTCGAAATTTTTCCGGCTTTGTCCCCATATGAAGCGGCTTCAAATGAATGGGTGCCTGGGGGAAACCCTGGAGGATAAAGCCGGCCTGAGCGTGGTGCTGATCACATCACCTCCAAAATGGTCGAGTTCGAAAATGTGTGGTGCCCTACCCCACATCCCCTAATTGTGACTTCATGGCATGGTGCTATATGCACTGTATACACATATACACATATGTACGATAATCACAAAGTCGCCGGTGTGACATTGCACAGTAAATCAGATGCGATTGAGCCGAAATTATCATGTATAGTCCAGGATATTTATCATTTTGACTGAAAAAATACCGAAGAGATTAAATGTGGTGTGAATGTCCAGGTATGCAAGCCATATTGAATTTGATAATGACCATAATGACTTGAGTAAACTAAAATGGCTAACTACAGGGTGTGGCAAAAGTCACGTTTGCATAGGTGGCCACCATGGTCGCCTGATCTAACACCCCTGGATTTTTACTTGCGGGACACGTGAAGGCCTTCGTGTACGCAAAGAAAATTAAGAACCTGAGCTCCTTCAAAGAAAGGATCAGAATCGCAATCTCTAAAATCTCACCCCCCCCCCCCCACACACACACACTAGCCGACATTTTAAAGCAACTGCGAGCGTCGAATTGAAGCATGCATTCAAGAAGATGGTGCCCACATTGAATATATACTGTAACTGCCATCATTACCTATCAATCATGTGTATGTTTGAGGAGGTTGAAGGCTATCGCTTTCTGAATAATTTGGGCTTCGACTTTGTTCGTCGTCAGGTATGAGCGCGTGCCAAATTGAATCGCCGCTTGAGGGTTCCAAAACCCTATTTGTTTCCCTATGTAACCTGATTCTTGCCTCAGCCTGTATAAGTATACTTGAAAATGTTACCAAAACTAAAAGTACTTTACTGTGTCTTTCATTCAGACATATCGGGCAGATATCTTGTCTTATTGTTTTATATAGAAGGCATCAGTAGCGACGACTGGGTGCGAAACGGGTGGGGTACAACAAGGACAGTTTACTTTTTCTTGGTAGACACGGTTTAAAATTAAGAGGCCATAGTGCAGGGGCTTTGAACAAATTTAAACCAGAAAAGCCACCAGCAAGAAAAGTAAAACTTCAGGCAGGAAATAACGTTAGTTGTAAGAAAGAGTAACTTCGGTTATGACTAAATATGCACAGGAACTTGTACAGTCAAGAGCAGAAGCATTACATAAATCGTGTCATCTTAACAAGAAACCAAAGTAATTTATTAGTCATGTTCTTCAGAATAAGAATTTTCTTATTAAAACACCCTCGATTGTACTAAACTGCTTGCCTGATAATTTGAAATAAAATTGGGACATGGTTCGAGCCGCGTCAGCGCGATCGCCAGCAGCAACGTCGCTGGAATCAAAGTTTAAACCTCACAAGCTGAAAAACGGGAGCAGCGCCCAAAGTGTTAACACCGCTGCGGGCGAATCCTCCGCGATAACCAAGCAACCAATCACCGCGAGTCCAACCCGACGTTATAAACATTAGAGAGAGTAAACAGTACAGTTTTAAACACGTGCATTTTTGTATGGGAGCGACCAAAGTCCAGCTCGGCAGCGGAGAAGCAAACCCCTCTCACTCCTCAAACCCCTTGCCATCCAGCAATCCTCCGTTCGGGAACTGTCGGTCATCTTTGGACCCAGTCGGCGTGTCACGACACATTTTTTTTTTTTTTTCAAACGTTGAATTTAGTCTCCAGTCTTGAAGCCGTCGGAATGAAGAATTTGCAAAGTAAGAAAATTGCCCCGCACCTCCACCACGTATCATTCTAAAGAATGATGGGATCTGAACCAGTCATTGTGCAAATAATTGCTGGGTGATGTAAGTTACTCATCATTCATCCTCTGATGAGAGCACTCGTCATTGGCATGACGAGTTAACGCTTGGCAATACGAAAGGTACAAATAAGATTAAGGAACTAAACTGCAGAAAAGACAATGGTCACTCGTTGGATTTTGTGAACCTTTGAACCTGAATCATGGCTGGGTGTTAGGATAATTACCTGTCTATCTGATGAATTATGATGAATAAAATATACGAAGTCCTCTGTTGGCTTCTCAATTGGTTGACCAGAGCGTCGTCTCACTTCTGCCCTACTGCTCTCCTAACCTCTTCTCCCTTCTCAACTCCAATCCAAAGTCAGTCCCCTCTCAGCTTGTCTCCCCTCTATATCACTAGGCCATGGAGGTCTTCCTCCATGCCGAATCGTGTTTTTAATTGCCACTATGCAAACCGCCGACTCCATAGGCAGAAGAAACTACCTGTTTCCTGGATAGCTCAGGAGGTTTGCATAGCACAACACTGTGCATTGTTTACATGCCTCAGAGGCTGAGACAACTGAGAAAAACAAGTGAATGCCCTGGTCAACGTGAAGCATTCAGAGAGACTTAATAAAATAAACATATAATCTTAGGGATTGATACGATGTGACAAAAAAAGGGTGCAACTCACCCAACCCCCCACCCCACTAATCGCCGCCACTGGAACTCACATATTTTGTTCGTCGCAATCGCAAAGTTAATTTATTAGTATGAAACTTGGCAGCGTAATTGCATATATTCAGGATAAAATGCAGTTTTCAGAGGGTTCGTAGCGTCGAAGAGGCGTGAAACAAAGAAACCTTAACAAGCAAATGTGTACTATGGATTTCACGATTCCAGACGAGAAAGAAGGATGTCTATAAATCGAGATGTCGTCTCACACAAGAGACAAGAGACTGCAAGACTCCATAACGAATTCTCTATTTTCAAGAAACCTAACCAGATGATATATTTATTCCTTTTGCGGCAGAATTGAATATTATTTACAATTCATGTCTGGCTGCGGGCTCGTAAAGAAGCATGGCTGACGTTCAAGTTACTTCTGGAAAACATCCATCATCAAATTCCAGGCGATCAGTCATTGTAAACTTCAACCGCAACTTATATCATGATCGATAGGAGATCAAAATATTCCGAAAGGAAACCCCGCATCAATTTTCTATGAAAGAAACTTTTCTACGTTTAATTCATCCTGTAGAATAAATCATACGAGCAAAACAAGGCGGCGGCACTTGACACTGAGTTCGGAAAGCATAGGCTTCAACAATATGCACCAAAGAAACGTCAGGTCTAAAGCATTCTACGAATTTATATCGCAGTTATTGACATGATCGTAAAAAGAGTTTCTTTTGTTTCAATGTTTACTTTTATGGGGGGCCTCTTAAGGTTAATCGGGACGACGTAGATGAATATATAAAATTGATGAATGGCCAGGGAAAAGAAACATATTTGCTCAAGTCGGGGCTCAAACTTGCAACCTTCTGTGCTCGGCCTACAAGACGAAGCGATAAATTACTCGTCTTGTTCCTCAGGAAACAAGTTTAATTTATGCTCTGTCTAGTGCTTTGACTACTTATACCCATTCAGAGAGAGCATATCTTCTCTCGACTTTAAGTGAACAGATTTCTTTTTGCTGATGATAGGGATCGAATCTACGACTCGCCTGTAATTTGCTCCAAAATTCGGTACGCTCCGAAAATACTCCATGGAGTCCCTGGGAAGTACATTTCCTACATTTAAGTTACTATTTCTGTTTGAAGTCTGAATTCCTTAAGTTTTCTGCCACTTTTAGCTAAATCCGATGATAAACTGGAAGTCGTTTGGTGTATTTAATTCAAAACGTAATTTTTTATTCGTGCATTCGTTTACTTTTCGGAACTTACGAAACTTGTACTGATATTCCACAAAATCTTATCCTGTACTCAATGATGGCGCAGTGGAAGCGTCGTCGCCTTGAAAATAAGGGGTCCCGGGTTCGATACCCGGTGGAGGCACATAGTGGCTCGGATACCACTTTAAACTGTAGGTCTAGTCCCGATTAGCCTTACTGTGCATAAAGTGAACTTAAAACACCAACTCAATCAATCAATCACTGATATACATCTTCACTTATCAAGTTTGACTTTTTTAAAGTACTTCGAACGTATTTTGTGTATAGTCAATATTCTGCTTCTCTTATTTAATTGTAACGATCAGGATGAAAAGATGGATTCCTGAAATGCGTTATGCGTCGCGCCCATGGCGACCCCTGGTGTAAAAGCCCAATAAGGTGGTATCTCCTTAGTACTCATACATTGGCAACCATGTCAAATCAAAGACAATACTTGCCCTTCCAATATCTATCCACTTTCTCAGATAATATTAGGCAACCGTGGGGACAATTTTGAGTTGGGGGAAAAGTTAAGGTCGCGTGTGCCCCAACAGGGGATGATGGGGGAGGGGGTTACTTGGGGGCGTCTGAAGGATCAGTGTCCTATACTTCTCCCTCCCCGTGGCCTTTCCATCTGATTGTGATCGCTCCGAGTATGAGACCCTTCCTCCCAGAACCATTTGATGGCTGTGGTCGGGAGGGGGGAGGCGGGGGGGATCCCAGTTTATGGTACGTTTGCATGAGTGTCCGAACCCCCACGGCACGGGACGTTGGGGGAAATTATACGCTGTTCTGTCGGCACACGCAACTTACCTTTGTTTATGGATCCTGTAGGGAGTTCTCTAGCCAATGATAGGCTGAGATAAAAGGCTGCCGCTCGGATGAAATTGTGGATATTTCCCTCACTTTTTGGGTTCCGGCGGATCTGTTTCTTGTGTGTCTTCGGCAGGAATTTGTCTTTTGGGGTTGTAACGTTCACGCCCTGTGGCGAGCCATTTTATTCAAAGTGGTTCTTCTTGTTGATCTACGACTTTTATTGAGGATTCGGTTTTTGTTACTTTTTTTTAACGTAACATATAGCTTGACAAAGAGAAGATTGGCTGATGTACTTGAATTTTCAACCGTAAGCGATCAGAAGAAGCGTGGGAGATGCAATACGCTGGTTGCATTGTTCCCGTGTTCCTGAGTTGCAGCATTGTCAGAAGACAATGGAGAGGAGATAACGACTGTAGTACACTTTCCTTCCTGAATATGCCGGGACGTTCTTATCTTGATGACCGCGGTACACGCGTCGAGTTCGAGTGGACGAATCCAAATTTCAGCCGGGGAGTGGGTCTAAGCATGCGCGAAACTAGGTTTCAGGTCAGTATTTTGTTTCCATGCAATCTGTTATTTGTTGCTCCTTGCATTTTACCACAGCGGCGTTAACTACGCTGGAAACTTTAATGTTCTGCCAGCAGCAAATGACTTTCAGGCAACTGCTTCCTCGTCTGCGTTCCATTTGCAGCAGCCACCCCTATTCTCCCAATGAACTTGTCCAGTTAGCGCATGATTCGATGGTTGGAAGTCACGTAGACGTGAGTGTATACGGTGTGAAGGGTCAGTCAGTGTACTATGGTATGGAGAAGCATTCTAGCTAAAATGTGATTGATTGAGTTGGAGTTTGAAGTCCACTTTATGCACAGTAAGGCTAATCGGGACTGGCCCTACAGTTTAAAGTGGGATCCGAACCACTATGTGCCTCCACCGGGTATCGAACCCGGGACCCCTTAATTACAAGGCGATGACGCTACCACTGCACCATCGGGGAGGTCTCTAGCTAAAATGTGAACTTAAAAACAGACAAGAGAAGTTTGTGCGGTAGAGCCACACTATGCACATATATTGATTCAAAAGTCATAATTGGGCACAAGGAATTGCACAGAGAAATACTAGTTCTCTTAGATCGCTTGCTTTCTACGTCATATAATGAACTTCTTTAGATTTTCTCACTAATGAAAATATATATTTGTTGCTTATCGCTACGGGTCTTCCGATATGGTAGATGTTGTAATCAAGGGGTCCCGGGTTCAATACCCGGTGGAGATAAAAATGCACTGTGGTTCGCATCCAACTTAAAACTGCAGGCCCGGTAAGGATTAGCTATTATAAGCTCTGAACATGGATAGTTACTAAAATGTTATTGCAGTTTTATTATTTGTATTGTAAGAATGCAAAATAACTTATTACTTTATTTATTTAAAATTTTCACTACAAGCAAATGCTTATTTGAAGTACATGTAGTAGATTTTTCTTTCAAGTTTAATATTTCACAGTACGTAAATTAATTTACATAGAAACTATTTCCCTTACTATTTGGTGAAAAATACAAATTATTTATAATAGGATTTTGAATGTATACACAACTTGCTTTCCGAACCTGAAGCGACGCAATTGCACTACACTTTCTTTTCTTTTTCGACTGGCTGGGGCATGTGCCTCTTTTGTCTCTCCATACAGTTGGCAGACTCTGCAGTAAACCTGGCACATAGTGCCGCAAATCAAGTGCAACCAGAATTCAAAAACTGCCAAAGGTAGAATGCACAGACAGGCGGAAAAGTTCCAGCATAATCCCACAGATGGCAGCAGCGAGAGAAATGATATTTCTACCCGGAATTCCATCACGGGCGTTGTTTTATTTCAGCTTTATATTCCTTCCACGGCATGGAGTTAATGGGCCTGGCTATTTCGCCCTAATTGTCGCGCTCTTAGGCTCTCCCATGAACCATCATTAAAGCCCACTGATGCAGAAGCCGTAAGAAAACACAATAAATGCTCGTTGTAAAACCAAGACCAGTGAATTACAAGTACAATTTATACGATGCACTGCATCTCCTGCAGGCTGTAACTTCGGGGATAATCCGCATACCAAGCTGCGGGCATTTGTCTTCCTTGGGGATGACAGCGGAGGGTCGAACCGCATAGGATTGTGGGATCGAAATGGCAGCCACTTCCGGTTATCCGAAACCGCCAAATCCTGGAGACTTTTGGAGTCTCGCATAGCTTTTCCCCACAGGGCCCAAGGTCTTTGTGGGCGGGAAAGGGTAGCAAATCTAATTCTCCTTAAAAGCATGCCAGGAGTTACTATCACGTTTCCAAGGTTTTCAAGAAGTTTTTAATGCATATAAATTAACAAAAAAGTAACTCTAGCTTATTTTTATATTTTATTTTTCATTGCAGTTTCACATGGATCAGTGAAAAACATTTCAAAACCATACACAGCAAATATGACCACAATAATCAGATTCAAGGTAGCCACGACATTCACTTTCTCTGTCGAAAATCGGACGCTGGCAGGGTTTAAGGTTCCTCTCTTCATGCATGTACCACCCTCAGTGGTGGCAATTAGGGGGCATGGGGGAAATTGCCATCCAAATTTTTTGCCACTTTTTGCCCCCGCACTATGGCCTCTTAATGCTAAGCCTTGTCTACAAAGAGAAAGTAAACTGTCTTTGTCCCCCCCGTTTTGGAACCCAACCGCCGCTACTGATTACCATCCAGACAAATGTAGCATATCCTGTTTCATGTTTTTACATCAAAGGACTTCGTTAGCTTAGTGCACAGTAGTTAGTGCATTAAATATTTTGTCGTCTTCTGGAGAAAATATAACTGTAGGGACGTAGGTTAACCCCTGATAAATTACAGTAATTTACCTGCCCTGTGCACTTTACCTGCGAAGAAGACACAGGGGGGTGTAAAGATAAGGCTTATACATAATACAGTATGTCACTCTTGATCTCGGCAATGGTAGAAATGGTGTGTTGATCATCATGCTCAGCCGCCGGGTATCGCTTATCGCACAATGCTCTAGCAACCTAGCCTTCCTTCTGACGTCAGCCCGGAATACCTTCGTTGTTAGGTTAGGTCGTTGGATTTAGTTCTCTTGTCTTAAATACACTGCAAATGTATTAAAAGCCTAACCTAACAACGAAGGATTTAGCCTAACAATAAAAGCATTCCGCCATGACGTCACAAGGCGAGGTTGTTAGGAGTGCAATAAATGGGTCACCTTTACCATTTCCTACTACATCCCCACTAATGAGAGGCTGAGTGATCTCCAGGGCGGCTTGTGCAGGGACATTTACGGGGAAAATTTCAATTCAGTCCACATTTCAGGAAAATAATTCGGTTATTGACCGTGACACTGAGACTGTTGGTAAAATATCACGAGATTCGTCTAAAGTAATCCTTCGAAATGAGACATTAAATATATATGTTTCAGACGATAAAAAGATGGAAAGGTTCTTACAAAACTGCAGAAGACGCTTCGAAATCTCAGCCACCAAACCAACGTCAACTCTAGACATAAAAGTTGTTCCTCGTTGGGACTCTCTTTTATCAGGACCCAAGCAGCTGTCAACTGTCACAGCGATCAACCCTGCCCCCAAAACACACACACACCCTCTCCCCTCATCTTCGCTCGCCCTGGAGCAACCCTCATCTTTTCACGGTCAACTCAAATATTTGCCCAGCATGCACCTGGGGGAGGGGAACTCACACACGCAGACAATGGTCACCCCCTGACTGCAGCAATGTGGAAGAGTTTAGGCTGCGCAAACATGGCGCTCTGTCGTGAGGAATACACGTATCACGGCATGCAACGTCGTTCTCAAACTGTGTAAGGTCGGGGGACCGTGAGTACAATCGTCCACGTACACACACACACACAATACGGGCGCTACAGATCAATGATGTAATGGGAGTACGTGGTAGGAAAGCTCTATCCACAAAACTACAATATTTAAGCGGTGTACATTGGACATGAACAAAAATTTAATTATGGAAGAAACAAGATTTCACCCGTTGTCGTGGCGAGGAACACTTGCCCAAGCGAGAAAAGCCTACGCGAGTAACCCCACTTGGCGAGTAACCAGAATTGGCAGCCACTTGCCTAGGCGAGTACCCCGATTTGGCAGCCATTTGCCTAGGCGAGTAACCCGATTTCGGCAGCCATTTTCCTAAGCGAGTAACCCAATTTGGCAGCCATTTTCCTAGGCGAGTAACCCAATTTGGCAGCCATTTGCCTAGGCGAGTAACCCAATTTGGCAGCCATTTTCCTAGGCGAGTAACCCAATTTGGCAGCAATTTGCCTAGGCGAGTAACCCAATTTGGCAGCAATTTGCCTAGGCGAGTAACCCGATTTTGGCAGCCATTTTCCTAGGCGACTAACCCGATTTGACGGCCACTTCCTAAGCGAAGAACCCTGTTTAGCCTCTTGTCGAAGCGAGCTTGAACAGAAGTAAGATATCAATTGAAACAATTGTGACCATTTTACTACATGATTTAACTAAATCTTATTCATTGCGTGATCTAACACTTCGTTATTTAGTAACTACTAACTATTATTTGCCTTTTCGGTGAACAGAATGCATCCGCACCTAGAATAACTACAGTTAACTCGGCTCAATCTTTGGTCTTAACCCCTACGCCTCTACTATAGTCACTCCTGTCGGCATTTTGCATCCAATAGCAGAACGTTCTTTCCTGTCTTTAGAATTGGCCAATAACCCAGTGTATCGTATTCAGCTGACTGAAGAAATCGTATGATTTTTAGTGAAATGTCTGAGATGCATCCACAGACACAGCAGCAATCTGATAAGAGAAAGCAGGCAAATGTAATTGTGTGTTCTAGTTCATTAATACGGTACATGTTGATGCTACAGTTCTGAGATTAGAGATTCAGCCGAGATGAATCAACGTTCGTAAATCGATAAAAGAAATGGAAATGGAAATGTAGATAGCATGTGCACTGCGCGGTGAGCAATATGGGCACAAGATCTACTCCTGAAATTCTCGCAGAGATCTGAACTTCAGTAAAGTTTAGAAGAAAACAAAATTTATTATATTTCCTAAATTAAAATTCACTTCACTCTGATACTTATTTTTCTTGCAGCCATGAATATTTGAGTTAAGAGCACGTTACAGTGGCCTCCCCTATTTCTTTTACATCATACCCTTCGGACACCATTTTCAAGAAACCCTAGTCCATCCTTGAAACTCTCCGACAGGAAAATATGGCTCGACATAAGGCTGGAGGTGAAAAGATAGAAAATTAGCTTCGAGTTCTTGTTTGCGTTCCATATTAGACGATGGACAGGTTTCTCAATTCTTCTCAGTCCCCCCTTTAAGTAAGAGGGCAGAAAAAAACAGAAAAAATGAACAGTGTAGCCAACTGAATGAACAGTTTTTGAACAAAATGCTGTCAGAACACACTAACCTCGTGAGTTCATTATAGCATTATTACACTCCCAACAATGCATGTTGAAAACTAAAAGCAAAAAAAGGAATGGTCTCCAACGTTTACTTCCAACAAAAGTTGTTCTAGTAGCAAACAACTTATAAGGACCTGTGTGGCTGGAGCCCACCCATAATTATTATATATTATTTTCGAAATAAATTCCAGCACTTAAAAATGCTTCATCATTATAGCTACATGTGAAGAAATAATAATTTGTTTCATCGCCAATATGGTACTTGTCAGTGTTCTGAATTATTTACAATATCCGCGGCCGCATAGTTATTAGGAAAGTAAGGAATGTTAAGGGCTTATAACCATGGATCGATTGTGCACTAAAAACTCTCAAAATAGGCAGTTAGAAAGCAACAAAAAATACAAAATAGGCACTAAAAGTGATGAACAACCAAGGGTTTGTCATCTTTTTCCCCGATTAGGCACTTCGAAATAGGCAATTATGATTAAAATAGGCAACAACGGCCACTACATGTATTCCTTTCAGAAATGGCCTGAAAAGTTGTTTCTTTAATGTAAAAGCGTACATTTTCTGGCCAAGGAACAATAAAGTCATTTTAGGGCAAATCATCAGCCTAACGGTGACATATCATTGCATAAAATTATAAAACAAATCTCCGAGTTCAGTCCACCCAATGTTTTTCACAAGTTGGCGCTACTGTATTACGCCGTTTACATTTTTGTTTTTAGCTTAGGATTATAACAAGTCGACTACGACCTGCACAAAACGTTACGATACGTTACGATAACTTAATCTGACGAAAATCGGTACAAGAATAACAAGATGAAAATATCGTGATATTCTTGTGTGGAAGACACGGCATTCCACCAGGAGAAATTATATTCCACGTTCCTGCAGGTAAAACAAGAATCTCTTCCGACACTCAACCAAAGCAACCAGGAGAAGGAAATGACGTTAACAAGTCTGGAGTTTACGAAACATGTCAGGATAGGGCGACGTGTTTGCACTTCTCACCGGCTGACAATTCTTTGCCAGACACCTGGGGGAAACTCGAGTTGTACGCGAAGAGGAAGTTCAAAATCAATATTTAATCGCTGCTTCCGTCGCGAAAGACGCCTATCTTTGTCATTACGGTCTGAAAATAATGAAAAATCACCTGGCTCCAGCGAACGTGTAATCAAGTCTATAGCACATAAATGCGGTCGCGAACTACGTAGGTTTGACGGCGAGTTTTTACTAGCTTTTCTTTTGTTTCGTGTAACGATCAACTCACTTATAAATACAAATGAACGCCAGATGAGTGCGGCACTGTACTTTCGTGCAATTTGCGGTTAATGGCGGGGTGAACTTATATTTTCTCGGATTCGATTCGTAGGGAATGATTCACTAATATGATTTCTTCAACTGACACGAAAACTTGGCTTGGAACTCCTTCAGTCAAAAGATCCCTTTCAAAGACTTGAATTCTGCTTTCATTTTATTCCTCAGTCAAGTGATTCCTTCAGTTTACTCGAAAACGTCTACTTGAACCTTCTTCTTCAGATGATTCCTTCAGTAGACTCAAACTCTGCTAGGATCTTATTTTTCAGTAAAAACGATTCCCTTACTGTGGACTTATACCTCTCTCGAATTTCCTTGAGGTAAATGATTCATGATTCCTTGAACTGAGTCGAATTCTGGCATTCGCTCATTTGAATCAATCTCGAATTGCTTCCTTGATTTTTCAGGTACCCGATTCATTCCTAGAACAGCTTTATGCGTTCAGTGAGACGGTCGCTGGACTGAACTTCGAGTTCTTGTTCCTTGGATCCAATTACGAATCAATGGGAATCACTATACAAGAGACTCCTTCAATTCAAGCCGTAGCTACGAATCGAGACGAAGGCCACACTACAATGTTTCTGTTTGTAATCGACCACTCCGTCAAGAGCTTCCACATTTGCTATGGCTGTTTTGATGTTTTGACATTCGAATCCGCCGAGTACAAGTGTACAAAGGAAAGCACTTGATATCCAGAAGAGGCATCCTGAAATTTCATGTCGCCCACACGAAAAACCATAAAAGAGAGCAACAGGAAACAGAAATATGACACTATCGATGCTTACACCTCCTTGCATCCTGTCACAAACATTCAGGGCATGTTATATAGCTCATTGCCTTTTGTTGCCTATGTACGAGTTTACCTCGTACTTGGTTTCCTATATCATGCTCATACCAGTTATGTTAACACCAATAACTATTGAAGTGGAAAACACATGTTCGCAAGTCTTCGAGATTTTTCAGCGCACTGTGACTGTACACTCCTGTTCACATAAAGTGGTACACTTTATAGGGTTGAACAATTGAAGAATGTGCCAATTTATTGAACAGAAGAGTACAGCAGTTACTGGACTACATGAGAATGAATTCCGTTAATATGGCGACTACTGTTTGTCCACTGTAAAAACAGTCACACGAGACTTGTGAGAAATTCTATTGGTAGTAGGAATGACAGCTGTAAGGGAATCTTGCCCGTGTATAGTGTATGTGATAACGCCATACCATTCAACGTAGCTGCTGCACTGAAATCTTGAGATCTATACAGCTACAACCAATATCTTCGTTCGACAAAATAACACCGAAAGTAACACATAAGAAAGGAACTCTTTCTTGTAAGTTATGTGGATTTGTTTACACTAATTTCGTTCTTACAATGGATGGAGGTTAGGGAACAACAAAGCTTATGTCTCATGCTGTAAAGAAGACAACGCGTAATTAAGTGACCGGATAAAAAAGAGTTTTAAATCAACGTAGTCCTACATAGATGAAAATGAATCACAATACGTATTAGGAAGGATCAAAAAGGTAATTATTCCAGTGTATTTCACTGTAGTGCTTTTTTCTAGCGGTATGCAAAGGTACGACGTAACAGGCATAAGTGATAAAACGTTTCATATAAACGAAATGCGTGTCATTTACGAACATGTCACAATATTTTGAGTAGTTCTTACATAACCTTAGGTCCTGCAGAAAATTTTCCAAGGGAATATCGAAATCCTGAAGTTACATGTATTGATATCTAATCATATTTATATGACGTCATAAGAAAGAAGTGGTTTAATAAGGTAGATAGAAAAATAGAAATGAAAGAAGCGATAGAGAAGTAAGCGAATTTAAGAAGCGACAAAGTGAGAGAGACAGATAAATAAAGGGAAATAAAGCAGAGAGACAAGACAGACAGACACACACACACACACACACACACACACACACACACACACATATATATACACACAGAGAAAGAGAGAGAGGGGGGATGGTATAGAGAAGCAAGAGAGAAGTGAGAAATAGAGAAGCGAGAGAGAAATAAAGAAAGAAAATTAAATACAAAGAAAAATAGAAGAAAAACAAGCAGGAGAGAGAGAGAGAGAGAGAGAGAGAGAGAGAGAGAGAGAGAGAGAGAGAGAGAGAGAGAGAGAGAAAGAGGACTACCAGAAGAATGATAGAGAAAATTAATAAATAAGAAATAAAAAATGAGAAGGAAAACAAAAAGAAATGGTCAAGAAGAGAGGAAGTACTAAAACTGAAAAAAGATCGAAGGCTAGAAATAAGATACAAGGAAAGAAAGAGACAAAGAGTTACAAATAAAAGGGAAAGAGGAGGAAAAGTTTGTATTATTTCCTTATTCCAAAGAAAGGGGGGGGGGGTCAAGGGAACCTCCTTCTTGCCCCTCCCTGTGGACGCCCATGAGTTCTTATGATGAATACAATAACAAACCGGAGAGTATCCGAAACTTTCTTTCCAGAAAAAAAAAAAATAAGCACAGTATAAATTTCTGGCGATGTTTATTTAGTTGAAAATGTCGGTCAGCACCTACAAGTAATAAATATCCACAATGAGCCCCCTATCAACCAGTTTATTTGTCAGCGCTGCGACTACTGTGGAAAACACTCCGTATTGTAAGAGCCCGCGGTACAGGGGCGGAGCAGATACCGCGGTGTGGTTACTCAACCCCCAAAAATCACTGACCAACAAGTGTTGGTGATGCAACCAGTACAAGTCAATATCTAAACTAGGGATGGCCACACAATTCAATTCGGATAACGGATATCCGGATTTCAAATTATCCGAAATCAGTTTCGGATGCAAAAGATAATCCGAATAAAACAGATTTGATTAAGAATTTCTAGAAAATACGTAGAGTGAAATACGAAAATGACGAAAGAATATGTGAATAGCCCATAAAACGGATAGGCTATGGACTATAAAACTGTCCCGATAATGCACCCATTCGGACATTCGTACATTTCGGATGATCTGAATATCAATATATATCCGGATAATTCGAATATCCGGATAATCCACATATAGGATATATCCAGACAATTCGGACATCCTAATAATCCGGATATTTTAAATCCTGATAGAAAATTATCCGATATCCGCATAAAATTTTATCCGGATTTGGACATCCCTAATCTAAACCACAAAAATAAGTATCATATCTGTGACATACCACCGCAGAAGCTGCGGCATGCCACATGGAACTAGACGCCACCGAGCATAGACAGTACTTACATTGCTCCAACGTAGAGCGCATCCCTCTTGCTATCCAAGTAGAAGGTCCTGTAGTACATCCTTCCACATTTGAACTCTCGCATATGATCTGCAATAGAAAAAGAACAAGAAATCATTCTTCATGAACTTGAGAAGGAAAGAGGGAGAGAGAGAGAGAACGGAAAACACTTGAAACCGATAGTCTAGGTTTCCTCTTCTTTCCTCCCCCCGCAAACTCATCCCTTCCAGCAAAAATCCCTGGGGTATGCCTTTAACTCGCTTCTCCTTTGACTTATTGATGCCCCAACCCATACCCTAAGCCATCGCCAGGGACAGGTGAACCGGGAGGTAGATTTCGCTGAGGCATTCCCACTCAACATGAATGTTTCATGGTCTCCCAGAAATGTAATATCAGCTTTATTTATTCATTCTTGCCTATTGATCTCTGGGGCCGGGAGCCAGCTTCGGAAGTGGGAGTCGCGAAGGAGAAAAGGAAGGTAAGGAAGAAATAAACACAATGGGAGGAAATAGAAAAAAAATGCTTGGAATCGTAAAAAATCCACTTTTTTGACATGGCGCTATCGTCAAAGCATACAGTGTGTGCTGAAATTGTGCCGCACAATTTTGTAATAATTGTACCGAAAGGAAGCCTGTAAACGTACATAATAAAATACTATGCCCTCAGACGTCGTCGCATTGTAATAAAAGTTCCAGATTTGATACCTGCTGGAGGCACATGAGGTTCGGGTGCCAATTTAAGCCGTACGTATAGTCCCAATTAGCTTATCTCTGCATAAAGGTGAACTGAAAATTCAAAAAGACAAACAATGCTCCGAGATAGGTCGGCCTTGGAATGACGTTTCACAAGTCAAGACAAAGAGAAGGGTACTCTACAACCCACATATATAACCTAATCCAAGTATAGCTAATGGCAAAGTTATCAAGAAAAAAACAACAAAAAAAAACCCATCAAGTTCGGAAAATAATAATTGTTATAATAAGGTTAATTTATTTACGAATATTCATCATATATCTTTTGATGTCGCGTACGGTACTACACCTACTCTTGAAAGTCTACGTGTAGGGATAGCGTAAAGGGTGACTGTCGATTTGTAATCAAGGGATCCCAGGTGAGACTTTCGGCATGGTGCACATTTCAGTGTTTCGTATATCGATTTAAACTGTTAGTCCAGTCCCGATTAACCTATCCCGCGTATGACGACGATTCAACACACACTTTGCTACATGTTTCGAAGTGAGACAAGGTTAAAAAAATGACTTTTTCATATTTACTGGAATTTAAAATTCATGGTATCATATTTACGAAATAATATGCAACACATTTCATCTAGGGAATGTTATTTGGTTTACTTAAAATCGGCCAATCTGTTTCTGAGATATCGCTAGGCATGAATACTGTGGCGGCCATTCTACTGACGTGATCATAGGAAGACGCAATGGCTTGTGGGAATATTTCGCGGGCGATTAAAATGCCAGATGTGGAAATCGTGCCTGCCTGCCACTCCTGTACGGCGGTGGGGAGGGGGGTTAGCTACTGCATAAATGTTCTTTGTTCTCTAGGACTGCAGCAACGAAATAATGTATCTTTGCGCTTTCCATTCCGTAACATGTAAGTAATTAGTGAAACTAACAGTGTTCTCCCATTGCAGATAAGAAACGCTTGTACCACTTGAGAATTCTAGCAAATATTTCAAATACTGGAAGCATCCCTGAGGCACAGCCGTCAGCTCCGGAAGTCAATTTAGTCCAAATTAATCCCAGAAGAATTCAAAACTCGAGAGTCTTAAAGCAGAGACGAGAGAGAGAGAGAGTGGTAGAATGGGGGGGGGGGGGAGAACCTATCACCAAATTTAACGGCTTCATTATCCAAATGGGTTTTCTGTTAAAAAATGGATATGAACGTTAGAAGGCACTTTCGAACTTGACAATCGAGGACGATCTTTTTGGCAGGTTCACTGTCATCTGTCTCTTTTTTTCCAGGTTATCCTGGAGGTCTGATCTAAAAACGTGCGACAACGAAGGAGATTACAAGTGCCCAATAATTGCGGTTCAACTCTCCGATAGTCACCTGTCCTTGAGGTACTTTGACCTCAAGTGTCATTAACTCTATCCAATAGCGAGCTGGTTGCTTTCACATAGGTGGGAACGGGGATGAATTATCGGTGAGTAGTGAAGATTTTTCAATAAAAGTTATGTTGAACTTTTCGCTCTCGCAAGTCCTAAGAAGTGTTTGTTACAAACCAAGATGTACTTAAGAGTTTAGATTCGCCACCAGTATTTGTATGACGTAAGCACTCATTAAAGGAGAGATCTAAGGTAAACCAGGCAGAGACTGAGCAGAAGGTGCGTGAGCTACAGTGGGATGCTTAATTATTACGAAGCAAATTATCCATCACCGTGTTTATTCTATTTGTTTTATGCATTGAGAGCTTCAAGAATTCCAACACACAAGCTGCTGATTACCTCTGCACCAACATACGTAAAGATCCAGTCCTTAAAACACGTAGGATACAAGGAAAAAGTTAATGAAAATAGTCAAAACAATTTGCCGAGGAATACTTATGCATCCCACTGTACAGTGTAGCCGTCAGTTAAGTTTATGTATCGATTTCAGCCAATACCGACAAGCAATTGCCAATTGTGTTTACCTTTTTTTCTTTTTTTTCAAGATGTGTGTGTGTGAATTTTCAACAATGTGTACATTGCAGTTTCTTCATTTATTTAGAAAACAGCACACAAAGCTTTCAAATAGGAAGAATCTATGAAAAGTTAACGGACATACGCTCGGTTTTGAATGGATCAAAAAAGTTGCATCCAGAGCAGCACAACTGCTGTAACGGTCGAGTGAGAAATTTCAAGATTGTCTCTACTGATCGCACATGGGCGTTCTGGACTTGGGGGGGGGGAGGGTAAACAGCTGATGCTTCTTGTACTGATCACCTCTATGGAGAGCTCGAATTCCCCGTTGGCTGACCTTGATAAATATCAAAACTACAGGCTTCCCCATAACTTAAACTAGCGACACTAGCGCCACTGCTCTCACGTTAGGGTTTCAAATGCGTTGGTGGAACTTTAACAAGAGTTCACGCGTAACCGGTATCCCAACACTTGAGAGCTCTGGATATGCCCCACTTCAAATACGAGTGAAATCAAAATCACGGACGCTTTTAAAGCATAAAATTAAGGAGTGAATCATAGGAATTTGGTCTTTATGCAAGAGACTTTTCAGGGCAGGAAACCACGAGATAAGACCCTTCCATACGGACGGTAATGGAAAAAGCTAATTAGCCTAAGCTTAAGATAAACGATCTAGAATCCTGCAAGTTGCGTGCTTTCATACGCAGAAGACGATGCAGATATATCTTGTGAGTTACGGCTCCACATGTGTTGCCACGAGGCGATATTTCTGGCCCCCACCAGGGGCGTAATTAGAAGGACCGTTACGAACTTTCCCGTATCGTCGGGAGCACGCGGCGAAGATGCAAATTTTAAGGAGCCGTGTTGCAGAAGCAAAGTTCGAACCCGCGGAACATGGCGCAACACGTGTTCTTAATTATTGCGAACAAAAGCTTTGGAAAGTCTCCTAAAATAGGAGAGTTAATTTTACATGTGCGGCATGTAGCCTTGCGTGTTGGTAACATTTTAAAGGAGAGGCGTTCATGGACATCCGCAGGATTTTTCCAGGGAGGGGCAAACAAGATATTTTTTTCCAGGGGCAAACGAGGTACATTTTTTTCCCATAATAGTATTATCCCCTCAACAATGCTTCAATTTGAATTTATCATGTTCATGCAATAATTAACACACATTATTGTGGCTGAAATGAAATTATATGTGTGAAATATATAATTTTTGGTTGACTCATTTTTCAGGGGTGCCGTGCCCCCCCCCCCCATTCCGGACGTCCATGGACGCGTTATATTGCGCGTTAGTAGAAGCAAGTTCACGCACGGACAGTGTTATTCAATAGTATGAGAACGCAGGCAGATTTCAATAACATTAGCTGTTTCGAGACCATGCTGTGACGTGTACGAAGGGCAACCCCGCAAAAATGACCAATCACGCTGCGTACTTCTATTGACGCTACAGGTTCCCGAACCAAAACTGGAAGACAAGTCCATAACCGTGTCCGAATCCGTCAGCGCATAGTTATGTTTTTCCTCGTTGACGTTCGAATCGAAAGACTCCTGAGTAGTACAGCTGCATCTTTTCCCGCCAGATGTCAGTTCGAACATCACCCATCGCGCTATGAGGCGCAGGTGAACGAACAGTACGGAAGCAGAGGGCAGACACCAAACAAACTTCATACTTAAACTTTAAAATGTAGCACGTGCTTTCTTCTTGTATATATTATTTTCTAAATACAGTGCTATGCATAAAATGTCCAAGTGGCACCGAGTTAAAGATCGCCTACTCAATAAACGACGCCTTTACAAAGTGAAAGTTACAATATGCCTGCCCTTCTTCTTCTTTATTGATGGTTGCAGTTATACAGGCACAAAGCGTTAAAGCCAGATCATGGTTAACATCTCATGGATATGGTGGACCAAAATTGTTTCGGAGTTTCAGGAACAAGATTGGTTTACACATAGGCGCCGACTTTGGAGGGCAAGGCACTTTCTGCCCCCCACCCCCACCAAATTCACGTACACTCGGAGAACTAAATGCATCATATCGATTGATGCACTAAAGTGTGTTTTATGGTTTCTTCAAAGAATCAGATTCACATTTTCGCTACTGAACTGTAGCCCAAGTAATGCTCTAAAATTTCTGGCAATTTCGTTGACATAAAGTTTCAGCAAACCGCCAACAAGTTTCTGCCTGAACCGAGTTCAAGAAACAGTCAGAAACCGTGACTAACTTGCTCGACCACCCGAACATAATCTCTCAGGTTGGAACTTTCCCGTGTACGTAAACACTATGTAATTATCCACAACACAGCGTCGATGCGTACGTTCACACGCACACATACGAAAAGCGGACGCTAAATCAATTAGCCAGAGCAGGCGCCACATTAAAAAAAGGGAACATCGCTGTTTAGTGCAAAATGTGCAATATTCCCATGTTTGTTATCCGAGCTAAGTAGTTAATGGAAATAGGCAACGCCGTTACGGCTGATTTACAGTGACGTCGAAGGACTTTCCGTCAAGTAAACACAAAACGGCGGGAAAAAAATTGCGAGAGAAATCCTGCGGGTTATATTTAATTCATAAAATAAAATGGCCGTACGGGGGCAACAAACATGGACAATGTATTAGCACGTGGGGGAAGAAAGATGCTAATTTAACTCGCACAATAGATAACGGCGTGTATTTTATACGTAACGCCCTTGGACGCCAAAATAACAGCGTGGACTACATTGCGGCTGATAATATATGAACCGTGTATATATTCCGATAACATGGGCTCGGACGCAACGTTGCCAGGGAGTAGTATTAAATAATCACTAACAGATGGCGTTCGCACGTGCGTAATGTTTCGGTCGTTGGAAATAAACTATTACGTTCTGCTGTTCTTGAATATTGTGAGCGAGTTTCAACGCATCATTACCGTAAAGCATATGAATTGATTATTGACAGGAATTATGACTGCGTTTCAAAGGCATGTGCCTTTCTATGAACAATCCCGTTCATTTATCATTGGTTCAATAGCTCATTTCAAGGAACGTGCAACCGGCTGCTATTGAAGGTCTGGTCAATATACCACTGTTTAGTGTATTAATATTGATTTTGTTTTCTTTGTAATTACATTTTTTAAACATTGTGAACCTGGAACAAGTTTACTAGTAGTCTTAAAGTTATACATTCACTGTTCTATATGTATTCTGGATAGAAAACATTTCTTTGTGTTTCAGTGTTAGGTTAGAAAACCTTCCTTCTTCCAAGATGAATCTACTTGCGGACTTCAATTTGGAACATGTAGTAAAGAAGATTCATACAACACTCTTTTAAGGTTATTTTTGTTAACATTTCATTCCGAAATCGCGTTTAAACCCAAAACAAACAATCGGCCTGTAAGAATTGACGTTGTGGTGACTGAATTCTGGGGTTGATTTGCTACCTGCTGTTTTTGTGATCTGATCTGCTAACCAGATTGTTCCACCATTTAAAACAGAATCCGATCCAATCGAATGCGTCCTCTATACGGAAAAGAAACCAGAGATCTTTCACCACAAAGCTACAAACTCGTGCTTATCTGAGTCAATGGGGTAGATGTTTATTTAAAGGAAACGACGACAGGTAGTAATTTTTTTCTCGAAATTGAAGCAAGCTCTTTCGCTCGAACTTCAACGAATCATTCTAGTATTTCCTTTTTATCAAATGCTGCTTACAGTTTGATAAATTCAAGGAAAACTCGTACACATCGCCCTATATTAGTCACTTATTTATCTACATTAAATTCTTCTTTGGTCATGCTCAAAATTTATATAAACTTATACAGCGTAATTTCATATTAGCAAAAATGTGATCATAATTATACATCATATTAATTCAACATAATATTTTCGCGAAATATACCAAAATAGAACTTAACAACAATCAAAATACATTAATTAAGTAATAAATTAAATAAATGAACATCTTTTGGAGTCGGAAAATCCCCTTCAAATGTTTCACACAAGGTCCAATTCACGGTAATTCTGGCTATAAATCTACCCTACACCCCCTAAAGACGAACTCACCCCCAGATGGAAAATTCTGGATAAACTTGCAACAACGAGTGTGTTTAATGAAGGTCACAGACAATCCAGCATATGGCTGAAGAATTGAACCCGCGGCCTTCCAAATACGAACCTATGCACTAAGAGTTTGAATCGGGCATTCAATTTTATCTTGTCAACCTTCTTCACACACACACGTGTGTGTATGTGTGTGTGCAGGAGGGGGATTTGCCACTAGGCTATCCTAAGCTATAGCGAAGGAATGAGTTTCTAGCGTTTAAAAAAAAAACATCTTACATCATAACCCTATTTTCAGTGCGTCGTAACAGTGGTCGAATATAAACAATTGTTCCTTGAAGGAACGAATGTTAACACTTTAAATGTCAACAACTGAAAGTCATGTGGAGGGATATTGACGGTTGAAATCAATATCCTTTGTTCTCAGCTCGCGGCCAGTGTGGCTACAGTAATGGATCCTCTTCCTTTGGTGTGTGTGAGGTATTAGTGTTGCTTTGCGAAATACAAGTGGTGATAATAAACAAACCAAAAGGAAGTTTAATTAATAATTTTAATCAGATGTGTGTATATTTTAAAATTTACAAAATGCTATTAAACTTATAGAGAGCATGCAATTAGTGGAAGCTAAGTACCGTGATAACACTAATAATAATAATAATAATAATGTCGGCAGGTGTAAAAGGATGGCCTAGTAGGTGTCCAAAATTTTCTAAATACCACCGTGTGTGAATCATTCGAACGAATCGATTCGTAATCGAGTCACAAATTAATCACCCCCACACTCAGTTTTTAATTTAAGGAAAGTTACATTTAGATACGGCCAGAATTCTAGACAAAGCCCGATGCTATGTTATAAACATTCCAGCTCATAAAAGGAGACGCTCCAGCCGTTTAAGGTTCCGGAAAACACCACTCAAGTTATAGCCAAAATAATGCCCTCCTACGCGGCTCTGTGAAAGCAATTACAATCGGTCCTCGCCGTGATGACGTTCAGAGCAAGCATCAAGCCATTTTCCGCTGCTCCTGGCCCACCTCGGCAGTCGTTAATTTACTTCACATTTCAGCGAGTACGTCCTGGTACGTTCGCGCCATAAGGCTTTGTTCGGGACGCTAATTTAACGGCGGAAAGTGATGTTTTAGCACCAGGTCGTTAAGTATCTGGTAACACTGAACATGCAGCAGGGCGCGAGCGCAAGATGGCAGTTGCTTCGTTCGTTTAAGAGATTCTTGCGACATTTCTAATCTATATAATTCGGGCATAAAGCATCTATTACTAGCTTACAGTAGTAATCGCCGAGTTATGTCGTTCTATACTCTGTACTCGCATTTAAATAGCTCTCTTCGTCTTCGGGTAAATTTGGTATTCTTCGGGTCAGTTCGGGTTCTTTCGTTAGCTTTCGTTGTTATTAGGAAAAGTTCGGGTAGTTTCGGTAACATTCGTGTTTTTTTGTTTTTTTTTACTTCAGCGAGACACTTTTTCTTATTAGATAATTTGATACTCAATTTCTACACATTAAAGGTCGCACCTCAGCACTTGCGGAGCTAAGTGTTCTGTTTAAAAGTAAGCTTCCATCATAGCTCGTTAACGTTTTACTTTCTACACAGCATCTCTTCTCTCAGATGGTTTAACGGCAACGCTATCGCTTTGCAATCAAGGGGTACCGCGTTCAATCCCGGTGGACGCACATTGAACTGTGGTTCGGGTCCCACTTTAAGCTGTAGGTCAAGTTCCGATTAGCCCAGCCCATCCCAGCATAAAGCGGGATGAAAACTTCGACATACAGCATTTCGAGGAGTAGCCTATGAGAAACTGAATATGCCTGAATATGCACATAGGCTATTGAACAATCGAGATTCAAGAAATGACTAACGGTGGTAGGTAACCTCAGCACAAAAATTATTTAACTAACTAACTAACTCTCTAGCCTTCTTAAACCCGAAGGTTCATGGCTGCAGCAACACAGGCCTTCCATGTTTCCCTATCTTGAGCAAGATCTATATACTCTTTTCCATCCCTACCGATTTCCCTTAGGTCCATCTCAACGTTGTCCCTCCATCTTCGTCTTGGCCTTCCTACAGGTCTCTTACCATCAGGTTTCCCAACAAGAATCCTGTAAACTCCTCTTTCCTCTCCCATTCGTGCCACATGGCCTGCCCACCTAAGTCTTCTTGATTTAATCATTCTAATAATATCTGGACTTGAATACAAATTATGTAGTTCTAAATTATGTAACCTTCTCCACTCACCTGTCTCCTCATCCCTTTTAGGTCCAAATATTTTCCTAAGGATCTTATTTTCAAATACTCTCAAGTTATGTTCCTCTTTCAATGTAAGGGACCAAGTTTCACATCCATATAATACTACAGGCAAAATTACTGTTTTGTATATTTTAACTTTTAGTTTCTTAGATATTAAACGAGAAAACAAAAGTTTATGAAGAGAGAAGTAACATGCATTTCCTGAATTAAGCCTACTTTTTATTTCCTCTTTAATATAATTTTCATTTGTTAATATTACTCCTAAGTATTTGAATTTGGAAACTGGTTCAAACGAGTTGTTATCAATAATTAGATTTTGATTATTACCTAACACTTGGTTTCGGCCTGTAAGCATATATTTAGTTTTCTCTTTGTTAACTTCCAAACCTATCTCTTTAGCAGTTTTGAAAAATATTTTAGCATTATTCTTAATTGTATTCACTTCATCCCCCAGTAAGTCTACATCATCTGCATATGCTAACAACTGAGTCACACCATTTAATTTTAGTCCTTCTTTAGTTTCTTTTACTTTCCTAACAGCATATTCTAAGGCAAAATTAAAGAGCAATGGAGATAATGCATCTCCTTGTTTTAACCCATCATGAATTGTAAATTTTCAGACATATTAATACCCACACGAATTTTACTTTCTGTTTCACTGGTGCATACTTTTATCATACTAACAAGCTTCTTAGGTATTCCAAACTCTACTAATATATTATATAGTTTATCTCGTTTGACTGAATCATATGCTTTTTTAAAATCAATGAATAGCTGATGGACATTTTGATTATATTCCCACTTTTTTTCAAGTGTCTGTCTGATGTGAAAAATTTGATCTGTAGTTGATCTGTTACGTTTAAATCCACATTGATAATCACCTATAATTTCATTAGCATATGGGGTTAGTCTTGTTAAAAGAATGTTAGATAATATTTTATATGTTGTTGAGAGTAGAGAAATTCCACGGTAATTATTGCAGTTCATTTTATCACCTTTTTTAAACACAGGAACAATTATGGATTCTTTCCACTGTTGAGGGATTTCTTCTTTTTTCCATATTAAACAAATTAATTTATGAATTTGACATATTAATGAATTTCCACCATATTTAATTAACTCAGCTGGTATTAAATCAATGCCAGGTGCTTTGTTATTCTTTAGCCTTTTAATAGCATCTTTAACTTCAGTCAAGTTAGGTTCTGGAACTAAAGGTTCTGCTGTGTGTACTTCATTCACTTCTGATTTATCTCCTACATGGACATTTAAAAGGTCATTAAAGTAGTTCTTCCATCTATTTAGAATATCACTTGGGTCAGCTAGAAAATCACCGTCTTTATCTTTTATCAAGTTTACTTTAGGTTGCCACCCCTTTCTAAACTCATTTACACCTTTATATAAATCTCTGATATTTTTATTTTTGCTGTTTGTTTCAATTTCGTTAATTTTGCTTTTCAAGTAATCTCTTTTTTTACTTCTAAACGTGCGGTTAACTTCTCGCTTTATTCTATTATAATTGTTTAGATTTGTATCATCAGAGTTATTTAACCACCTAAGTCTAGCCTGATTTCTTATTTCTATTAGATTATGACATTCATTATCAAACCATGGCTTACTTTTTCTCGGTTTATGGTATCCTATACTTTCTTTAGCTGCTGATTCTATTGCATTACGTATGTGCTCCCAATTCTTATTTACGTCTGTTTCATTTATATTTTCATCATCATTTAAATCCTGCAACACATCAAATCTATTTGACAATTTAATTTGGTAATCTTTCTTAATTCTTTCATCAGTAAACTTTCCTGTATCAAATTTTAGAACTTTTAGATTTTGTTGCTTATGATTTATCACTGAGATTATTTACAAAATTAAAAACTTTCGCTTGCGTGGCATCAACAAACTGCTTCACGATGCATTCAACCTTCAGTCTGTGCTCAATGTTCAAAACGTAGATGTTTTCTTAATCCTTGCTGTGAAGTACTATTCCTCAGATAATGTCTTCATTAAATTTCGAAAAGACGAGTTCTGCAGAGGCCATAGTCACGGACAAAGTGCGGAAGATCAAAGAATCAGTTGGCCTACATAAATTTTATCATGAAATGATTTGTTTAAAGGTCCGCAACGCCACAATTCCATCTTGGGGCCTCCTGTTCCACATGTGTGCTTAGTAAAAGCAATATATTATCAGTTTGTCCGATTTCACCTTTAGTTAACTGAATTACAAAAATAGAAAGGAGTATTCTTTCAGAGTTAAATAAATAAAAACGCTGAATTATGTAATCCTGAATGGAAATTAAAACAACACTACTGGCACTGTTACAAAAGTTACCCAGCAACAAAATTACGACCTTAAGTCATTGAATATAGCGCTCAACTAGTAAGGAGGACATGGCAAGCAATGTTTAATGCCAGGGCTAACTGCGTATTATTTCCATACCAAGGGAATTACGGGGCTTGATTTCGCTGTCAGTTTCGTGAGCAGCCAACACGGCGCCTCCGCCTTGCGTGCGGATAATCCCCCGTGTTTTACACGAGATACAACTCCTTGTCACGTATGACTCAAAAACCTGTCAAGCTGTCCCGTCGTCAGGGAAGCGGAATGATACAAAACTGTCGGATATGTTAGAACGAGAGGAAAACAATTGGGCAGGTGCAAGCGACACACGTCTTGTAACCAAGAGTACTTAGGTTCGAATCAGTATCCAGCAGAATCCGTATCTAGAAAGAACCAGCAAAACGCCAGCGAAGAGACGGATTAAGAGATGTAGGCCAGTGGAGAGGCGGAAGTAGCGGTACGCCAGCGGAGAAGCAGAAGAAGAGATACGACAGCGGGGAAGCATAAGCAGCGATACGCCAGCGAAGGCGAAAGCAGAGGTACGCCATCGGAGAGGCGAAAGCAGAGAGAGGTACATAAACGGAGAGGCAAAAGCAGAGGTACGCCAACCGAGAAGCAGAAGCAGCTCAAGCGGAGAAGCATAATCAAGCGATACGCCAGCGGAGAAGCAGAAGCAGCGATACGCCAGCGGAGAGACGGAAGCAGCGATACTCCAGCGGAGAAGCAGAGGTAAGCGAGAAGAGAGGCGGAAGCAGAGGTACACCAGCAGAGAGGCGGAAGCAGAAGTACGCCAGCAGGGAGGCGGATGCAGAAGTACGCCAGCAGGGAGGCGGAAGCAGAGGTTCTCCAGCAGGGCGGCGAGACCAGAGGTACGCCAGCAGAGAGGCGGAAGCAGAGGTACGCCATCAGACAGGTGAGGTGCTAACCATTAGCAGGCACATCAAATGTAGTACGTTGTCTCAACGAACTGGAACCAAAGCAGTTTAACTAGATGCTGGGAAGTTTGGAAATAACTGCTATGCGTCCGCAACGAAGGTATTCCCAAATAGCTTAGCAGTTACGGCAAATAACAATTGGCGCGGTATTCGAAACCCAGCCTCGGCGGTTCAGAATGCACATTGGAGTGTAGGAACGTGAAAATACCACTATTTCACGCGGGAGAGAAATATTTGCAGAAGCAATGACAGATTAACAGCTAGAAACCCATCGGATGTGGCGATGAACGCACTCGCCGCCTACAACGGCCATTCCATTTCGCAAATGGCTCGTCATATCGAGTCTGGTTTCCACGCCACGTGGCACTTAGCTCCATTTTCATATTCTTTCGCATAGGCTCCGGGGCCCTAATTGTAGTTCCTCATGCATTGATGCGGCGTTTAAATTACCGCACCGTGACTTGTACGCGTAATTATTGTGCAATTAGCCTCCAGTTGTGAAAAGATCAAACTGCGCGCTACATGTTGGGTGGTTAGATATCAGAAATAGAGGGGAGGAGAGAGGGCGCGGGCAGTGTTGCGATACCTACGACTGGAAAAGTTACCAATTCACTCGGCATTACAGTATGAACTTCAAGGGGTGCTTAACACTTGAAAGTTCTAACACCTGATGGAATTATGTGTAAAAGGGAAGAAGTTAGAATTCGTCTCGGATCGCTTCGTGCGAAATTTTAAAGAAGGAACATCTTCCTTCTAATTATTTTGAACATATTATGTTAACATGTACAAATGATCATAATATTTCCATACACAATAAACAGCCTCTCTCCCGCTCCAAGGCTGAATTTACAGTAACACCCTTTGTTATTGGGGCAAGATGGAAGAGACTAGAGAGATGAATAAAGTGGGAGCTGAGATTGAAGGAAGGTTTAAAATGAAAGCAATAAACGCTGGAAGGCATTAAGAGGAAAGGAAATGACGGGAAAAAGTAGGTGACGAGAAATGCAAGCATGAAAGCACGAAATAAATTACGTGGAAAGGGAGTCGAACAAGAAACGAAGCAAGAAAAAGAATCAAAAGTTAGGTAGGAATGATTGTTTAAGGGGAGGAAATAGAAGAAAGGGGCTGGAAGAAATGAAGAGAAGAAAAATGAAGAGGGGAACGAGAATGCAACAAGAAAAAGTTGGGAAAATTGAAGTGGGAAGGTAAATGGAAGAATAAAATGATGATGACGGGAAAGGCTAAAGTAAAAGAATGGAAAAATAAAGAGGAGAAGGGAAATGCAAGAGTAGAAGAATGGACAAAAGAAGAGTAGAAGGGAAATGCAAGGAAAAAGACTGGAAGAAATGAAGAGTAAGAATAAAAAATCGAAAATGGAGAGGAAAGGAAATGAAGGAATAGAAAAAGAAGAAAGGAAGGTAATTTCAAGAATAAAAGAATGGAGAAAATAAGAGTGGAAGGGAAATGCAAGATTAAAAGAATGATGAAAATGAACAGGGGGAAGTGAAATGCAGAAATTAAAGAATGGTTAAAAAGTAGAGGGATAGGGTAATATAAGAATACAAGGATGGAAGAAACGAAAGGAATGGAAATGTGAGAATAAACGGGGGAAGGAAGTCAATAAAACGAAAAGAAATACAATAAAGAAAACAAGACGGAAGAAAAAGTAAAAGACAAGTGAAAATGGAAGAATATGACAGGAAAGAGCTTAAAGAAACGAACACAGCATTCAGAATGTTTATAAAGATTGCTCTTTTATGTCATTCATATTCATTTGTTGGAATCCCGTTTGTAGGAACAGACGGTAGGTGGCAACACTTCCTCAGAATAAAAAAAAGTACCATGGCAAAACACGCAGGGTAAAGTTACGAAGCGGTTCGGGTTGCGTGCAACACTATCTATCCTCGGCGAAATTATTCCCTCGAAAATCCACTATGGATAGAGTGCACAGGTAGTAGAGCTGTGACGTAGGATCAGGAAAGGTATCACGTGACAAGAAAGCATCAACGTCGGGCAGCTGAAATGCTACCCTTTTCCTGTAATCCTATTATAATGCACGGGCTGTTATCATACGGCACAACAGCAAGAGGAAGACGTGACAAGTGTATCCTCCATCTTGTCTAGTAGAATGGCAGAGTGTAGCCATTCTCCTATTAATTACAAGATCGAACGGTTGGGGGTGGGTGACTTTTTACGTTTGTCATTCCTTGGTAGGTTTAGACATGATACAGAAACCATGAAATCTTGTTTTTTTTAAAAGTATGACACGACCCACAGAGCCTTATTCGACCGTATATCCCTTTGGTTTTGAATGGGTGACGTGAAATATGAGGATGAAAAGATGTGGGAGGAATCGACCACGCTAATCGCCTAAAATGACGTCAGGAAAAAGAGAGAAACCACGGGGATTAACCCCCCCATACATCACCGAAAAAAGCAAGCGGGATGTCAGGTACAGGTGAAAAACAATATTCTGAGTTGGATACACTGACAGTCATGTAACTTGCAAGAAAACACAGCATATTCAAAATGAAAATAGATTACAATTACTCTTCGACAACTTTTTGCCGCAAATTTCAGTACACGTAGCAACACTTCATGGGTAAGCCCCCATAAGAGAACATTACCTTTTGTTCATTAATTTCATTCCATTGTACTCTGCTTTCGTAGTTCGTCTTTGGCATGACCCTGTGGTGGAATGGTTAGCACAGCGCGATACCGGGCCATTGTCCTGGGTTCAAATTCCGGTCCGGTCATGGATGTTCTTTGCGAGTGTCTCTTTATTAATTTAATCATATCATCACCCATCTTCGGGATTAGCCAGATGTTGCAAAAAAAAAAAAAACGAAGTAAAATAAGACTCATTTGGAAATATGCCTGCTGCCAGGATTTCGAACTCACATTACAAGTCTCTAAAACCAGTTTTATTTTTCAAATAATGGTTTCAGCGTTATGAGTGACTGCAGATGAACAATCCAAATCAACAACTTTATAGTATTGCGAGTTCGAGCCTCGATTGAAACGAAAAGGGGAAAAGAGTGAGCGTTGCGTAAAATATTGATGATTTGTCGTGAGCTAGGGACGACGGAAGACGCCTCGCAGTCTGTGTAGCTTGTGCCTTCGTGACAGAGGAGGCCGGAAACACGCGTCCTCTCGGGGTCTCCCACACGAGTGCACGGAAAGAAGAGGACGAAATATTATGCGACTCTCTTGTCTGTGGGTGCTTTCACAAATGTCCGGTCTTCGATTCCGGGTGAGCGCCCTTTCGCGAAATGTATTGCTATGGGACCCCCTTGTCACATGGTTTTGCGGTGTCTTAGGCTAACCATTATACAAAGGAGGCAGTTTAAGTCAGTGGTTCCAGAATTTTCTCAAACTGCTGACGTTCTTTGTTCCTTTATGCAACATATTTAATCTTGGGGATTGAACATTTAGGCTTTTGGAAATATGTCAGGCGGGGGGAGGGGAAGGAGATCAAAAGGTACTAAAAGGTACAAGTTTCCCGCGCATAAATGACCTTCCCATGAAGGCCCATTTAGGGGATGTGGCGGGGGGGAAGGGGGGTAGCGCCCATACATTCTAGATCTCTGCCATTCTGGAGGTAATGTGATCAGCACCACACTCCGGCGTCCTTTAATCGCAACGCTGAGGATGAAAGCTGAATAGGGTGGTGGGACAAACAATACATCCAAGCCTGACCAAGGTTCGAAGCTCGTACCTTGGATTCGAAGCACGTTACACTGACCACTGACCCATCTCGATGAAGTCCGCTTTGTATCCAGGTGTAGCTAATCGAGACGGTGCCATTGAAGGCCCCACCCCCACCCCATTTCCCCATCAACAGACCGAGGTGGCACGATTCACGCTATTAAGGTGTAAAGGGACAATTTCCCCTACGTCCTTCTCTCTTCGGCAGCTGCTGATCACTGTTACCAGCTTCGCTCTTTTGGAGCCAGATCTGGCTCTTCCGTGCACTCGCCTGGCTGTGAACTATGGCACTCGCCCGCTGCCCCACTATCACTAGTTCCGGCTTACATAGACAACTTCTGTCATAATTATACATTTTGCATGTGACGTGATATTGTTATATTGGCTGCGTCGCTCCACCCCCTCTTATATCCCCAGCTACTTACTTTTCTTTATAGCGCCTTGGCTGGCATGAAGAGGACGTAATATTGTTATCCGGGAATACTTTATTTTCAATTTCATACGACCATCGGTGGATTACTGGGATGGGTGATGCCGCCATCACTTTAAAGCTAACGGTAATAACAGCGCCCCCACACCCCTACTCATTTGACACCTAAAATTACCAAGGCGGCACTTTATCCAGATTCGTAAATCTAGCTCCTTGAAAGTTTTTACCCCGTTTACGGTAAAATTTAGCTCTTTTATGTGTATCAGGTTTGGCAACACTCCCAGGATGGCCGTAGGAGGCAAGGAGAAATACATTACTCTTATGGAAGCACTATTTTATTTGTTCTCTTGGGAATATCAAACTTCCGATGGCATAGAAAAGTATATCAACGGAAAAAGGACAGACTGAAGCAGTAATTGACAGACGGAAAAGTCGAAACTTCAATTTGATTAGCCATAACTTTAGGTTGAAGTTGATTTCCCATAAAGAATACATAGGTTTCTGAAAATTCTTATTCATCATATTTTTCAAACATCGTATCTAGCTTAATAATCAACTTTAAAAAAAACAAAAAAAAAAAAACGCTTTCACTTGAAACACATGGAGAAATTCATACTCTATTGAACACCAGCTTTTTTTTCCCTCAGTAGCACTGCCCATTCGGACGATATTGAAATAAATTCACAGCTGGTGCAAAATTGTCCCTCATCTCCTTAAGAAAACACAGCAATACTGACACGCAAGCGACCCGTTCAGCTTTTACGGAACGAAAGGTTGGATTTCATTCTGAAGGATCGTTCCAAGTGACACATGTTGCGCAGGTTCGATACTTGGTGGAACCACACTTTGGTACATCCCACTTTAAACTGTAGGACCAGTCCCGAGTAAGCTATCTGTGCATAAAAGTGGACTTAAATCGAACACGAATGACACGTGTTACGTGTCGCCGGTCGCTTCTTCCTGAAAACCACCTTAAATCTCACATTTGATATTCCAGTACGTTTGCAGATTGCGAATTTACTTCCTTGATTCAAGAGGTGATAGATGGCAACTGCGAAATTGCTCAGCGTGAGTCATCTTACTGCTCGTAAATATAGGGCAAAGTCTCAGCGGATTGTCGCAAATAGTCATGCTGAGTCTTACGAATTTTGAATTAACAGTTAAAAGAAGAGTTACTATAAATACCGAGTGTTCCCAATAACTCCGGACTCCGTGAAGGCGTGGTTAGCAGCCAGGGGTCCCGGGTTGATTGATCGATTTTTTTCTTACTTCGCAATTCTGCCACTTTTGGCTAATCGCGAAGATGAGGATGAGTGATGACATGGTGTAAAACTGATAGTCACACTCACAAAAAAAACACCCATGCGCGCGGTATGCTAACCATTGCGCCACGGAGGGCGGTTATCTGTAAGCGTGATCATCGGAATATTTTAATTGTGGATATTTTATGCGTATTTAGGTCACCTCAGTGTGACCTTCACTTTTTCCCACAAAAAACTAATTAATTTCCTAAATCCAACTCTCAGAATAGGCACAATCGAAGCGTATTTCCCCCTAGGAAACGTTCTTAAATCACGCCTGATTTGCAAACCTTAATACCCTTCGGAGTCGCGCGTTTATCATCTCGTTCGAGATATCCGGGAAAACTTAAGGCTGCAACCGCTGTGTGATTAATGCCAGATTTCCTCCCTAGGTGGAACCACCTCCGCGCTCTTCTCAAAAGTTATTTTTTGGAGCGATTAACGGTGGTTTTTTTTTCTGTCGCGTGTTTCTCCGGGCACCGTTCTACCTCGTCATTCAAACTTTTAAGGATTCGCAAGGAAAAAGGAGGTCATAATTATAACGGAAACGAGTTTTGATGGCATATTTAGTGGGATCAAAAGCCTGGTCCGGATTGTAAATCAACTGTTTTCACCGCCCTGTTGTGCAATCGGGGATTTCCCCCTTAATGATGCAAGGCAAGATTAATCGAAAACATCTGCTGCGAGCATGAGATACAGTTGCGACTGTGCAGGCCGTATTTTAGGGCGTGTGTCAAGTGTTCGAATCTCACTAGAGAATTTAGATGCGTGTTTAGAGAACACTGGACGTGCCAATTACTTGAATCTGCGTTCTTAGGGCGTTTGCGATAACTTATAGCAAGGAGTACACAGTTACGAAAATGGAGAACTAGTTTTTGAGGTTGGAATATTCAGGATAGCGTGGGAACAGGGTTAAAATACATTCTTGACAAACTTGAGTTTTTCTTTTTAGCAATATCTGCTGCTGCTCACGGACCTTGAGATGGCAGTTTTTTATTATCTATGTTAAACAATAAATAACAAAGTGATGTTAAAACTGTGTTCAGAACCCAAAGTGTGTATCTGTGTATGTATAACTTTAGGTTAACAGCTACAAACTACATAGAAAAACTAATGTAGGGCAGGGTCAGTGAAATACCAGAAAGTCCGTGATCCTAGTTAAATAGATCATCCCAGTATTGAAAGGCGGATGCGCTATCCGAAGTGTTGGTGGTTCTCATTTCGCGTTGCCAAGCGCATATCTTGTTTCTACTCGTTCTAGTTCCGATATCCAAATCATTGTCTTCTTCTTGTTTCCATATCCAAATCACACAGTCTCGATACCCAGACAGAAGTTTCTTCCTTGTCTCGATATCCCGATTCCAGATTTCAGCTTTGTCCATGTTCCGATATCCAGATTTCAGCCTTGTCCTCGTTCCGATATCCAGATTGCAGCCTTGTTCTCGTCCTGATATCCATATTGCAGCCTCGTCCTCGCCCTGATATTCATATTGCAGCCTCGTCCTCGTCCCGATATCCATATTGCAGCCTCGTCCTAGCCCCGATATCCAGATTGTAGCCTCGTCCTCGTCCCGATATTCAGATTGCAGCCTCGTTCTAATTCCGATATCCAGATTGCAGCCTCGTCCTCGTCCCGATATCCAGATTGCAGCCTCGTCCTCGCCTCGATATCCAAATTACTTTCTCAAACTTACCTAGATATCTCAACCAGCCTCGTTCTTGCTCTCTTCTCGACATATCCGTAGGAGACTGTTCCCGTTCCAGATTGTAATTTTTTTGACAGGTATTCTCGGTGACGAGAAAAGATCGAGATGAGTGCCATCAAGGGTGCGAACCCAAGACTTAGTCAGCAGGTGTCTATATCGAGAAACTGATGTAAACGACCAAATAACAAGCAAAGCATCGCTTATAAATTTGTTACACTCACAGCAGACATATTAAAGCTAGCTGTTGCCGTCTGCAACATAAGGTGCTGATGCTAGTACGAGAAATCGATTTTTTTTCCTTTCCTCCTGAGAGAGAGAGAGAGAAACACCAAGATGAATGACGAAAATCTTGGCCTCTTACATTTTTCTCGCAATTCCTATTGATAACAGCGAGGAAGAGAAAAAGAAAGACCAAAAGAGAAAGAAGAAACGAACTAGTGTCGATTCAAAAATGACAAACGGCGCCCTACGACGGAAATAGGGAAAGTTTCTTTGCCGGATCCCGTAACGTGCATAAATCTAATAAAATACAAATTGAACGGGACGGCAATTTTCGCGAAACGACACTCAGAATGGGCGATATAAACGTAAGCCTGACCCGGTTAAATAGACCAACAGCTCCAATATGACAAACTGTAAAAGAAGATAACTCGCAGCCGCCTTTATAACTGGGAAACAGACGGAAAGGGAAAAAAGAACAAAACGAGGTTCCCGGAGAGATAAAATATCCTTCACAAGATTAACTTACACTGGCTTGGCTTTTGTCTTGACAGTCGGGACAGTGTTGCAATCTAGCGAATCCCTAAAACTTCCTTCTACGACTCAGCTGATTTATAAAACAATAGACAAATAAATACAGTCCCGTCAGCTTCGAGGAGCTAAGAAATATCCAGATACGCAACCGGAAGTTTCGAGTTGGAAGCAAAATAGCACGATAAAGGCTCGTACAGGCTCGACGTCCATTCGAAAACTGTTCGGGTAGTTCCGGTCGATATCGTTTATGCTCGGATAGTTCCGGAGACCTCTCGGGCACAAGCGTCATGGCAGAGAAACTAATCAGCGATAGGCTCAATTGTGTTCGGCTCTCGTCGTTTATTTTCGTTGCGGAACCAAATGAACCAGGATCGGAGACTCCGCATGTTGCCAAACCTATTGTGAGTGCATTGTTTCCTCCCTTGTGTGAGTGGACCCTCACAATTGCGGGTGAAAATAGTGATCATAAGGGTATCGAGTCATTTGCACCTCATTTTAAAGCGAAAAATGCAACAAACGTTCGTTAACGTTGTCTCAAGGGTACCGATGTTGTTCTTATGTCACAGGTGAGATAGCCTCCGACTCGATTACACACAACTAGACGACGATTGACAGATCGAAATAACTCCCAAGGTCAAACGCCAGTAGGTTTGGCATTTAGAAAAGCATTACGATAAGTCGAGTAAAATGTCGTTAGTTTCCGAGTAATTTCGTGAGTTTCCGAGTATCTTCGGAAGTGACACGGATACGGCCGAATAAAGTTGAACGCCCAGCCCACTAAGGTGCACCGCGCAGTCGAGGATAAGTTTCCGTTGTCTTGTTTCTAATTAAATCGAATGGTGTAGCGCCCATTACAATGCACCGTGCCGATACGCGCGGAAGCGGCTTGCTGAATTTCCATGCCAGAAATCTGGAGGTTTCTACAGAAGAACTGAATGGGTGCGTGAAGGAAGGGGCTAATATCATAGTTGGAAAGTTGAGAGAAGGAAGTGACGTTCGCAACTACAGTAGGGACGTTCAACAAACCACAAGGCTTCCCAGATGTTAGCCTATTCGCGGCAAATTGTTTACATGTACCGTAGATGGCAGCATCTAACATATTCTTCACAAATGTGATGGTTAGCCCCTTTTTACAAGTACACAAACTCAGTCACCCCTTCTCCAAATGTGCCCTCTTGTAATTCAGGGTGTCAGGAACGGCAAGGTGAGTTTTGTTCTACCCAACTACAAAATAATATTTCACTGACTGATGAACACTTAATAAATAACATCACAAGACTCCGTATCTCTCTTTTCGCAAATAACGTTACTTAATTTTAGTTTATCAAAGTTTCACCACTAAATATGGCCATACAACAACACATATGGCAACACTGTCAAAGTCGCAGCACTTGCATATGCACATATAGACAAGCAGCGAGCATCTTGTAATAAAAATATTAGGAGCCATCCTTGCGTTTATAGCAGTACACCCAATTTTGCATCGCATTGTGCAAGGTATAGCCTAGAAGGAACGGTGTTTACAAACGGACATTCAATTTTTCAACCCCCATTCCGCTTTGTATTGCCCAATACGGGCACAAATATCAATTCAAATGTTTCTGCAGCGAGAACTGACTTGTTAGGGCGCCGTAATCCCGAGGAATCGTAAATTTCGTATTCATGGGTCTGGGGGACAACAGATGTTGACGGGAGGGGTGATGCGCCCCCATAAAGGAAGCGAACAAATAATGGTGCCTGAGGAAGGCGAAGTCAGAAAGAGGAGGGGTAGTGGAGTGGCTTCTCAGGGATGCAACTCTATCCGTACCTTCGACATCATCCGTGATTTTGATGCGAAATCGTAAAATTGTTAGATCACGGAAAGGTGCATCCATTGTGGATCGTATATGTGGAAACTGGATGAGTTCTGAAATTTCAACTTTTCTTTTGCTACGGTGGCCAAATACTAGGACTTGAAGAATAATAAAAAAAAACATACAGAGATTCATTACCATTCTTTCTTTCTTTCTTTGAAGACAACCGAGATTCGCAGACTAGTTTTTTGTTTAAAAGTCAGCTTAACTTGCAGACAAGTCTTTGTTTAAAAGTCAGCCGAAACTTCCAGACTCGTCTTTGTTTAAAAATCAGCCGAAACTTCTAGACACGTCTTTGTTTAAAAGTCAGCCGAAACTTCCAGACACGTCTTTGTTTAAAAATTAGCCGAAACTTCCAGACACGTCTTTGTTTAAAAGTCAGCTGAAAACTCCAGACACGTCTTTGTTTAAAAGTCAGCCGAAACTTCCAGACACGTCTTTGTTTAAAAATCAACCGAAACTTCCACACACGTCTTTGTCAGCCGAAACCTCAGGACACGTCTTTGTTTAAAAGTCAGCCGAAACCAATAGACACGTCTTTGTTTAAAAGTCAGCCTCAACCTCCAGACACGTCTTTGTTTAAAAATCAGCCGAAACTTACAGACACGTCTTTGTTTAAAAATCAACCAAAACTTCCACACACGTCTTTGTTTAAAAGTCAACCGAAACCTCCAGACACGTCTTTGTTTAAAAGTCAGCATAACTTGCAGACACGTCTTTGTTTAAAAGTCAGCATAACTTGCAGACACGTCTTTGTTTAAAAGTCAGCATAACTTGCAGACACGTCTTTGTTTAAAAGTCAGCCGAAACTTCCAGACTCGTCTTTGTTTCAAAATCAGCCGAAACTTCTAGACACGTCTTTGTTTAAAAATCAGCCGAAACTTCCTGACACGTCTTTGTTTAAAAATCAGCCGAAACCTCCAGACACATCTTTGTTTAAAAGTCAGCCGAAAACTCCAGACACGTCTTTGTTTAAAAGTCAGCCGAAACCTCCAGACACGTCTTTGTTTAAAAATCAACCGAAACTTCCACACACGTCTTTGTTTAAAAGTCAGCCGAAACCTCCACACACGTCTTTGTTTAAAAGTCAGCCGAAAACTCCAGACACGTCTTTGTTTAAAAGTCAGCCGAAACCTCCAGACACGTCTTTGATTAAAAATCAGCCGAAACTTCCAGACACGTCTTTGTTTAAAAATCAGCCGAAACCTCCAGACACGTCTTTGTTTAAAAGTCAGCCGAAACTTCCAGACACGTCTTTGTTTAAAAATCAGCCGAAACTTCCAGACATGTCTTTGTTTAAAAA
Source organism: Lepisma saccharinum (assembly GCF_977018435.1). Taxonomy (NCBI): domain Eukaryota; kingdom Metazoa; phylum Arthropoda; class Insecta; order Zygentoma; family Lepismatidae; genus Lepisma; species Lepisma saccharinum. The sequence goes on along the minus strand of NC_139231.1, from coordinate 44,779,975 downwards.
TCAGCCGAAACTTCCAGACACGTCTTTGTTTAAAAGTCAGCCAAAACTTCCAGACTCGTCTTTGATTAAAAGTCAGCCGAAACTTCCAGACTCGTCTTTGATTAAAAGTCAGCCGAAACTTCCAGACTCGTCTTTGTTTAAAAAGTCAGCCGAAATTTCCAGACTCGTCTTTGTTGAAAAGACAGCCGAAATTCATAGATTCGTGTTTTCTCAAACCCTGTCAAAATTCTCAGACAAGTTTTTGAAAACAAAGGCGTTAAAATTCTGACTCCTCCTCTTATATATATAAAGTAAAACAGGCAAAATTAACAACTTCTTTTTTTAAGTGGAGATTCGCTTCGCATTCTTCCTTTTATGTAAAATCCCACAGAAAACCCCACACGTTTTTTTTTATAAATCCTCTCGAATTTCACAGAGGAGATTTTCTTAAACATTTTCGAAATTCCCCGGCGCTAAAAACCCTACATCGAGATGGCAAAAGGAGTATTCAAATTTAGCGACTGCTACCCTTAAATTATATGACCTCCTCCGCCGCGCCCACGCAGAACTTGAGCCGTACATTTCCCGGGGGTGGCGCGTAGATCAAAATTAATGCGGACCGAAGACAGTGCAAGGGTCGTACGATGTCCGTAGCAAATGACCACGGGGCTCCACCTCGAGAGGCTGCAAATAACGGGAAGTGGCCTATCATTTGTCATCCGGCGGTGCGGTCACTCCATCGCCAAACCAGATGGAGGGCCAATCCTGGCTTCTGGCCAAGCAGCAACTTTACATTGGATTTCGTTGCCAAATTTCAATCTAACTACATTCCCCGAACTTTTGCCATTCCGGTTCCCGTGCCAGGGATAGTTTCTCTTATGCGTGTACTCCAAAACACAGCACTCTGGCCGCACACAAGAGGAATGAGGGCGTTTTAAATAAACTTTCCTTAAAAACTTCGGCAACTGAAATTAGGGGTGGTAACGAGACCACCTCTTAAATATCGAGATGAGAATGAGGCAGGCATTTTCAACTAGAAATGCCTCGGCCTTTCCCCTTCGGGTGCTGAAATGCCTCGACCTTTTACCCCTCGGGTGCTGAAATGCCTCGACCTTTTCCCCCTCGGGTGCTGAAATGCCTCGACATTTTTCCCCTCGGGTGCTGAAATGCCTCTTCTTTTTTCCCTTCGGGTGCTGAAATGCCTCGACCTTTTTCCCCTCGGGTGCTGAAATGCCTCGACCTTTTCCCCCTCGGGTGCTGAAATGTCTCGACATTTTTCCCCTCGGGTGCTGAAATGCCTCATCTTTTTTCCCTTCGGGTGCTGAAATGCCTCGACCTTTTTCATCGGGTGCGGAAATGCCTAGCCTTTATCCCAAAGCAAGCTCAAATCCCACGACTTTTTCCCCAATGCTGAAATTTTACACATCCTTCAGAAATGTTGCCACAACAATGTAGGTTTATTAAGTATCATACCAAACGGATGAGAAACAAAGGAGCATGAGCTTTCTTTAGCGTAGATAAAAATAACGCCACCTGTCGAGGAAAAAGTAAGATTATTTGTTGTCGATGAAAACAACGTTTGTTTACCTTCCAGCCGAACTAACTGAGGTTCGAAATCAATATCGGTCCTCGAATCAGATCTCGGCACATCCCTAATCATCTCCCCATCCTCCTGTGGTTCTGCAATTGGTCTCATCTTTCCTGGCGTCTTTAAAAAGAAAGAAAAAAAACAAAAGAAGGACGATTATCGATCACCACGGCAGTCATCAAGTCCCAGAAGAACAGCGGAGGGGGGAGAAGGGGAAATAGGAAAAATCAATCTCGACAGAAAACTTTCTCTGATACAGAAAAACTCTGAACACTGTCCCCCCAAAAAGGAAGGGGGGAGGGTGAGGGAAAGAAGAAATATGGAAAAGAGTGAATGGAGAAAAACAGTTGACAGATAACGGGGTTTGGAACCCACCCTGGGGTCTCGAGTGTCATGAATTTACAAAGGCGACCTCCTACAGATATCAACTGACGTGACGTAAGTATAAAAAAGAACGTGAGTAGGAAGCAGGGGGAGGGGCAGGACAAGGTAGTTCTAAGAGCAGCGCCGACAAGAAGAAGAACACATTTCAAATGTTAAACTAGACGCAACTGGGAGAATAGCGGTGTTGTAGTTTAATTGCTTGCGCAGGAAAGCAATAGGGTAAAATATTTCCTCAAATACTATGAAGCAAATTATTTTATATTTGCTCTACGATTAGGTATACAATTTTGTACCTCGGGCTAATCGCATCGGTGAGGATCTTCTACCAAGATCACAACGCCACGCTGTACCGTTACTCACCGTAATATGATAACGTGAGGTTTCCCACTGTACCAATGCCACCGACGAAGTCTCCTGCATCGCACGTTCCCTCCTACAATGTACAGTACCGATGCTCCCTCTGCGATTCACGCGTACATACGAGAACACTCTCCCAACCGACCTCCGTGGTGGAGTGGTTATCACAGCGCGCTACGATCGAAGGGGTTCAGGGTGTTCTTTGTGAGTGTCCCTTCGTCGATTTCATCGTATCACTCATCCTCATCGTCGTGTTTATCAAAAAGTGACAGAAAATAAACGCTAAATAACAACAATTTTAAAAATAAAAAATATAGAACGCCCTTCTATAAATACGGCGGGTTGACCAGGCCTGCCTTATTTAAGAACAGATTTCTTGGGCATTACCTGAACTGTAATTCTGAGGGAGGGGAATTACAATATATTGTGTAATTCACGAAGAGTGAGGGCAAAGTTGCATATATTGTAAATATAGAGATTTTGACCTGGAACTTGCACAGCAGAAATGATTGGTATGGAGGTGCATTTGAGCGTTATCAGCAGGCACGTAGCCAGAGGTACTCTTGTGGCTGAAGCTGACCTTCCTCTCTCGTTTGAAATAGTGTATAGTGGTAATTAATTTTGCTTAGCAGGATGAAACATCTTGAATAATAAGTTGTAACATACTGTATGGTGTATATGGCCTGGCAAGGTTCTGTCGAGTTCGATTCCTGTCCAGGGACAACTCAGCATTTTACTAAAGGTGCCTGTCCCCCGACTTCCGCCCACAGGATATTGGTAAGAAATATACAATGCGGTCGGGGGAGAGGAAATCTGTTTTTGCGCAACAGTTATGGTAAACAGTTTTATAGAGAATTGCGAGACAGTTTTGTGATAGACAGTTGCGATGAACAGTTTTGTTATAGACACAGTTTGTGATAGATGGTTGCGATAGACAGTTTGGTGATGGACAAGGCACGGACGATTGGAGTTGTGTAAACACGAGAAATTCATCTTCAGGGCTACTAACCCACTACACACACACACACACTTTTCGTCTTTAGATGGCAGCTGTTGATAAGGGACCCCCCCCGAAATGAAATTCTGCCCATGGATTTCGTTATCGGTCAACGCTTTTCAATTTGAGAGACTTTGAACCTTCCGTTACAAATTTGTTCAAAATATACTTGGTTGATTCGCATAAGATTATTTTTCATCTTTTCATTATGTTCAAGTGTTTGGTTACCTATATGGGAGTTAGTTAATTTCAGGATTTTTAAACAAAATGTTTCTAAGATAGTAGTCGTACAGAGACAGCATATGAGAGAAACAGCCAAACCGCAGTTTACGGACGATACGCTATCGCTGCTTCGAAAAGGTGGGAGGGAACATATTGATTGATCTAAATTTAGGAAATTGAATGAGGGGGGGGGGGGGGCTGTGCGAAGCTTCAGCATCCCTCTACCTCTCCCCCGTCGCCCAGAGCTGTCGTATTTATACGGAAAAGATCGCCATCCCCCGTTCATCTCTTCGCTGTCTGTTGCGACGCAGGTGATTCTTTGTTAGCGATGGGGAAAAGTGAAAAGTTAAGAGAAACTCGTGTAAGTTTCGCTCTGACAACAAGCGTCTGTCTATCTTTCCCGCGAGCAAGGGTGTGCGGCCTACAGAAAGCGGTGGGGGGAGGAGAAGGTTTCCATCTTGTTGAGTGATTTAGGAACGGAGGGGAGGGGGGATGAATAACATCACCCCAAAACTCATCTTCCATTCTGGTCCAGAGCAGCATCCTGGAGAAGATAAACACATTTTTCAGCAGAAATCTTCAGCACAATTCTACCCACCCCCGCCCCTCTTTCGTCATTCAGGACTCTTGCATTCGGATAGCACTAATGTGTTCTGTACGATAGGCTTGCAGTTCCTAATGATGATAGATTCTGCCACCCTCTTTTATTTGTATCTTTCCTGTGAGGAGACCAGAGGGAAGTGAGGGGCGAGATCAGTTTTCATCTTAAGCAACCCCTCAGCTAGAAATCTCTTGAAAAAATTCTCCATTATAAGTTAGAAAGAGCGTTATTCTTTACGGATCTTTATAAATCTTTTCAAGAAGAAGAACAAAGTTTGTACGATCTTCAAAGCGCCTTTGACGAGCTCTCTAAAGGCGTCTTTAACCACGCGATTTCAATAAGTGTTTACTGCGTGTATTATACGCGTCAATAATATTGTAAGAGCAGTGAGGGGAAATCTTATTATTGTAACAACAAAAATTGATTGATTCAATTAGGTTATTGTACGTCGCTTTTCTGCCATCTTTGGCTAATCGCGACGATGAGGATGACTGAGGAATAATAAAATTCATTAAAGGACACTAACAAAGAACACCCACGCCCAGGCCGGGATTAGAACCAGGGATTCCTGACGTTGGCGCGCGCTATGCTAACCACTTCACCGCGGAGGTTGGCGTAACGACAAAAATTGTCTTACCAAAATAAATTTTAAAAAAGGAAGCCACTCAGAAGGAAATTATATTTCTGAAATGCTCTCCTGATTTTCTTAGCTTCTCCGTTGCTTCTTAGCTGATTTCACGGTAACGTTTTATGGTAAAGGTAAACAAATACAAGTGTAGCACGTGCCTAAGTTTGGGAGAATCCTGCACATGTTCAGACAGGGTCACCAACTGTAAATATGCACGACCCTGTAAAAAGCGTAATGCATTTTCATTTGAATTTAATAGTTTTAAAATCAATAAACATTAATTCGGAATGATTTTATTGTTGGATATAGTATTATCTTTTTCCTCTGGTGATCTTCAGTGTCACGATGCAAAGCCAAATAATACTTTAAATTATTTCTTGTAGTGGGCTATAAGAATTTTCCACGATTTTTGAGAGGATTTATATAACTCTTCTCTTTGAAATTTCGTCTAAGGTATATTTTCTGTGAGTGAAAAAATCCTAATCAGGTTGTCAAAGTATGGAAATAACGACAAAGATATCACGTTGTATGCAACACATGTACACTGGCGTCATCTCGATGACAGGGTCGACTTAATGATCTCGTACCGAAGGATCCAGGTTCGAGTCCTGGTCTAGGCATGGGTCTTTCTTTATGACTGTTTTGCCATGACTGATTGAATGATTTGATTTATTTTACTTAGCGTTTCCGCCAGCTTATGCTAAGAGACCTGCATGAAGGCCAAGACGAAGATGGAGGGATAACGTTGAGATGGACCTAAAGGAAACCGGTAAGGATAGGAAAGATTGGATTGACCTTGCCCAGGATAGGGACAGATGGAAGGCTTATGTTGCTGCAGCCATAAACCTTCGGGTTTAAGAAAGCTAGAGAGTTAGTTTTCGCCACTTTAGGCTAATGTTGATAAGACGAAAGAGATGAAGGGACAATCGAAAACACATATGGACAACACACAATACAAGTCCCAGAGAGAATTATACTGGACATGGGTAAAGACGCCAGAGCCTTGCTAGTCTGCAAAATACAGTCTAGGGTGTACTACGTAGAAGTGAGCTTAACGTTTGTGTCTCTTCAGAAAGGGTCACCGCTTACGCCAATGTTCTGTCATGAATTTAACCTAATCATCACTCTTACTCATCGTTGCGGTTAGCCTAAATTGGTAGCGAATAGATGTAGAATAAGAAAAATACTTACACTTGCTTATACTCACAAATTACGATTCTCAACAGGTATCCAAAAAATTATGCCTCTCTTTCATTTCTTATGGATGCCGTGATGTAGTGAAAATTGCCAAACACTATACCACATTGGTTGCCATCCATACCCTTTAAAAACAAAAAACAAACCAGAAAATCTGGAAGACAACAACTTCCGAATATCGGAGAAAGTTCCCTTGGCAAACTCTCAAGCGGTTGGAATTGTAACTCGCAGGCAAAGGGAGTTGCAGAAGTTTAAGAAGACTTGGAAAGGGAACAGCGAGGATAATGCGAAATCAATAGAGACGATGGCTGAAAAAGAAAGAGAAGTACCTGACCGATAAAGAAATATATATATATTTCTGTCTGCCTTACCGCGACGACAAGTTGATGGAAGTGGTCTCCTAAATGATCCGGCAGAAACGTTTAGATCCTCGCGAAGAATCTTCTCCGACAACCAACACAAGATGACGGTAGAAGAGCAAAGGTGGTTTTGAATAACTTTCTCAATCGTGCATTTTTTCTCTCTCTCTCGTCGTCGTGGTAAACTTTTCAGAAGTAGAGCATTTGGGAGTTCCAAACTCTGGTTGAAGCTCGAAGTTGCCGATAGTAGTTTGATTCTTGGATCTGACCAACTGGCACGAGAAACGGGCAATCTAGTTTTCATTATAATTTCATGACTATTCTTGTCTTTCTACAAGATTAATTTTCCTGAATCTCATGAGGAGGTACTCTCTTTCCCAATTCACGAAACTCCGACCTCGATTTCCCAATCCAAGAAAGTCCGATCTCGATTTCCCAATCCACGAAACTTCGATCTCGATTTCCCAATCCAAGAAACTCCGATCTCGATTTCCCAATCCACGAAACTCCGATCTCGATTTCCCAATCCAAGAAACTTCGATCTCGATTTCCCAATCCAAGAAACTTCGATCTCGATTTCCCAATCCAAGAAACTCCGATCTCGATTTCCCAATCCACGAAACTTCGATCTCGATTTCCCAATCCAAGAAACTTCGATCTCGATTTCCCAATCCACGAAACTTCGATCTCGATTTCCCAATCCAAGAAACTTCGATCTCGATTTCCCAATCCAAGAAACTTCGATCTCGATTTCCCAATCCAAGAAACTCCGATCTCGATTTCCAAATCCACGAAACTTCGATCTCCCAATCCACGAAACTCCGATCTCGATTCCCAAACCACCCAACTCCGATCTCGATTTCCGAATCCACGAAACTCCGATCCTGATTTCCCAATCCACGGAACTCCTCCGATTCCGATTTCCCAATCCACGAAACTCCGATTCCGATTTCCCAATCCATGAAATCATGAAATCCATAGTGACAAAACGATATTATTCACCTACACGCTAACGGGGTACATACATTCGAATTAAATATATATATATATATATATATATTATTTGAAGTTGCATCTGTGTCACTTTTGGCTAACAGCGATGATGATGTTGAGTGGTCCAGAAGGAAAGAAAAACATGTCCAGCCGAGGATTCGAACCCGGAACGAAAGCGTTGGACAAACGCTGTGGTCTATATAGGTGATTGAAAGATCCACTATGCCGAAAAGAGGCGTCTTTTTCACACCCCAGTTCACTCCCGTCCTCATTTTTTTTTACATACTGATAGCTTAAGAAAAAGCTAATCTCCCTTCCAGTTGGCATAGTAAATTCGTTTCCCTTGAGCGTCGTTTCTGGGACTGCCCTAGCACTGCGCGCGCGAGGCCAATGCTAAGCGGTGCGGAAGACCTGTTGCCGGCGGTCGGGTTCGATATTCAATCGGCGGTCCTCGAGTTGAGGGGGCCAGGGTGGGGGTGGCTCGCAGAAACAAATCCACGCGGGCGGAAAACGAAACGATATCAAAAATCCCCCAACCCTCTCGCCACGCACGAGGAATAAAACAGAGGGGGCCGCATTTGTCGTCCCCATTCACTGGAAACCGCAGGGGGGCAATCGACCGGCCTTAGCCCCCCACTTTGCTTATTGAAACCCCCGCGTCCAGTTGTCGCGTCTAAATCATTATTTTGGTCGCAGATGGCGAGAAGGGCCGGGGAAGGGCAAAAGTTTCTAGTTTTGGGAGGGAAAAGTAAAGGAAGAAGGTTAAAAAAAAAAAAACTGTATTTTATGGAGAAAGCCATCAACCCTATGATCACTGTTGCCAACTTTTAGTGATACCCAGGAACCGATGCCAACTTCTAAGTGATGATATCCAGTAACAGAAACTTTTCTTTTTTTTTTACAAAAAGAATGGATTAATTCTTTCTATTCATTCGTTTATTGGATCAATCCTGACAATGAGGATGAAATGAGTTGTTTAAAGTTTTATTTATGGAGAGACTGGCTATTCGGGACTGGACCTATAGTTTCAAGTGGGATCCGAACCACTATGTGCCTCCACCAGGTATCAAACCCGGTCCTGCTTGATTACAAGGCGACGACGTTACCTCTACGCCATCTGGGAGGCCTTCGAGGAGAATGAAGCACTATGAAATGGATGGAGGGAGGGAGAAACACAGTGATACATCCTGAGTTCGAACCTTCAACCTCTGATTCGTAGCGTGTGTCGTTGACAATTCCGGATTAAGAAAGCCTTTTGTAAACAGTTACCAAGATGCATATAAACGGGGATGTGATAGCTGGGCGACTGTTAAAATGAGTTCATGAGCTCATTTTATTCACAGACAGGCTAATCGGGGTAAAGAACCACTGACATGTGAACTCGCCGAGAATTAAACTCGGAAAACCTTACTTGCAAAGCGACAGGGGTGACCTATACGTTATAGACGAGTCGCACAAGCTGAGGCAAATTACTGCTACTGCACAGTCCAGGTCGTCTACAGGCTTTTATCAGGGACGGACAAGATCCCCCCCAAAAACGACTCACCCTCGGTGCTCTTCGAACACACACATTCGGCGCCTTTTTCCGGGACTGCTCACGATACAGGGGGTGCTATTCCGGCTTCCCGCGCTACGGCGGAACGTGAAGGTCTTCTGCTAGAGTGACGTCAAAATGGGGACCTCTCAGCTGCGGGCCGCTTAATAACATGTAAAATCATACAAGTTTATCGCCTCATAGAGGCGATTATAACTCTTGGGAAGCAATGTTTATAACATGTAGTTCTTCTTCGCTGCTTTCCCGTACCTTCTCAAGTTAACTGAGGATGGCAAACAAACAAATTCATGCTGAATTCAGCAAAAAGGGAATCAATGTCTTTGGTTCTTTAACACTATTTGTCTACACTTCTATACGCAGCAATAAAGTTGGTTGGTTGGTTTATTGGTTGATTTGGTGTTTTAAGTCCACTTTATGCACAGTAAGGTTAATCGGGACTGTACCTACAGGTTAAAATGGAATCCGAACCACCATGTGCCTTCACCGGGTATCGACCCCGGGACCCCTTGATTACGAGACACACCAATGAAGTTAAATGATTATTAGATGAGAGTCTCATCCTGAGACGATCACAATAGATAGAACACCCGAAAAATCGTAAAGTGAAACAATTTTAAATGCCTGTGTGTGCTGGAGGGGGGTGGGAGTAGAGTCTCGTGCGCATATTTTCATGCAAATAGTTTACTAACTTAATTAATTATAACATGGACATAACTGCAACAGGATCGAGAGAGTAAGATTGAACGGAAAGGATTAAGTAAGTCCCTCTACATGTATATAACGGGTCTCCATGACAGCATAACACTTTAGGAAGGCAGAGGCCCTCTAGTTTGAACCATAGTAAGGCATATAGCAATGCTTGTCTCATTCTCCACTCATTAGTTCATCATTCATCCTCATAGTAGCGATCAACCCAGTAGAAATTCGTATTTAAATGAACGACACATACATGCATATTGATTTATTATTATTTCGTTTTTCTACAACTTCTGGCTAATCGCGAAGATGAGGATGAATCGTGATAAGATGAGGCGGGGATGAAGGGGCAATCATAAACATGTAAGGACAACACAATACGAGCCCCACCAAGGATTATAATGGCCACGACTCGAGACGCCAGATCCTCGCTAGTCACTAGTATGTAAAATGAAGTCCAGGGTGTACTACGTGGAAATTAATACAATTGGGCACTCAGGATATATATATATATATATTGTGTGTGTGTAACGACCCTATATTTAGGCTTTTTTGTAGTCTTTGGGTCCTGTCGAGTTGCAACCACGGGAAGCTCCAAAATGTCGGTGTTGTGTGTGTGTGAGTAAAACTATTATTATTATGAAGTTACAGTTACGCAATAATAAACTTCTAAGCCGTATGAATGCAAATATTGCCATCAGTTTCAATAATACGAATGTCTATAACAGTATCCTTCTTATTTAATTTTTATTTAACACGTAGTGTTTTTTTTTATACGGAAGAAACATGCATCAAATTATGTCAATATATTGTACATATATTCAGGTAGTGTTGTATTTTAAAAATTTCCAGCAGTAGAATCTCAGCAACTTCTTTGCAGGCGCGACTTATTGTTGAGAAGAATTAATTGAAGTTACTGGTGCGTAACATAAGTACGAGTATATTGCAAAATCATAGAGGAAATGCAGTGGGTGGAGGATGTCTATGCAATTTATCCTAGTGGGGAATTTTCTTTAAGAGGATTTTCTTAACTAGAGAGATAGCATTCCAAAACCTTTCCCTCTTTGAGCACTGCTGCCTCTCCTGTGAAAAAATCTTACGGGCGTCCTTGTCAAATTGCGTCATTACGAGGCAAATATTTTTTTCTTATTTTTGGGTTGCTTTCCTGTAACTTTTACCTAATTGGAAGGCGAGGATGAGTAATGAATAGATGAAATAGATGGACACCCGCAAAGGGACACAATGTCCAGGCGGGACTCGAGCCTTAAACATTCGCTGGGTAGCGAGATCGTTACTGAACCAATTAACGTTCTCATCTATTTCTATTTTGAGGGCCTCCCGATGGCGTAGTGGTGGCGCCATCGCCTTATAATCAAGGGATCCCGGGTCCGATACCCGGTGGAGGCACATAGTGGCTCGGATCCCACTTTAAACTGTAGGTCCAGTCCCAATTAGCCTCAGGTTCGCTTCCGAGTCCATACAGCGTTACGCTAGCCATTCCTCCAGGTAAGGGATATACGATAGACGATTTGACGTACACCGAGGGGTTCATACCTGCAGTTGGGAACATTCAAATGGAAAGTAATTGCTTCCAGTTTCCGAAAGCGACATGGCTTTCATTGTTCGGTATAAGCCAACTTCGAGGAACAGATTTCTCCCAGATGTCAGAAAAATCTGCAGGTCCAGTAGTAGCGATCAGGTATTCGTTTATAGAAGTGCTTGTGCTGTTTGTCTTGAATAATAATGGGAGTAATTTTAGGTCGCATTACGTGTATTCGGTGTCTGTACCATGAATAAGCGTGCCAAAGGTAAACATTCTTGTGCTGTTGCAGAGTGTACCAATTGATCTGGCACCACATCTATTTCTATTTTCAGGACCTCCCCGATGGCGTAGTAGTGGCGTCATCGCCTTATAATCAAGGGATTTCGGGTTCGGTACCCGGTGGAGGCACGTAGTGGTTCGGATATGGAAAAAGTTATTCAATTTGAGATTGTGTTTGCATCCTTCCATGGGTCTACTGTTTCCAAGCAACATAAAGTTATGGACACTCTAAAGACAGTACTTCAGTCAAAATTTCCTGAAGTTAACGAAAAGATTATTTCCCTGTATGTCAGAACAAGAACTTTTATTAGAATTCGACATTTGAATAAACTAATGAAACTCAAGTCCATGGAAGCAAGTGCAGCGACAGTGGGTAGCATCGTCTTCAAAATCATAAGTCTCCAGGAAGGGTAAGTTGTAATGAATTTTTATTCTTACTGATATTTATTTCCGCCTCGGCCTCCACCGTATAGTGATTAATAAATCATATTGCTAAACCAAGACAGAGGCCAGGCCTGTTGTTCATGTATTTGTTATTTGACGTCACTTTTTACCACTTTTGGTTAATCGCGGCGATGAGTGTTGATCACATAAAATTGATGAAAGGGCAGGCACAAAGAACATCAATGCCCACGACGTGACTCCAAGTCGGGAACTTCAGTGATGGGATTCAAAGTCGAACACGCGGTTGACCAGATTCGCCATCGAGCTGGCACGAGTTTCTTTGAATTTATTAAGGGATTACGCTTTCCCACGACACTGCATTTTATCCATTTATTATTTATTTATTAATTTCTAAAAAAACATATTTTGATGTTACGGTATTTTAAACACAAATCAGTTTAGGTAGAATATTTCTGCAATTTTACCATAGTGTAAACCTTAATGTAAGCGAAAGCATGTGTGCAACACTAGTTAAAGATTTTCACATCTACAAAAAAAATATCCAAAACCCATTTTCACCTCACTCAAAGATTATGTTAATTCAATTCAAATTGTACGCGGGTTCAGTGCCATGAATCTAACCTTTACTGAACAGAATGAGATTGGTTCATAGAATGTATCGCCGAAAATCAATGTCGCTGATATCCCGTTGTTGCTGTTCTATTTTTATTAGATACGAGCTCCAATTACCATTTTAATCCTTCGTTTTAAAAGTTATTCAAACACAAAAATAGTTATCGGTGGTCATTTTAAAGTTTTTTTTTACTTCATTACTGTCTTCATTTGATTTTTTTTATTTTCTAAGAATTTCGGCGGGCTGCAGCCCCTTAAGCCCCCCTGCGTACACCAGTGCTTGCCACACTCATCTAGCCTACGCTCCCATCAAATTTATCATTTCATCATTCATTTTTATTGTTGCGGTTACCCTAAACACGTTGAAAAGCGACGTCATATAACAACAGCGACAGAGACATCCTATGTATACTAGATATATAAATTATAATGAACAAATTATTAATAACAAACATCTGTGAAAATTTGAAGGTATGAAGGATAATAAGTATTGGTGTGGTAGCGAAATATTTAATACGTAAAATTGTATTTATTTACCCATACGCAACTTTAGATTTCAATGTAGCGGTGATATAAGAGGATAGTCGTGATTACTTTTTGTTTGATTTGTATAACGCCATTTATTGTAATTGCGTGCTGTATACTTCTTCATATTATTGCCTAGGTCTTATTCCTTGCGTTTTGCTTATTATTCTGCTGCAAATGGTTAATATAACCAAGATATGGACAATTAAAAATGAAAATATTTCCCGTAAGCTTCCATTGCTATACGAGCCTCGCCCCTTGACAGATCCCCTTGGTCACGTCAGAGCTCGTTGCGGCTTTTGGCCAATGGGAGAGCTCCGTGCCTCGGAATGCTCTTCCTAAAATACTTCTATATTCCTTGCTCACGATAGTTCGCTCTTTTGAGGAAAATTGCCTGTTGGCAGTCCCAGGGCGGAGCTGCACTGCATCCCCAATAAAGATGTTTGAATTTGAAAGGACCTATATACCACTCCTACCTGCAATTATCACTCTTTCATAACATTTGGTTCAATGCATTATAAATGGAAGAAAATTATATTTATTAATGAAATGAAACTCACTTTCCTAGTTGGAGGTGAAAGGCATAGGCTGGCTTTATATAGGAACAACATTAAGCTAAAAATTGATCCAGTCTCGGGAATATAGTTACTCTCCACGGATTTCTAACGAAAAGCATTATGCAGAAACATAAAGCAGAAAAAAACTGATGATCATCCACCCTAGGAACAGAACTGATGTCTCGGGATCACCGCGGCTATACTATACTATGCATACTATAGGCTATTTCCACATGGAAAACTATTGTCAAGTTTGAAATTTTTAAGCTCTTACAGGTTTTGACCATTGTTTGAAAACTTTGTTGTCAGTTGCTGCCACACCACTTCTTTCAGCATTCTGTCTTAGGATGCATCTCACTAACAATGCTCAGGGTAGTTCACCCTTGTGTCTCTTACATAAAAAGAATCTTCCTCCCCTAATGCTCTCTCGTGCATGCAAAACAACTCCAAACGGAAGGGTAGAAAAACTTAAAAATCCCCAAAAATCCAGTCTGCTTTCTCCTTCAAAACATACAACCAACACAACGGAATGTGACCTGCATGGGAATTCCGCGGGAAGAAACGAAATCCCGAAGAAGATTAAGCCGTTCCCCGGCAACAATGAGATATTCTTTTCTGAGCATATTGAATGAATCAAAGAAAGCCGACAACTAAAATAAATCATGGCATTGTTGCCAGGTGAGATCGGAATAAATTACAAGAGAAGCCCAGCTAGGATTTTGGAAGACGATGGAAGTTAAGTAGAATGGGGTACCACTGTGAAAAGAACGCTCTACTTCTATAAAAAGGGGGGGGCTGTTGCAATCCAAGCGCACGTAACAGCTTCAATGGCAAAAGCTTTTCAAAGTCTTTTTCAGCCCAGATAGAATAATAGGGACTTCAGTAGGGCTGGCGATATATCTGTCTTCAATAACAAAATAGAGCGGTTAAAATTCAAGGATGTGCTTGTTTGATTGGCTGTTGCATCCATCTGCTGTGACGTGTAGCAAACGTCTCCGGAAGGGCCACTCATGTTGTCTATTTGCTTCATAAATTAATTGCGTTGTACAGCATAACAGGGTGCGACCAAAGTTCGGTGGCAAGCCTCACTAGATCTACACTGTAAAGTTTAACGGAACCAGTGGCGGCGATTGGGTTCCAAAACTGGGGGAGAAGGAAGGACAGTTTGGTAGATAAGGTTTAGCATAGTGCGGGGGCCAAAGTGGCAAAAGTTGGGAATGGGAAACTGCCCCACGCCCCTCCTAATCGACGCCACTGATAGGAACCATTGCAAATGTGCCTCTACCGGGAAGCGATTCCGGAACGCGATAACTGAATTAACCTGCCGGCCCCCGTTTCGGAGTGGTTAGCACATCGCGCTACGACACCAGTGGTCTTGGGTTCGAATCCCGGCCTGGGCATAGATATTTGTGAGTTTCCATTCATCAATTTCATCATATCATCACTCATTCCCATCTTCGTAAATTAGCCAAAAGTAGCACAAAAAGCGAAGTAAAATAAAGTAAATCAATCAATCAATATGATATGCCTACGTGATAACTTAGGCAGGACAGGTTTGGTGTTGTTATAATAGCTCCCGTGTTCGATACCCGGTGGAGCCACATAGTGGTTCGGATCCCACTTTAAACTGTAGGTCCAGACCCGATTAGCCTTTCTGTACAAAAAGTGAACTTAAAACAAGAAATCAATCAATCAAACGAAGTTGCCAAAGCTGTCTCTAGCCGCCCGTATGACTACTCACCTAATTCAATTTCCATCAAAAGATGGCGCAGCGGTTGCGTTGCAAGCATTTCTGCTAAGTCATCACGTCAACGCTGGAGAACACATATGTAGAGTTGAGGTTTGCAGAGTCGAAATAGATTCTTAAGTAGCAACTAAACTTTACGCATGCGTTTAAGCAGTGCATGCTATTGTTAAAAGTATTAAGGAAAAAGCACTAGATAGTATCAAACTCTAATTGTATTTTAGAAAATAACGCGATTGGGGTTACTCCAAGAATTGACATTAGTCACCATGAACTAATGTACACTGGCTTTTCATATAAAGGTGTACAATGAGAGACATCATGTGACGAGTTCATTCGGTATCACCTTTCCGATGGTACCATACTTGTAAGTTTTAATCAACGAATTTACGGTTGATTTAGCGATGATTAGTACGCTCCTTCCGTAGAAATTTGTTTCATGACCACTTTATGCTCAGAAAGGTTAATTGAGATTGGACTTACAGTTTAAAGGGGGATCCGAACCAATGTGGCTTTAGCTGGGATCGAACCAGAGACCCCTTGATCACAAGACGACAGCGTTATAACTATGTCATCAGAGAGGTCCACGCCATCTGTTATTTGCCTGCCAAACTAACCTAACCCAACCTAAAACAAAGCAATCAAATCTAATCCAACCATAAGCAAACAATCTATAAATTAACCAGGCCGAAAAATCTACAGGGTGATTCAAAAGTCCCTTAACAACCCCTATAAAATGTAAATGAGTTTGGCTTGGTACAAATGGTCACGATAGAAACAGGTGAGGCCTAGGATGAACTATATTGGTGTGTTCCAAGCAGACGTCCGCCATATTTAATTCAACTCAATTTTTTTAAAAGAGAAGGGGGTGATGTGATATATCAAATCAGGCTAGAATTTCACAAGAAATGCAATGGTGAAGGATTTTCCTACGTATATTTAATCTTTTGAATCACTCTGTATGTAAGCCTAACCTAACACAAAAAAAAGCAGTCTAACATAATCAAACCCAACTAAACTTGCTACCAGCGCCTCCTGATGAGCTAGTGCTTATCTAAAAGATTATTGGGGTAAATAAAACAAGCTCTACAAAAAATATCGGCCACCAAATCTAAGCCAAACGTTCGTGACTCCATCCGGAATGACTTGGCGTCAAATCGAAGGAATGTGGGTTCGAGACGGGGCCTGGCTGTGGCCAAGCCGTGCACGATACCCGCCAAAGAGGCACCGCGGAACGGATCGGAAAGTTCCTGGCTATCACGGACACTCAATATGCTAGAATTTCCTGGAATTAAAGGATTCTGAGGTCGAACAGAAAAAGAAGAAAAACCCCCGGAAGATCAATAACAACGTGGAGCTTTTAAACCAGCCCTCCTCCCACTGTTCTCAGAATGTATAACAACATTATGGAAGGGGGCGATTGGTCATGGCCTATATATGTCTTCCCCGCATTTCTTCACGGAAGCGCCACTGGACCAATTTTGCAGTGTTGCTACCTCTGGAAACAAAAAAAGAGACCAGTTGGCATTTATGTGTTCTAAAATCCTCCAAGCACAAGCATTGCCCTTCTATGTTTGACGCCGCAACAAAAACTAGGAAAGTACTGAAATATTAAAGCAAGCAAGACTACTCAAAGCATAGAGGATTGAGCACTATAACAGTTGGGCAGGAAACTCATAATGAACGGTCAGCACTAGTGGCGTACGCAAGGGGGCGGCTACCGGGTTTAACCCCCCAACTTGAGCTTTTGAAATATTATGGAAAATGCTGTGGAAAAAAATTAAAATGGCCAAATTATCACAGCCAAAGAACTGCGACAATAATAATAATACCATGCAGCACGGAGAAAAGCACAGCATTCCAAACACACGCGCCTTTAAGAGTGAATGCCTTGAAAATAAACACGAATTCTTGGAAATGCGTGAAACATTACTACAAGACAGGCTCGTTCAAGAAAATCCAGGAAACTTTCATGCATCAGTTCGAATGTGAGAAGGATCCTTTTAAAACCACAATACAGAACTCGGTGGACCACTTTGAGAAGTATGGGACCATGGAGAACCTCAATGCAGCAAGTGAAAACCGTCCAAGCCACTCATGACGTCCCAAGAAGCGTACGGCCGAGTTGGTCGAGAGCGTGAGAGAGTCAGTTCAGCAAAGAAAGGTATGTTGAGGTCCTCAAAACCTTCAAGACTGAGTTACATACCCTCTATCCGTCGCTTATGAGAAAGTTATGAGAAAGTTCTGGTTCCAGCAAGATTGAGCAAGCTCTCACACCTCAAACCTGTCCCGGATTGGCTGAAAGAGAGCTTTGGAGGCCGTGTGATCAGTCTCAAGACTGATTTTGAGCGGGCCCCCAGAGTTCTTCCTTTGAGGCTATCTCAAGTAACGAGTGTACGCAGGGAGACCCACCACCATCACTGAACTCAAGGAAACCATTGTTTGTAAGGACTTCTTGGACAATTTTGTCCTGCGCCTCAAGAAATGCATGGAGCTAAATGGAGGTCGTCTCGAACACATGCTCTAGAATGAAGAAGAAAAGGTCAAAGACTTTCATGTTTTAATTTGATGTTCTAAACACAATAAACTAGTTATAACTGAAGTTGCATTTAATTCCAACAAAAAATTAAGACATGAAGCCTATCGAAAATTGGGGCCCGTTTTTAATGGGTCATACTGTAACAGCGCAAACCGACACAGGTGAAAGTACACGATAATACAAGCAAAAAAGTATTACTAAACATGGATCTGCAAACGAGCCGTTTTTGAGAAAATCGCGAATGTGTGATTACAAGCCGCCACTGACTTCATTGTTTGTAAACGTCGTCCTAGTTGGTAAAATGCTAATAATGTGTGCGAATTTGTGGGTACAAGCCGTACCACCTCTTGGAAATGATCTGTTTTGTAAACAAAGAGCAAACCTCGGACGGCGCAAGGAGTAAAGCACTCGGTATTCACAAAATGCAATCAGTGACGGCTTCTAACCACACATTCGCACACATTATTAGCATTTTACCAACTAGGACGACGTTTACAAACAATGAAGTCATTGGCGGCTTCTAATCACATATTCGCGATTATCTCGAAAAGGGATCGTTTGCAGACACATGTTTAGTAATACTTTTTTGCTTATATTATCGTGTACTTTAAACTGTGTCAGTTGGCGCTATTACTTTTGAGACACCCTGTATAATATAATTTTTGCATTAACGGAAACGGTATTATACAAGTATTTCGTATGTTATGTGCTGATTTTCAAAACAGAACAATGCTTCAAATACCTTCTTCTAATCTTCCACGTACAAAACAACCATTGCTCCAAGGTTCTATATACGCGTATTTTCACTCTTACGAAAAGATCTCACATTTTTTTTTTTAACTCAGGCCTCGTATGCACGTGTAGACTGCAGAGCGAGAAGCGGTACTGTAGCATTGTAAAATGAGGTAGCGAGCGTGACAAGAGGCTGAGAAGTTGGCACCGTACGCGAGAGCTCGCTGGCCTGCACAAGTGGAAACTGGTTGCTCAAGCATAGTCCTAACCTAACTCAATACAATATCAATTCAATATATCTCTTGGAAACAATCAAAAGGCTACTAGGCATCCCCGATGGCGCAGTGGTAGCGTCGTCGCCTTGTAATCAAGGGGTCCCGGGTTCGATTCCCGGTGGAGGCACATGGTGGTTCGGATCCCACTTTAAACTGTAGGTCCAGTCCCGATTAGCCTTACTGTGCATAAAGTGGACTTAAAACAATAAATCAATCCAATCCAAATGAATCCAAAAGGCCACTACAGCACAATTTTCACACTTAGAACATTACTTTGGTCGCCTTTTGAATCGTTTTAGGTACAGTTATCGCCTTTTGAATCGTTTTAGGTACAGTCACCGGCAATAAAAATGGGACACCTAGATCATGAAATACTCTCTTTCCTGCAAGGCGTTGTGTGTGTTGCCTATCTAAACGGCGATAAGTGGATTATAATTAGACCTCGGATTTTAGGTTTTTAACCTTTACAGGTATGTAACAAATAATAAAGTTATGTCAGCGTTTCGTTAAAAAACGCAACAACTGATGAAGTTCCACAGTGCCTAAAATAACTATCTTGCTTATTAGAACCAATTTTAGGTATATGCGCCTAAATCAAGCCCTTTTTTTAGGTTTTTATATATTTTTAAAGGTTTTCACAGGATTTTTATCTCACACAGAGGCATTTGCTTTGTTTGGTCACAAAAAAAATTCAATGCCAAATATGTTTGAAACATACTCTCTGTCGATATGCCTTCCTCCATGTGGATGGTGATTTTTCAAAGCTCTAAACAAAGCAATATGTTTGGTGCCACTGTTACGTGTACACTCAAAAGTGTGTGACCTGCGTAGTCTTGCTCACTTTCGCGTCACTTCGGTGCTTTGTGGCATTCGCGCCTTGCTAACACTACAGCATTGAAGTTTGCACCACTGACTATGTTTTTGTTGAAATATTATTTTTAGCATATAAGATGGTCCTCAGAGACAATATTGCGGAGTTTGACTGTGGATAACATAAAAAAAGATTTTTGCCTACCTATACGGCGAGAGTGGATTTTAATAGGAAATTTTCAATGGTAAGTTCTGCCATCGCCGTAGGGTTAGGCAACACGCATAACGTTATGCAAGATAGTACGTATTTCAGGATATAGAAGTCCTATTTTCATTGCCGGTGACTATACCTAATCACCATTTTTCAGGAATTTTGAACTATTTTAAGTTTTTTAGAACCTACTTCAAGATTTTTCGAGCAAAACAAGATTTTTAGAGCCTATTTTAGGATTTTTCGAGCCTAATTTAAGATTTTAGAACCCATTTTAGGTATTTTAGAGCCTATTTTAGGAACCTAAAAGCACACTTTTTAGACCTAAAAATCCGAGGGCTAATTATAATAGACAATTTTCAATGACAACTTCTACCACCGCCGTAGAATTAGGTAACACGCATAATGCCTTGCAGGGAAGTGAGTATTTCAGGAACTACGTGTCCCATTTTTATTGCTGGTGACTGTACACAGAGGGATCACGAATCGAAATAGGCACAGTTTAGGCACGATAGAATTCTATACTGGGAGTCTACAAACCTGTTCAGGGGAACAAAATATGTATATACGGCAAAGTCCCGAGGCTTCTCTACTCATGACACCGACTTCCGACACCCAAATTCAACCCTGGAGCTCTTCAACCGGCGAGGAGACACCGCAACCCAGATTCGGGTCTAGCAAAGCTTCTCCAGCGTCTCTGTTCGAAAATTACCCACTTTCCTTCCTCCAACTTCCACCCCCTCCCCTCGCCTCTGCGTCAGTTTCCAGAACGGTGATTTACAGCGACCTGGAGACTAACCAAAGACCCTCAGCCTGTTCCGGCCGTTTAACGGTGAGGTATGTCGTAATTAAAGCGTTTCGGACCGAAAATTCCTCCCCTGCCTGGAGCCGCCCAGCAAGGCCTCTTATTATTAGCTACCTCCAACCGCCGCCTCTCACCTGAGGAAAGTTTTAATTAATTAATTTTAATTTCAGTCCTTAAATTTCCTTGACCTTTGACGTGACGCAGGTGCCGACTTGAAAAACCGACACCGAGTGCAACCTTGGACAACCTCGATTCAACCTCTTGAGCCTGTAGCGCACAAATGTATTCTTGGAGGTGTGAACGTTACATACTCGTGCGCGTGTAGAAAATCCGATATTACCACTTCCTTTTGAATATGTTGTTTTTCTACCTTTTTCGTATCGTTAGTTTACTTCCAGTTTGGTTGCAGAACGTTTTACAGCACATAATGTGGTTGGTAGTTTGTCATTTTCCACAAAATTTGTGTGTTTCTTGCAACACTGCAGTACTTTGTTTCGCAGCAGCAAATGACGTCACGGATGCGATCAAATGTGCTGGATTGCCAGCATACAGGATGCAAAACGGGCTCTCTTGAACGACTGTAGCGCAGAAACGACAAAAGTGTTACCGAGAAAATTTGTTTGTTTTCACGTCGTCTACATGTTTCTGTGGTCCGTGGGCGCCATTTAAATGACACCCTGTGTGTATATATAGCCTGTAATATGGAACCATCAGGATGCGCCTCCATTAGCAAAACTGTAAAACGCCACTAACTCTACAAGGGTTATTAACAATCTTTGTTTGAAGGACAGAAAAGAAACAAAAATGTATTTGAAAACAATAATTTGGAAGGCACTCCTGGCAGTATCTGAAGAAGTACAGGGAAAGGTAGTCATGTTACCTAAAAGGGTATTATTGTCAATGCTGAATTTTAACACATACAATAAGAACCAGTAAAGAATTCAATATATTACCTAAACGGCAAATGTTAAACTCAATTACTGTATCTAAAGGAACAAACTCCCGCATAGCCAAATCCTTAGCGCTCACGCTTTTGGTGAGAGGGGTCCCGAGTTCGGTTCATTGTGGGGGCCCCCAAAATTTCGCCGTTGATCCAGCAACATGAGGGCCATTGCAAACCTGTTTGAAAAAGTAAAAAAAAAGAAAAGCAGAAGCGATGGGACTTGATGAGCAGAGTAAACAATCAATTAACTAAGTAAATAGTGACATAAATGAAGACTTCATCACCGTTTTGGATCAGATCAGATCCGTGATCATGGTTGTCTTGCATTTTTGGACAGCATTTATTGCGTTCCAATCTTATTTTAATTTTGTTGCCTTTTTTCATGTCCTGTTTTGTGTTCATTGTTCAATGGCGATTTTCCCTTTCGCACAACTGTCATGCAAACTGGGCAATTGACATTATATATATATATATATATATATATATATATGAGTAGGGTTTACCATGTGTATCTAGAACTAGGCTGCTTAACTTTCATAAATAAATAATCGTATTACCTATAAAAACGGAAACAAAATAGGAAACTATGGTTGTAACCGAAGAAGTAACAACAATGAAACAACAAGAACGAACCATCACATCATGTAAATTACAAGAAATACGAATATCAATTATGGTATCCAAAGTAAGGAAATTTAATACGGCTACTTGTGAAGTTGTAAAGCAACGCATGGAAGATAATTAAAGCTAATGAAAGAAACATACACAAATTAGGAACATACTCGAACCTTTATTGTAGACTAGGCGCGCGCGCGCACACACACACACACACACACACACACACACACACACACACACACACACACACACACACACACACACACACACACACACACACACACATACACAGATGTACTACGTACAAATCTTCGGCGAAAAATGCAGGTTCGACCAGGACTCGAACCCTGGCATCTGGCATACCATGCCATTGCTCTAACCACTGAGCTACCGAGCCGGCCTGACCTCGCCTGATTTTTCGCTATCGCTGTTTTACCTGCGTGGAATCGTCTCTGCCAGTGCTACTGCAACGGGATCTGTTGCCTTTGAAACACAGTAGACTTCGACTTTGCCTGTTTCCTCCCAGCGTAGAGATGTTAATTATTGTAGATTAGGCACGCACAGGAGATGTACTACGTACAAATTTTCAGCGAAAAATGCATCAGGTCTTGCATCAGATCCGAACTCAGACTCTGCAACTAAACGGACCTCAACGAAGTACAACTTTCACATTTTCAAGGAATTTCGGCCAGGTAAAGTGTTGCAGTTGAGTAAAAGACAAACTATACTTGGGACCCAGAAACTTCCAAGCCATTCAAAGTTACCAATGAGGAGGTGACTAGAGCAGAGTGTCTACCTTTCCTTCTTGCCTCTCTTCGTGCCTGACCAGACTAAAAAAAATGGCGTTCTTCTTACGTTTCAGGGGAATAAATGACCAAAAGAGTCTAACGAGAACTTAAGATCAATACTTGTATTTAATTAGAAGATACCCCAAGGGACCAAGATTAGCCTGGTTCATTAGGGGAGGAGGCAGGTCACGCAACTAGATGATCACACACTATGCGAATCAATAGACCAAACTATTAAGGCCATTTATACAGGATCTTTTGAATTTTTAAAAAGAAGTGGTTCTCAATTCTCGCGTTAAGTGTGTCTGTGGTCAAGGCCAAAGATATTGGGGATCGTACATGTTTTGGTCTCGTCTTTGTCTC
This sequence comes from Lepisma saccharinum, assembly GCF_977018435.1. Classification (NCBI taxonomy): domain Eukaryota; kingdom Metazoa; phylum Arthropoda; class Insecta; order Zygentoma; family Lepismatidae; genus Lepisma; species Lepisma saccharinum. The sequence continues at coordinate 44,756,670 of NC_139231.1, read as the reverse complement.
TTATCGAATTTCGAGAATTTAAAAGAGACCTAGTGTCCGAGACACTGAAGGAATATCCCACCTTGTTCTCTTGACATGAAATAGTCTCCCTTCTGCGGTGTCGACGTCCAGGACCTCTTGTAGTTTAACCTCATCATTGAGATGCCCTGTAGGAATAGACTATTTACAGCTTACTAATGGTTTTGATATGACAAAATTTGTTAACTGACTGAATACTGGGGGGGATATAACTTGACCTCCTTTCTTCATGCACTTCGTGGGAAGTCAGAGAGTACCTTATGCGTAAATGACTATGGTTCCTTTTTATAGCAATGTTCACTGGGCCTTTTTCCCGTAGCCTAATGTTTCTACATTAGTTACGCTAACACTATGTTTCATGAAAGATTTTCTTCTCTGGTCTTCAGGCTTTGCATTGACGGGGTTCGAACCTTCGACGGGCCTGTGGTTTCCTACAAATCCGGTGTAATGAGAATGTCTGTTGTCAAGAAATAACTTCATCCGTATACCCCCAATGCTCCATTGAGGAATTTTTGTATTCGAAGTTGTCCGTCAGGAAACATTTCACTATACGCATTTATCATCTAAAAAAAGGGAAGGGGATACCGATAAAATTCAACAATTCATATAACTTATTATTTACATACACAATAGTCATCCTCAGGCCTCTAGCAGCTAGTTTAACCACATTGCGAAGCACAGAATACTGCACTGAAAAAGTGTTGAAACTACAAGGATAGTGATCACATTTTGGTCAACGTTGAACGTTCAACAGAAATGTGCTGTGGACCTCCACTGATTGTGTCGCTGGAACACTGGTGTTTTATTTAGTGTGGGATGAAATTCCGGGTGAGGCACACTCTTCGACTGTTCTCTCGCCATTTTCATCAGTCCATCATCCTTGCGATTGACTAATGGAAAGGAAGAAAAGCAACATAAAATAGGATCTGTAGTACACCGGCGTATTTATTAATACAAAACCGCCGAAGAACGAAACCTAGCCAAATGCACTCTGTGTACTGGTTTACCACAATACACAGTTGTGAATAACCTTTACATGTAGCTGAATACATATATTTTGGTCACAACTCTGTTCTGAGAAATCTCTCTCTCTCTCTTTGACAGTAGTTCTCACCCAATTACACATAATTATGCACACTGTGGAAACATAGTGATTCAGTCTGGTCTCATCCAAAAAGGCTTTATATCCTTGGATGTTATGCAATGCATTATACGTGCTTGTAATGCGCTACAATGCAACCAATTTCTGACAACAACTGTACACATTCAAGAGCAGTGTCGTCAATGCGTTGGGCCGTAGAATCCCTTAGATGTTGTCTTGCAGAGAAAGCTCGAACTGGTTTAAAGCGGAAAGAAAATAATCCTCAGAAAAACATTCGACCCATCTTAGCATCCCGCAGTGCTACTTAAACAAACATCCACGAAAACATTCGTAAACATTAGCCCGAGGAAAAAGAGTAATAGAGCGGGACAATTTGCAAGATCATTAAGTACGTGAAGAAGAACTCCTCCACGGGACGAAAACCAAAAATTCTCCATCCTTACAGCCCCCATCATCGTCCTCATTTCCTGGAGACACACGACAAGCCATTTACATATTTGGCGCTTAAATATCCATCCTGCCTTGGGGGCCCATTCAGTGCTGCTTCCTGGCGGCAAACAAGTACACCACGGGTCATTATTCTAATGCGGTAGTTGTTTCGTATAATTCTCGCATTCAGTCCCTCTCCAGCCTTGCTCCCGCCTTCCTATTTAGGTGCCCGTTTCTTGCCTCATTCCCATTTCTTTCTCTCTCCGACTCTTGCTCCCCCTTAAAAAAAGACTGAGAAACAAATGAAGAATCTCGCTTCTAGGGTCATCAGGCTTTGGTAAATAAAATGACACCGGAGAAAGGGGAGAACATGTAACGTTACCTTTTTCGGGGGTAATTTGGCATGCTGTCTGCAATGTGCACAAAAAAGCAACTTCCAGTTTAAACAAACGGAAACACCCTAATTTGCTTCAGCATCTTATGATTCTCATTACATCGGCCATTGAGCTTCTTTCCCAAACTGACTCCTCTTTTAGTAGGATTACGTAAAATTTTGACGGATTTTCCTGAAATTTTACTTCAGGCATCTAAGGAATGAGGTTGATGTTATTTTGTTTATGCTCATAGGCTAATCGAGACTGGATCTTTTTAACTTCAAAGTAGGATACGAACCCCTATGCAATGTGCCTCTCCATGGATCGAACCTGGATCACCTTGATTACAATGCGCCGACGTTGCCACTACTGACACTATCAGGGTGGCCACACTTCCTTACCTTCCACGGGCAACAAGAATAGGAGGCAGTCACAAACAATAGTTCAATAATAGACAAGCGGCATTGTTGGGCTAGTTCTTAACCATTCAGATATGCAACCCCATTTACATCTATTACTTGCAACAATTTACTATACATATTTCTCCTGTCATGGAATGCTTCATAAAACTGGAATGCCACTGAATCAAAACTTCATTGGTAAGTATGGTGTACCGGTAAAGTAAGGCCTTAATCCATTAAATTACTTTAATGTGATGTCACATAAGCACAAGTGTTTATTTCAAATGTTTTAAAAAGTAATATTTCAAAACAAATATGAAAAACGTATGCAGTATCCTTGTATGCTGCAACCGAAGCGACAAATTGGACATAGCGGGTTACACCCTTTGCAGGATACTGTGAATCTTTGCAGATGTTATTTACGTAACGTCGCTTATTTATACAGTCACGGACACTGCCGGGTTGTAATGAATACATTTACTTTCAATGGAAACGTTACAACCCAACAGTGTCCGTGACTGTACAGTGCCGTTAACAGAAACAGCAGTGATTTAAGCATCCCAACTTTCTCCTAAACTTTCGTTACACCCTGTTGATTTTTTCCCAATCTTTCTTTCCTCCTTCCATTCTAAATTATCTTATCATTAGAGGGTTAAATAAAAGGAAACAGCGAAAGGATAATTCAAGATTGACGATAACTGCCTGCTTCTTCTCAGTGGCATTAGGTGTCTCCACTACCAAGTTCATACAAGAACTGGTCTACAATTTTCATTTCAAACTTCTCTGATCACTTCGGCTGCTTATGTATGCAAAATACAGTGCCTCTCAATTCAGATCCGGCAACCCGGAGTAAGGTCTTCCTTTCAAATCCACGAGAACACCCTGTATCTATAACATGACTTTCTTATATCCGTCTTATAATATTTACTAATCACCTTATGACAATAGTCTTATATATGAGCACTCACTATGACACCAAGATTTATTTCAGCCCCCTCAATTCTGGATAATTCCTTAAGATGGGCATGATTCAAAAAGCTACGGAACAGTGGAGGACGTACGATCTTTGTAAGGGTAGGCTTTTCTTTTGGTAGTCAACCCTATATTTTTTCATCTTTTGCTGCATTAGATTTTTTGGGGAATGCTTGGTGAAAGGATGGACATGGCACCCACAATCCCTCCCTTGGCAACGCCACTGCCAAGGTGGAAAGAACGTGATGATATGAACTGAATGGGTTGTGGCGTTTCTCAAAGGTATCAACCCAGCATTCGCTTTATGATTGAGAGAAACCACGAGGGAGCGTAAATTGGAAAAGCATTCTGCATTTCCTGGCAATCGGGAGGTCCTGTATTCGAATCACCGCAGAGCTGAGTTCAGTCCCGAACTGCCCAATTAAAGACTAAAATTGAAGGAAGTTTTCAGCAAAACTCTGTTTTGGAGTTTGTCCTCATTAAATGCAAAACATTCCGCTGCAAAGGGATTGGGGGAAGGGGGGGGGGAGAGGATAAAACACAATTTATTGCAAGAGGAAAAAGTTGGTAAACGGGGCATATTGTGAAGTCAGAGAGAGACGGGAGAGCTAGGAAATTTCCGATTCCCTCGCTCTCTCCTTCCACGATGACGTCACAAAGCCCGGAGGCAGCCCGCAGTGCCCCCAGGGGGCCAATATCCGAAACTCATTCCGGTAATGATTACGGTAATGAACGAACTGTACCTCTATGGAAGGCCGTGATCGTCAGAGAGCTGGCTCCGGGGACAGGCCTTTGTTAAATGAATTTGCCGCGGTTAAATGGCACCGCGCGACCAGAAAGTTTCAACTGAGGTTGGTTGTCCACACGCGGATTGACCTGGTCCCCCCTCCAGCCTCTTCTTCGGCACATTCAGCTGCAATTCTGATCACTGAGAAGCCGTGAGGGATTTTTTTTACAAACGTTTCAGTTTTAATCTTTCTACTTATCGCTTTTCCGGCAAGTAAAGGCCGAATCACACGAAACTGGATTTTCAGTATGAATGACCTAGTTGGCGCTGAACTGGCTACCTGTGTGGCCGCCTGGCTTTGGTTTTGACGACCAGGTCATGTTCTAATTGCAACTGGCTTTCTGTTCTGAATTCTGTGGAACAGCCAATCAGAGCGAAGTTTGACTATGTGAAGATAATCTGCGAGTTTGGCAAAGGAAAGATTTTTTTGTCTGTGGTTTCCGAGTGTTGGTTGCTCTTGTTCGCTTCTCGATAAAGGTAAAAGTAACAAAGATGATGTGCGTTCGTGTTCAGTTCATTAATGTTTAGGTATTTATGCAAAGTGATGCGATTTGCACGCGACGAATATGATTAGCCGATAGTGAAAATCCTTATTATTACAAGTGTATTAAATCTTTGACATATTTACTTGAACAATTTTTCTTTTATGAATGAATCCTGCGATTCTCATGTATGAATATGCATACCAGAGTTCATTAATAAGCTTGTTCGGTATGCATTGATTATCATTATAGATCGACCACACGGAAAAAAACCTTGGGACGAAAAGTCCCCGCGCATCTTTCCCTTCTTCCCTCCACCTCGGTCCATAAGGCTCGGCTGGACCTTTGGCACCCGAATGGGCGAATTTTTTAAGAAAATCCTCTCCATTTGAAAAACTGCTGTGATATTCCAAAATATGAAAAATTACATCAGCTTAGAATTGCTTCTAGAACATTGACGTGAATTTTCGTATAGTTTTCTTTCACTGTTGTCTAGATATTATCAATATCTAGGATTACTTACGTAATCACGAAACTATTGATAATATCTAGACAACAGTGAAAGAAAACTATACGAAAATTCACGTCAATGTTCTAGAAGCAATTCTAAGCTGATGTAATTTTTCATATTTTGGAATATCACAGCAGTTTTTCAAATGGAGAGGATTTTCTTAAAAAAATCGCCCAATCGGGTGCCAAAGGTCCAGCCGAGCCATAACTCTACCCCTCCGCAACTCGCGGGAGTACGGTGCACAGGAGTCGCGGGTCTGTGCAGGTTGTTCTGCACCATGCCTTATGGGAACAAGAGTATTACGACAAGTGCCGTAGCAAGTATCGTGTGAGGCGAAAACTAGTAGCTGAGCCAGTACCACACAACTAGTGCAAGTACAACTGGAAAATCTAGCAGAAAATCTAGCTTCGTGTAACTCAGGCATAAGCTTTGACCAGCTAGTCTACTGAGGTATAGTGGTACAACAGGCAAAATGACCTGCGCAGAACCGCGGGACCTGTGCATCGTACTCGCGCGTGGAGGGGAGCCGGCTTCCTTATGACCCGAGCTGAACGGATGGAGGGGAAGATGAGCGAAGACCCTTGGCCGAATGTTCTTTTGTTTGTGGTGGCTTCATAGGCATGGGTCAAACAACCTCTTTGGCTATGTGTACATAGGGGATAGCAAATTGGCAGATAGATAGTTGGGATATGCACAGGTGAAAGCTACAAAAAGTCCCTATCACAACGGTCGGTCCTTTCAGCGAGAACCGGAGCGGCAGAAAAAAAATGCTTGATTTACGATTGCTATCTCACAACTATGGCTTATCGGTTTCTGGCAACAATGATTTCGGGTTCGAACTTTAGATTCAGGCAACAATGATTCGAGCATTCTTCAAATTTCAGTTTCTGACAACGATTCGGGCGTTGTTCAAACTTCAGTTTCTGGCAACAACGATTCGGGCATTGCTCAAACTTCAGTTTCTGACAACAAGTATTCGGGCAATCTTCAAACTTCAGTTTCTGGCAACAACGATTCGGGCATTGTTCAAACTTCAGTTTCTGGCAATAAAGTTTCGGGCTCTGTTCAAACTTCAGTTTCTGGCAGTTTGCACACTACCATTTGGAAGCATGGGTGAAACAGCTGTCGGATAATAGAACAGTTGCTCCGGAGTTGCAGACGTCCACAACTAATTTAGAAAACCAAGCTATTGGGATCCTATGGCAAGAGTGATGTATGTGAACCGATGCAAGACATTTCCATTTAGAAGAACCGACCTAGAGATTTCCAATCCCTTCGATATCGAGGTTCGGTGTCAACTGAATATCGATATCGAAAATATCGACGTTAACACCGATGGTATCGGTGTGGATGAGCTCTCATTCAGTTGCCACCTTTAAACCTCACGCTTAAGACTTCAAAGGAGAGGGGGAGAAGAGATAACCATTTGCTCTATACTATTTGACGAATCTTAATTTTCTAATTTTAGGGAAATTGGTGAATGCTTTTTAGATATCAATTGGGCTAAATAAATACCATCTCTTAGACGGTAATTATTAATCAAGGATAAATCTGTAGATCCAGTTATAATTAGCATTTCGGGGCGTAAACTTAAAAATTGCTAAGATCTTTGCGTTTTTATGACGCCAAAGGAGGGAGGGACGATCGCCTACCGTCCATGATGTAAAATGGTGTTTCTCTTTAGGCTTTTCTTCTGGCACCACACTTCCCAAGCACAGTACAAAAAGTTGTCTCTGGTAACCAGTTTCCTTCAGGCAGTGCATATCGTCTGACACCCTCCGTCAGAGGCACTGTTCATACTTCAGTCTCTCTGGTAACGATGGATTCGGACATTGTTCAAACTTCAGTTTCTGGCGACAACGATTCGGGCATTTTTCAAACTTCAGTTTCTGGCAAGAAAGATTCGGGCACTGTTCAAACTTCAGTTTCTGGCAACGATTCGGGCATTGTTCAGATTCTAGCTACAACAATCCGGGCATTGTTCAACCTTCAGTTTCTAGCAAACAATGATTCTGCTATTGGTCAAATTTCGTTTCGGATATAGTTCAAACTTCAGTTTCTGGCAAAAACTATTCGGGCATTGTTCAAACTTCAGTCCCTGGCAATCCCTTACTTTCTGGCATTGTAAAACTGTGAAGTCATAATGCCATCCTCTTTCAGGCAGTTCATGGCAACACCCCTCCTTCACGCACTGCAAAAGCATCAGCCTAACAACCCTGCTCCTCGATGCACTGAACACACAACAGCTCCTGGCAACGCTGCTCTCTCCAAGCAGTGTGCAAACATCCCAGCAACAATGAAGCGAAGAGACAAAGTACACCGAAAGCGTGCATACATATGCATACACGAGCTCGGAGAAGAGAACACGGTGAATGGGCCGCATGAAACAGTCAGGAGGGATAATATTTATAGCACACGAAATAACCTCCCCCTCCAATTGTAATGAAGCTACAATATGTGACCTGGAAGCCGTGACGGGTTTATTTGTGACTTTGGTGTATATTTCACCGGAATTGCAGTCCTTGGGAAAATAATTTGTGGGGCCTTGATAGAGGCTAAAAAAAAGCTCCGGCATGCAAAAGGGTTATTCATGGCGAAATAGATACCAGGGTCCTGAATGCACGAATAATGAAACTTCGGTCTATATATGAGTTTAAGTATCCACAGAGAAGCAGTTTATGGAAATGAATTTGCTTCGGTTGAATTTACGAGAAGATAATATCGAAAAGATAAGACGAGAACGGCTGTGCAACACCAACAAATAATAAAAGCTTCTTGAATTGCCACATGCGCTAATAAATTTCACTTGAAAGGGAGGGCAACAACAGCTATACATGGTAGCAAAGAGAAGCACGAAATAATTTTCGTGGTTTCTTTTGTGGACAACAGATGGCTCTGCTTTAACGAATGCTAATGTAGTATCAAGATGCACCACACAACGTCACAATAGTTGATTTATCGGAATTGTTAAGTGCATGTTTTTAAAGTATGCGAGATCCTAGAGTTAAAATTAGTCCTTTGAAAGTCTGTCGGTGTCGTTTGGCGACATTCTGCACAGAACATTAGACATATCATGTGTGCGAGTAAATAAATGACTCGCAGAAATATCTGAAGTATCTTGATCGATGGAATCCACTACGGAGGTAGATGTTTTATATTCGAAAACCGGGTAACTTGTGGATGTATCTTCTTTTTTTTTTTTTAACACCAGAGATAGAAAAGTAACCCATATTGCTGGGAATTATTATTTCTGGATATCAAATCTGTTAGCAGCAACAAATATACGAAAATTCCAACATTGAATTGAATTAGAATTAGAAAAACATGGAATTTACGCTTACCTTAACTTCAGTGACTATACACGTGTAAATGGGAAACCAACTACACACAGTTTCATCTTACCTGAAATAAAAAAAAATATTTTAATGATAATATTTACCGCAATATCAACAACATATGCATACTTTTATACATATACGCCCGATTAAGTGTTTGTTAAAAAAAATGTATTTTAATTATTTAACGTAGCTTGTCTGCTTCTTTGGGCTAATGACCACGATGAAGTTGCAAAATGATTACATGAAACTGTGCCAACAAAAGGAACCTCCAAGGATTCTAACCCGCAACCTTCGGTAAATCGGGATGCTTCGTCACCATTCATACATAACTGTAATAATGTGTGTATAAATATCACTCTGATCGGTTTACCCAGTTTTGTATAGTCAAATGTAAGTTTTTTTCTGGTTGATACTGGGTACTTTCATTCACTCCATTTTCAACCTGAGTGATTTTTTAAACTCTCTTTAGAGGAATTTAAATATAATTGTATCAACCTTGTGATTTTGGAAACAACAAGACAAGAGCAGTACAGAAAATGGTGTTCATTTCAACGTCGTACAACATACACCACAGCACTCGCTGTACCGACCTCTTTTGACACTCCACACATGAACATGGGCCCGAACTGACATTGCTCACTGACTGGTAGCACATGCACGGTGTTATCACCTTTTCCTGACAGTATTGCCACTACTTCATTTACAACCCACGTATCAGCAAAGCGAGAAATCGCGACATGGAAGTGGGATGAGAAGCCAGTGGCCTCTGTTAAAGTTTACTACACGCACTCATTCACAGAAGCTAAGGATGTCTAGAAAGACTCTCGGCCAGGATGGGCTGGAATCAAACCCCGTTATCTTCCAATAAGAGTTTCCGCGACCATAAAGTAATCAGAAACTTACCCTAATATCGGAAGATTTACGCCTTGCAGTGTATGCAACCCAAACATACATCTACGTTATGCAAGGATGCATATAGAGGCACGTTCGCAATTAGTTGGCAGTAATAGAACGACTACCATAATTCAAAGCGTCGCTGCATCATTAGCGTCCTTTTGTGTGCCGAAGATTCT